>NC_066626.1:62394028-62699611 GCF_025201925.1 Gopherus flavomarginatus
CTAATTAGTTCATACTAGAGTGTCTCTCTCTCTAGATGTTATACAGACATACACAGAGAGGAAATAAATCACAAATAAATAGACCTTTCTACTTCTTATAGGTTTATGACCAGGTTGAGACAAGTGATTTTTGGTGTAAGGAAGGATGCAGACCAGTGCTTTCTACAGTCACTCTTCATTAAAAAATTTCCCAAAATTAACTCATCTGTTAGACTAGCACTCATTCACAGACTAGCTACTGAAGCACTCATACACACAAGTATCAAGAGCTCAGAAAACGGAACCAAGCAACCTTCCTGCCCTGTTTCCAAGCTACTACCCCAATGGGAATACAAGCTCCACATTTGAAACAAGTTCACAGTTATCATAGCCTATTCAAACCCCTAGGTAAGAGGAGAAGGGGTTGAATACCTGAGAGTTTTCAAACAGAAAGAAATGTAAGAAGTGTCTGAGGGAAAGCCAAAAGACCCTCTCCCCTCTTCTTTCCTTGGGGATGGAAAAAGTGGGGGACGGGGGGACTCTGACCCTTCTCTGTGATTCTGCCCTGCATCACCCCCCAGATAAGCTGAACTCCATAGGCCAAGGGAAGGGGAGTGGAGGGCCTGCCTGTTCAGAGTCCCAGCCGGTGTGCAGGACTGGGGGAAAGGCCTCACTCCCCTGCCTGGGATTCAGTGTTGGGATGGGGAAGAGGGGAGGGCACTCTACCCCCTGGGATCCAGTGCGCCAGGCCTCGCTACTCGATGACTACCGGGGTGTGTTGGGAGAGAAGGGCCGAGATCGCGACCCCTCCGCTGGGGCCTGGGGGCGGGACGGGGACAATCAGAGCTCGCGGCCGCAGGAGAGCTGTTGGGGGGAGGGGGCGGTGCGTAGACCTGCCCCCGGGAGTCCCGGGCACGCCCAGGGGCGCGGAGAGCCACTGGCCCGGGGATCGGGGCCTCCCTACTGCCGGCGGGGCCCGTGTCCTGCGGCGGCCCTAGGGGACAGAGCCCGGGCAGCCAGCACAGGCCAGGGGCGGAGACCCCCCAGCGGGTGCAGACTGAGGAGCCCTGGGGGCTCGGGAACTTACCGGAGCGCGGCGCTGGCGAGGCGGCTCGGCGGCGGGTCTCATGCTGGCGGGCGGTCACTGGCGCCCGCTGGGAGACGGGAGCGGCGAGGCTCGGCAGTCGCGGAGCCACATTTCCGCCCCTTCACAAGCTTCCTCGCTACGAGCGCCGGGGACGAAGCCGAGACCTCCCGCCCCAACACACCCCTACCCGATACCTCCCGGCTCCCGTACAGCCCCAGCCGCCTCACTTCCGGGCAGGGAGGGGGTCACGCGGCGTGCAGGGATGATCTCACATCCGGGTTCTCGCGGGGATGGGCGCTGCCACGTGCTGCGCTGCCGAGGTCTCTCCCCCCACCCGCCGGGCGCGCGCTCCGAGCAGCAGTCTAACGGCAGCGCCAGCAACGCTGAATGCGCCTCGCGCCCGCAGGCTCTCAGCCAGGTGTGACGGGCGGGGGTTTGTCATCAGCCTGGGGGTCGCGTTGCCCTCGGATTGGGGCGGCCTCTGCCCGGTTTCCTTGGCAGCGCTGCCTGGGGACCCAAGTCGGAGGTGGACGTGCCCTGCCAGCCAGACTGCGGGAGAGGGGCCAGCACAACGCACCTGGTGGCGCTCGGCGATTCTCCAGCCTGTGAGCTTTGACACCCCCCTACATACCCCGCACGTTCGGGCCCTCTGGCTGAGGCCATGTCCAGACAGCCCCAGCCCCCTGCTCCCCTAACATCCTGAGTGGTGGCAGCGCTGCAGAAAGGAGCGTTGTGTCTCGGGGGCACGGACCCAGGGTGTCCGTAGCAGTCAGCTTCCAGCTCGGGCCCACCAATCTCAGCTCGCTGAGGGGCTGTCCAATAGCCACTCAGTGGGAACTACTTTTAATGCCCCCTGAGCTTCAGTCCATGCAGGAGGTGACTTGTAACTTGAAGGCTCCTTAGCAAGACCCAAAGGCATCCAGACCTCTCAAAAGTGCCACCTAAGACAGGGTCATTTTTACATACCATGGTTAGCAAATACCAGAATTAAGGTTACTCCTATGACCTTAGCTCTGCACCCTTGTGTAGACAGTCTTGAGCAATGAGCTCATTCTGTTTTTCTCCTGCATGAGCAACTGGAGGATTTGAATGCAAGATCTTCAGCTCCAAAGCACAGGCCTCTGGCTGTTAGCCTTAGGCTGATACCTGACCCAGCTCCTAGAGGGGAATGCTGTCATTTAGAGACATGTTCTAATCCCAGCCCAGGCTTTAACATGATCAATTTATCACACAGTAAAGGCTGCATGCCTAGTCTACAATAGATCTTTAAAACACATTAGCTAACATCACACCTTTAAATCCTAGTCAAGTTAAGATCTATGATGGTGAGTAATATGACTTGTGAGCTACACCAAAATATTAACAGCAGATAATAGAAGAGGTGACGCTACAATCCAGAGTCTCCTGGCTGCTAACACAGTGCACCTTCCCCCAAACTACAGGGGGAAGTTCTGTGTCCCCACCCCATATGCATGATATTTTACTAGATATATGTGAAAATGTAACAAGATGGCCAAAAATATCGTGCAAGATTTGGGGTCTCATTGGTTTTAATGGGATCTTTAGCCACCAGCAAGGATACAGAACTGTTCTATTTCATCAGGTCCTCACATGCCCCTGCTAACTACTTTGTGTCCCCTTTCCTCAGAGGGGCTCCCCACAAAGTTTGTACACTTATGACCAGAGCCTAGACCATACTGCAGGCCATCTCAGTGCTTAAAATACTGTCTCATGGCATCAAGATGCAGTCATGCTCCATTGGGATATTTTCACAGATGTAGTCAAATCTGTAGTCTAGGCTTCTGCCATATCTAGGAGATGTTTTACATCAACTGTTCTGTTTCAATCAGGTTTAAATTTGATTATCAAACAATTTTTTTTTAACCAAAGCTCTCAAGTGGATAATGAACAGATTTCTTGCTACTAATATATGATTTGCAGGATTAGGGTGTAGGTGGCTATCATTCTTTACCCCACAGCTATCTGCATTTCAGAGGTGAAACTATATGTTTATATATAGTAACATTCCTTGGGAGCCTGTTTGGTGAAAGGCAGTATCTAAAAAGGAAATATCACCTGTATTAAGAGTTGTTGCTATAATAATATTTTTCACATTCTGTTGCTAGATTTTATAAACCATAATTTTAAAAAGTCTCAGCCAGGTTTTAAAGTAGTCGTTTCATCACCTCTTTCTCAAGCAAATTTATTTTAAGAGTTACCTTACAAGTGGAGAACCAATGTTGAAGGCCAATTTAGTCAGGGTGTATGTGGCATATATTTATGCCTGTTTCTGTAATTTTCACTCCATGCATCTGAAGAAGTGGATTTCTTACCCACGAAAGCTTATGCTCTAATAAATCTGTTAGTCTTTAAGGTGTCACTGTACTCCTCGTTGTTTTTGTGGATACAGACTAACACGGCTACTCCTCTGATGCCATCTGCACAGAATTATTCATTTACTCTGGAGCTTTTCTGGGGCACTGGTTGCCATAATACCTGAGTTCTTCACAAATACTTTAACCCCATATATCAGAGAGGAATTGTGTAGAAAAACTTAACAGATGTGGAACTGAGGCACACAGATGAAAGCCTAACCTTGTGAAAGTGTCCACTAAGTTTAAGTGTCCAATGTGAGACACCTATGGCATTTTTCAGAATACTTAGCATTTTATATATTCAAGTCACTGTACAGACATTAAATAATGAATCCTCTCAACACCTCTTACTAGGTGGTTAAATATTAGTACTACCATTTTATAGATGAGAAAATGGAGAGAGAAGGGTGAAGTGATTTGCCTAAGGCCATCTAATTAGTCAGTAACAGAAACAGATGTAGAACTCAGGACCACCTGACTCCCAATTTCACATCCATTTTTCCTGACCACACTGCCTTACTGGAAGAAGGGCCACAGCTGCCTTCAATTGCAGCTACCTGGGGGCCACTGATCAAGGCATTTCCCAACTTTCCATGCTTGGCTGTACAACCTGAACAGTTTTCTTTTAAACAGTTTGTGTAATTTTCTAGGGTTTCTTCCTAAAAGGAAAGAGGGAAAAGTTCTGTTGTACTGCATGAGTTATTAGTTTGCACACAAGTTGCATTCAAATGCTGGAACTTCACCACTATCGAGAAATGTACCACTAGAGCTAATATAGCAACAACATTAGCTAGCAGCAGGAATAAGCAGCTCGCCTTATGGCCCAGCCACTAAAGGATGATGACTAACACATTGGAACAAAGGGTTACAGGGCAACTTATGTATATGCCTCCCTTCCTTTCCAGTTTTGTGTTTGTTTATCGCTGGTCGTGTCTTAAATTATACAGCAAGTTCTTTGAAGCAGGGGGTCATACCTTCTTACTGTATATGTATGGACAGTACTTAACACAATGGAGTCATAATCCTCATTGGAGACTTTGGCTGCTACAAGAAATAACATGCATTCTTCAGCAATTCCACACCCTTCCCCCGTTTCCCCCCCCCCAAAAAAAATTTTTTTACAGGCAGTCTTTTGCTCCCCACAACATTTCTCTAATGGAGATGTACTCTGCTGCCTCTCATCCCAAAATTGCACACGGTCTTTCCTGTCACCACCCCTTGAAGTTTCACATACCTTCTTTTCCCCTCTCCCTTACATCCTATCAAGCAGATATTCAAACACATGCAAGTACGCCCAGAATCCACTCACAGCTCAGCCAATCATGCGGCTGTGCTCTGTCATCTTCCTGCCCATGCTCTCTCTACTCTCCTGCTCCTTTAGCACTCCTAGTGCTATTAGCTGTTGGGAGGCATGAACAGAGAATCTGTTGCAGGACACTCCTGCAATATTTTGCATCCTCTTCCGCCTACAGGCTCTAAGCTAGAGCAGGAAAACAGAAAATGGTTTGGTTGAGGGGATATTGGAGATAAGCAGTAGGGCAACATGTTTTGAGGGTCAGGGAAGATACTAATTCCCCAGAAAGAGGAGATAGAGCTTGGGGAGCATTGCCAGAAAATGAGATTTGTGAGGAGGTTGTCTTATGACTCCCATCCCACCCCTCTTGTGTTTTGGGGCTATGGTTCCATGTGGTTATTTAGGAAAATGCTAGGGAGGATGCTTAGCATGATAGGCTCCAGGGGGAGATTCCCTGGGCATGGAGCATGCTCTGTGCAGTCGGAATACTCAGTTTTTAGCAGCATAGTGCAGACTACAAATGGCAATATTTGACATCTTAAAGTTATAACTCAGCGAAGTAGGAACAAATTCACAGAACTAGACAAAGGCACTGCTTTATCGCAGTGTTATCACTGCCAAATTTCAAATTGTTGCTGCAAACTATGGAGGTAATTCCAAAACAAAAATGAACAAACAAGGCACAAACACAAATAGTGGGGAAATTATTCATAATGAAAAATGGCAGGCAGTCTAAATACAGGGGATCAATACCATACACTCCCCCTAGATAAAAGTAAGACTGCAAATCAGAACTATCAGAAGAACAACCTCTCGATTCTTTAGGAAAAGAATCTGCTAGTGGAAGTCACCTGGGACAGACTAAATTCCTGATTTTGATGAGGAAGTCTAGAAAATTCTCGAGTGTACAGGAGAGAAGGTCTGTTGTTGGTCTTATAGACTCACTTCAACTTTCTCCTGTAGTTAAAGAGTGAGAAAGCCACATTTCAGTTTTAAGTTTATTGTGATATCTATATCCTTCCAGTCCTAAAGAAAATGGAAATCAAGAGCTGATATTTTTAAAGGTGAAAAAAAACAAAACCTTTTGTTTCAGGGCACACTTAGGCAGACTTCATAACCAGAAAAGAACAGTAAAAAGAGTGAAAGCTTTATTGAGTTTGCAGTTAAAAGACTTGACACTGGCGCCCAAGTAAACAGAGCACATACTCATATACTTTGCAAATTCAAACTTCATATTTATCACACTACAAGTGACAAGAGATACTGGCTATGGCTATGAACAGTTTAAAGTCTGAGTCACATTCAGCCAAGAAAGCAAATGCAAAACTACCACAACAAAGCCTGAGTCTTTTGTTATGGGCACACAAGCTTCACCATTTACATGTCTAGAATTATATTTAGACCTTCATCTTATGAACAGCTTAGTACCATCACAAATAGCATTGATGACATCTCAGTATTACGTCATTAAACAAAGACCATATTGTTAGCTTTCATGTTGTACTCCAAAGTCATGTTTAGGGGCGACTAAAAATCCCCACATGCATCTCACCCCAGAGAAAAAGATATGTATTTCAGCAGTAGGTTATTTTGGACATTGTGACTTCTGTCATGTTGCCCCTTGAAATGGTTGTCTTTTTAGCCCTAAGCAATATCCATAAGTGTGGTTGTAGCAAAGTTGCTGTTCCAGCACACCCCCATGGCTGGATGTAACCTTGCATCGTCTGTGTCTCAGTTTCCCTGCTGTTCTTCAGCCTAGTCTAGCCATAGGCATGGTCTGACCCTCTGGTCAAATCACCTTCAAGAGTTTGACCCCTTCTGTGGCCACAGAGTCCTTTCATAAGACCAACAAAAATAGAAGGCCATTAAATCTTCAGCCCTTATTGGGGTCAGCTGGCCAGCCCTCTCCCTCACAAGAGGATCCTCATCTCTAATCTCACATCTCTCTAGTCCTCAGCTCTCACTCTGCTGACCACCCACTCTCCCTTTCAGGCAAGCCTGAGGTGCACCCCAATATCATCACCTCTATCCTGTGGCTCCTGTGCCTCACTCCACCCAGTGTCCTGGGCTGGCCTATTTCCTACCTTCCCAGGGAATCAGGATTCAGGAAGGCCATCACTCTTTAGTGGCTTTGATCGTTCTTCAGCCTTCAGGGTCATCTAAGGAGTAGACTTCTGCTTTTCTGCCCTTCCAGCCAGCCCCTTCACAGCCAGCAGACACTCGCTACATCCTCTCCTCTATGTCTCCTTTTCTACTGACTTCCTCGCTCCTCTGTTAAATCCATCCTCCACCTGACCACCCCCTCGGTGCAATCAGCAAGGTGACTAGCACTTTCAAGCTCCCTTAACCCTTTCAAGACTTGTGTTAGGTGGAAACACCCCCACACAGCACTTATTTCATGAAGAATCCTTTCTACCTTCTCATCAGTAAGCCCCTCATTCACCTTATCTTGAACTGCTATACCATGTCTTGGCTAACTTTGGGCCCAGTCCTGAGAGACACAGCATCTCACAGGACGGGGCTCAAATTGTAAATTCTTTGGATTAGAAAAAAATTACTTTGTATAGTACAGTTTAAGTGTAAAACACTATACCCATGATTCTTAATAAACCATATAAATACTTAAAGCAAAGTATTTTCCTTTAACAGATGTCTAAATTGTGCCTGCCAAATATAACAGCAGATAACTGTATATGTATTTTTTGTGCAAATGTGCATTTATTTACACATGCAGTTATCCCTTTTGCATGAGGTACTTACACATGCAGTTACCTGTTTGTGTACAATTCTTCATATTTTGCATAAAAAATAGGCCCCTATTTTTTGAAGTTTTGCCGTTCAGTGCTTCTGCTGAATTCAGCACCTTCACCTCAATCTGGTCTGTACTTCCGGTGTGAAATTTTTGCAGTAGCTGTGGCTTGGGTTGCAAGTATTCTGAGCTCAGGGGAAGAGAGCATTTAAATAGCATTCTGTTCAGCTTACAGATACATAATATAAGTTTATTAATGAACAGAAACAAATTTGTATAACCCGGGTACAATAAAAAGTGCTATATGAATATCTATGATGTTTAGTGCAATGCTTTCTGAGCTCTAAAGAGCAGATATGGTATTGCTACAGAAGTTTGCCCTTATAAACAAAATTTGAAAGTTTAGAGAATATCTGAATCCCTACTCATTTTCAACTCTAATAATGATATACAATATTTTATACTGTATACAAAAAAATCTGTAATAATATCTTGCATCACTATCACAAAGGACACCAATAAAGTTGCTGAATCCAAGTATACAAATATTAAATGATTGTATGGTGTTGACTAATGCAGTTATGTTTGGTATATAAAGTTAAGACAATGCAGAGTTCTGTTAAAAGTTCCTGAGTGTTTTGATTTAGGTGGCCGACAGAAGAATATGTTGTTACAGACTAAAATTACTACTTTAAAAAGACATAGGGTACATTTTCAAAAACACTGAAGTGATTTAGGATCTCAAGTTACCTAAGTACTTTTGAAAGTTTTATCTATAAGTAGTTTATTTTGAGCTGAAGTTTTAAGAATAAAATTCAGCACGTGTGGAAGGCCAGCACAAGTCCTATGCTCTAATTTAGTCCCACATAAACCTATAAAACAAATTCACATCCATGGAGAGGGTCTAATCTTAAAGAAATGTCTTCAGGATTCAAAATATCTATTTTTAAGTAAATACACTAATGTGTTGTTGAAATTAATTGTTAAATAGGGCTAACATTTCAAGGAGTCAAACTTGAAATTTCACGTGGAAAATCATAGAATGCTGCTATGAAGTCATAAACAATGGAAATGTCTCCCTAGTGTTTGATGCCTATCATAGACTTTTACTGCCACTAGTCCAGATTTAATATCTTTCTTATAGCTCCATGTTGTTGTAAGTTCTATATTTCTCATTAATAAGAGATATCCCACTGCTGATGTTTCCTTGTAATTTTTGTCCTCTTGGTGACAAGCATTTTAAATCTTGTGACATATTATGATTCATAACTCTGGTAGTTTCCTTTAACTCTGGAGTTTGATAGATCAGAATGTGAACATTCAGATTCCTAGAGCAGCAGCTTTAACTCAAATAGCTCAGAGAAATAATGTAATAAGTAGAATGCATCATTCAATACTGTATATGCCATCTAGATAGAAAGTTTAAAACCAATGGTCAGGAGAAATGTATTAAAACAGACACTGGCCTGTTGAGTCAAACTCTGCTCAGAGATATAAAGTATAATGATCTGATAGCTCCTGTTTGCCCCATGAATCATTCTATAATACTGTAATTGGATGAATGCTATATTTGATATTTTAGATATTTTATCTTCAACTGCTACACCAAATATACATAACATAAATGCTAATTAGTGAGGAAAATTAAACAGTAAACTCTCATTCATGCTATGTTCAGATAAGGTAAAAAAACACATTTTTGTATCAAAAGGAGAAAATTAATTTTCAGAAGTAATTTATTGACACTGTTTGTTTGTTTTTTCTGAACAAAAGGGAGCCATGACTCTAGTACAGGGGTAGGCAACCTATGGCACACGTGCCGAAGGCGGCACATGATCTGATTTTCAGTGACACTCACACTGCCTGGGTCCTGGTCGCTGGTCTGGAAGGCTCTGCACTTTAATTTAATTTTAAATGAAGCTTCTTAAACATTTTGAAATCTTATTTACTTTACATACAACAATAGTTTAGTTATACATTATAGACTTATAGAAAGAGACCTTCTAAAAACATTAAAATGTATTACCAGCACGCGAGACCTTAGATTAGAGTGAATAAATGAAGACTCGGCACACCACTTCTGAAAGGTTGCTGACCCCTGCTCTAGTAGTTGCACTGCGTTGTATCTTCTCATATGCAGATTTCTCCCGTTATTTATTTTAATGCTAGAATTACTAAGATTTCCATATTTAAGTCCATAAAAAGCCCTGGGTTCTTAAAATTAAAAGATAAATCATTTTTCTTGTTTTAACTGATTTCTGTCTTGATATTCTTGCAACATTTTTCACTAAATACTAGGAAATTTAGGGTCTGAACTTCTCTCTTGACAGTTTTGCACCTGAGTTACTCCACTGATTTCAAGAGTTAGACCTGATTTACATCTGTGTAAAGGAGAGAAAAATCAGGCCTGCTGGTTGTACAGTTGTTACAACTTTAAAAAACTGAGGTTGACCATAAAACAATAATGCTTACATGTTATTTTGTTCAAATAAATTACTTATAAATAATAGTTCAGTAGCATAAGCTGGTTATGGGTGCCAGATCGATATCTTTGTCCATGAAAATGGTACTGAATTCTGATGAGTTAATTCATGGTCTGTATTCAGCTATTTATAACTTCAGATAAACTAGAGGAACAATGCCAAGATATGATTTGAGGTATGCATTGAAGAAATATATTGTAGCCCTTTTGAACATGAGGGTATTGCAAAATGAATTTTCGTATCATTTAAGCAAAGATTAATAGTTTGAACCAGTATACACTAGACCTATCCAGTTACAATCAAAGGATGAGTTTCAATGATTCTTCTCAGTATGTGTATTAAAAATATTTCACATCAAAATGACTTTATAGGCCACTCTAGTCTCTTCCCCCTATATTATCAAGTGGTATACTGTGATTTAGTCATTCTGCTGCTAGTGATGTTAATAGGCTAAATCGCCACACTTTGCTTTGAGAACATACAAGACATCTTAGTGCTGTGGCTGAGCCTTCTCAACACCATGACAGTCTTACAAAGAAGAATAAGTACTAGCCTTCATCATGCTTACAGTTTAAAAGAATCATCCTAATAGGAAACTGGGTTCAGGGATATCATTGACAGCTGAATTAAATCTAAATAACTCACAGATAGTCAGATTTAAGTATGAAAATCGTTTGTAACTCACTACATTAAGCCTGGATATTCCAGCATGTGTGTTGCTGTATGCAAGATCACACACTATTTGGGGGAGCTAGAGTCTGATTGTACCTACTATATTTGGTAAGGCGAACTTAAGGAATGATTCACATCTGCATTGTTGTTTGATTACTTATAGAGTTCAGATCTCACAGGTAACTAGCCCCAGAGGAGAATGTAATAAAGAGGAGTGTGACTCTACCTGTAGTACGAGTAAACCTGGAGAAAGAGGGTTGGAATAGAAGTTTCAGAAGAGACCTATTTGGTGTTACATCAAAGGCACAGGACTGTAGGTGGGGATGCAGCTGCTCTCGCTCTCTCTTTAACTGTAGAGCCTTAGCACATAACACCTGCCATTCAACATACTTAGTAGAGATCTCTCCCCTGAAACTCAGCCTGCTGTATTACTTAGTAATAAGGAAACATCCCCTGGTACCTTACCCCAGCTTGGGGGCGCCCTGCTATCACAGTACTCCCCTCCTCCTTGGCTGGTGAGGTCAAGACCCAATAGGCAAGAGAACCTGAAGTAGGAGCAGCTGGTGGATCTGATTCCTGGCTGAGGAGTTTCTGGGGCTCCAAGCCTTTCCAGCTAGTAGGTGGAGCAGCAATTGCTGGGAGAAGTGAGGTCCCAATCAGGGGTCCTGCATCCCTTTCTTTCTTTAATGGACAATCTGTCCCCCTGTGGTTCTGCCTTCCCTCTGGGATGGAAAAGGAAGAGAGAAATCCTGTGTTGCTTCCCCTTCTTCTCTAGGACAAGAGTGGAAGACAGACTGCACAGATACACATACACACCCCTTGGGGTCCCGTTGGGGATGCGGAGACAGATGAATGATAACAGAGTGTGATGGAATGGGAATTTTATGTAATATTTTGTATGAATACTGCAGTGCCTCAGTTTCCCCCATATGCTACATGTTGACCAGCTGGACAACAAAGGACTGAGGAGGGGCCAGATGGGACTGTCTCAGAAACTGCAGCAAAGAGGACACATAGTTAGACAGAGCCAAACCGAAAGGTGGACACCACTTGGCTGTGGCTCTGGGTAACCAGAATAGCCCAGGCTGTAACTTTCTTTTCTGTGCTAACTAAGGAATTTCTACTCTGTGTTCCAGACATTGAATAAATCCTTCTGTTTTTACAGCGCTGGCTGAGAGTCACTGCAGATGCTGAAGGTGGAGGTGCTTTGCTCCCTTTGGTGTACAGGTATATCTCAGGTGTCCAAGTCAGGTGGACTTGCTGAAGGGAGCTCACGGTGTGATGCAGAGGTGCTGAAGGCTCCAAAGTTTGGTCCAAGGCAGTGAAACCAACTGGCTTACCCTTGAAACAGTGAGACCCGAAGGGACTGTTCCAGACCTGCAGATCCATGACACAAAATTTGTATAAAATCTACTGAAATGTCTTAATCTTCTAACATGCAGAAAATCCCATCAGATAATTCAAAACTTTCTGGGAAAGGACACCTTGGATTTTTTAAAGAGACATACGTGTTCTCTATCTTAGTCACTTTTATATGCTAGTATTTATGGAAACAGCAGTGGGAAATGTGCCCCTATGTAACTAGACACAGGACACACATACACTTTTGCTTGCTTGACATTGAGTCTGCTTGGGAACACAAACTCTTTGGATATAATTATTCTCTTCTCTCTTTGAGGGTTATGTCTACACAAGGATAAAAAACCCATGGCCGGCCTGACTCAGCTGATTCGGGCTAACGGGGTTCAGGCTCTAGAACTGAAAAATTGCTGCGTAGATGTTCGGGCTCAGGCTTTACTTCGAGCTCTGGGACCCTTAAGGGTGGCAGGTTCTAGAGCTCAGGCTTGGGCTGCCCAGCAATTTTTAGCCCCACAGCCCAAGTACCAGGATCCCAAGTCAGCGGACCCAAGCCAGCCACGGCCATGCCAAGGGCCTTTTATCCCTGTGTAGATGTCCCTAGGTGCTCAGATACCATGGTAATGGGCCCAGATTAAAAACCCAGGTAAGATAGTCCCCATTTTCTTCCATTTGCTCTACCTCTGTTTACCACAAGATGCAATGCCATATCACTGAGACCTGTGAAAACAAAACTGGCACACTCCCCCTCCTCCTTTAACCACTAATTAGCCAATTTCATATTGGTGGGAATGAGGTTTACCAATTCCCTTTTATAGGTGCAGCACTTACAACTGAACATAAACTCTTATATCACTGTTAAACAAAGCTGCATATTTACATCGCTTAAAGTCTACAATATGTTTGGGGGTTTTAATTAAAAAAATAACCTCATGTTTAGGTGTGTTGTTTATGCCTCGAAAAGGTGTACAGGGCAGATACTCTGCTATTTTTTTCTGCTTACACGGTGACTAAAGATGGCCATAGGTATTTTTGTGAACATTTGTTTTAAAAAAAATGTTCTCTGGCAGAGACCTTCAGCTTAGAGTGAGTTTTTATGATCAGTTATAAAAATCTGAAACTAGGCATTTATATTAAAAGGACTGTCAGGCCCTTCACTCTGTCAGTGATAGCAGGTGCCATCACAGTTTGCTGTCTCTCAGGAGAATCCTTCTCTTTGTTGCTTCTATGATTACATTGCCTGACCCAGGAACTTCATTTCAGCTATATGATCAGTTCGATATGTATCCCACACTCCACAAGTGCCAACTTACGAGGAGGGATTTTTAAATGAATTTTATAATAAAATAACTAAAAAATTAAAACATAGGTTAATTTGCAGAGACAATGGTGGGCTCCATATGGTTTACAGTAGTTTCTTATTGCTTGTGATAATCTTTTGTTGTGTAATGAATAACAGACTCAGATAAAGTTGTTCAGTAAATATGTGTTTGATAAAGAATTATTTCTCTTTCTCTCAAAGAGACCCTGAGAAGTAGTTTCGACTTAAAATTAGGTTTTATAATATTTTACTATAAATAATAAATAGTATTAGAATTTAATGTCAAGAAAAACAGTTTTTGTTTGACTTTAAATCTTTCCCTGAAGTATTTGAAATCTAAACATTGATACATGGGGCTAGCCAGGATGTCAAGCTGACTAGCGTATTTTTGTTGTATAAGCCTAATGAAGTATAAAAAGTAAACAACAGCCAGCAAAAATAGCAAAGAAGAAATTACGGCCCTGATCCTGCAGTTGGATCCACACTGGTGAATACTTGCTCTCATAGGGGGCCCCAGCTAAGAGCTCCATGCAGATACAAAGGTCCATCCACAATTGCAGATTTGAGGCTCTAGACCTGCACAGACTATTCTCATTGTGCAAAGCACCTGTAATAACCTTATTCCCAGATCTGGACCTTAGCGTCCAAAATATGGGGGTTAGTATGAAAACCTCCAAGCTTAGTTACCAGCTTGGACCTGGTACCTGCTGCCACCACCCAAAAAATTAGAGTGTTTTGGGGCACTCTGGTCCCCCTGAAAAACCTTCCCTGGGGACCCCAAGACCCAAATCCCTTGAGTCTCACAACAAAGGGAAATAATCCTTTTTCCCTTCCCCCCTCCAGGTGCTCCTGGAGAGATACACAGACACAAGCTCTGTGAACCCAAACAGAGTGAATCTCCCTCTCTGTTCCCAATCCTGGAAACAAAAAGTACTTTCCTATTCCCCCAGAGGGAATGCAAGGTCAGGCTAGCAATCCAACACACAAATCTCCCCTTGATTTCTTCCTCCCACCAATTCCCTGGTGAGTACAGACTCAATTTCCCTGAAGTAAAGAAAAACTCCAACAGGTCTTAAAAGAAAGCTTTATATAAAAAGAAAGAAAAATAAGTACAAATATTCTCTCTGTATTGAGATAATACAACACAGGGTCAATTGCTTAAAAGAATATTGAATAAACAGCCTTATTCCAAAAGAATACAAATCAAAGCACTCCAGCACTTATATTCATGCAAATACCAAAGAAAAGAAACCATAGAACTTACTATCTGATCTCTTTGTCCTTACACTTAGAAACAGAAGACTAGAAAGTAGAGCTACTTCTCCAAAGCTCAGAGAAGGCAGGCAGACGGAAAACAAAGACTAAAACACTCAATTCCCTCCACCCAAAGTTGAAAAAATCCGGTTTTCTGATTGGTCCTCTGGTCAGGTGCTTCAGGTGAAAGAGACATTAACCCTTAGCTATCTGTTTATGACACGCCCCCCAAATTGCAGACAGTGGGGAAGCTCACTGGCGGCGATTTCCTTCTAGAACTTGAAAATAAACAGATTAATACAACACATACACCTTTACATATACTCCTAAGTATATAACTAACAGACTTCTACATTTTAAGAACACTTTTTAACTACTGAATTCTGGGAAACTTTCACGGGAGAGTGCATCAGCTACTTTGTTAGAAGCTCCTGTGATGTGTTGAATTTCAAAATCAAAATCTTGGAGAGCCAAACTCCAACGAAGAAGTTTCTTGTTGTTCCCCTTGGCAGTATGAAGCCACTGTAGTGCAGCATGGTCAGTTTGTAGTTGGAACCGCCGTCCCCAAACATATGGGCGTAGCTTTTCCAGGGCGTACACAATGGCATAGCATTCCTTTTCACTGACTGACCAGTGACTTTCCCTCTCAGACAGTTTCTTGCTGAGAAACACGACAGGATGGAAGTTGTGATCTGTTGCTTCCTGCATGAGCACTGCTCCTATACCACGCTCAGATGCATCGGTGGTTACTAGGAATGGCTTGTCAAAATCCGGGGCCCTGAGCACAGGGTCAGACATGAGCGTTGCCTTAAGTTGGGTAAAGGCCTTTTGACACTCATCAGTCCACTTAACTGCATTTGGCTGGGTCTTTTTGGTCAGGTCGGTCAGTGGGGCAGCGATTTGGCTGTAGTGTGGTACAAATCGCCTGTAGTATCCGGCCAAGCCTAAGAAGGATTGGACCTGTTTCTTTGACCTTGGGACAGGCCACTTTTGGATAGCATCCACCTTGGCCTGTAGGGGGTTTATGGTTCCTCGACCCACCTGGTGCCCCAGGTAAGTCACTCTGTTTTGGCCTATTTGACACTTTTTGGCCTTAACAGTTAGTCCTGCCTGCCTGATGCGCTCAAAGACCTTTTCCAGGTGTAGTAGGTGTTCGGGCCAGGAGTCAGAAAAAATGGCCACATCATCGAGGTAGGCAACTGCAAATTCTCCCAGTCCAGCTAGTAGACCATCTACCAGCCTCTGGAAGGTGGCGGGTGCATTTCGAAGGCCGAAAGGAAGGACATTGAATTCATACACCCCCGCATGGGTGACGAATGCTGACCTCTCCTTGGCAGGTTCATCTAGCGGTACTTGCCAGTACCCCTTGGTTAAGTCTATTGTAGAGATGAACTGGGCACGTCCCAACTTTTCCAATAGCTCATCGGTACGTGGCATTGGATAGTTGTCCGGACGAGTTACAGCATTTAGCTTACGGTAGTCCACGCAAAAGCGTATTTCCCCATCTGGTTTGGGTACCAGAACCACTGGAGATGCCCATGCACTGGTAGATGAGCGGATTATACCCATCTGTAGCATGTTCTGGATCTCCCGTTCTATAGCAGCTTGGGCATGAGGAGACACTCGGTAGGGTGGGGTTCTGATTGGGTGAGCATTACCTGTATCAATGGAGTGGTATGCCCATTCAGTCCGTCCTGGGGTGGCTGAGAACAATGGGGCGAAGCTAGTGCACAGCTCCTTGATTTGTTGCCGCTGCGGACGTTCCAGGGTGGTTGAGAGGTTCACCTCTTCCACGCCACCGTCTTTTTTCCCGTCGTAGTAGACACCGTCAGGCCACTCAGCATCATCTCCCTGGACTGTAAACTGACAAACCTGTAAGTCTCTGGAATAGAAAGGCTTGAGAGAATTAACATGGTACACTTTAGGCTTTAGTGAGGAATTGGGAAATGCTATGAGGTAGTTTACAGCTCCAGGCGCTCTTGGACCGTGAATGGCCCTTCCCAGGATGCTTCCATCTTATGGGCCTGTTGCGCCTTCAAGACCATAACCTGGTCTCCTACCTTGAAGGACCGATCTCTGGCATGTCTGTCATACCAGGCCTTTTGCTCTTGTTGAGCATTCTTTAGGTTCTCTTTAGCAAGGGCTAAAGAGTGTTGGAGGGTGCTTTGTAGGTTGCTTACAAAGTCCAGAATGTTAGTTCCTGGAGAAGGCATAAACCCCTCCCATTGCTGCTTCACCAACTGTAATGGCCCCTTAACCTCGTGACCATACACAAGTTCAAATGGTGAAAACCCTAAACTGGGATGTGGTACAGCCCTGTAGGCAAACAGCAACTGCTGCAACACTAGGTCCCAATTATTGGAGAATTCGTTGATGAATTTTCGTATCATGGCCCCCAAAGTTCCATTGAACCTTTCCACCAGGCCATTGGTTTGATGGTGGTACGGGGTGGCAACCAAGTGATTCACCCCATGAGTTTCCCACAGTTTTTCCATGGTCCCTGCCAGGAAATTAGACCCTGAATCTGTAAGGATGTCAGAGGGCCAACCTACCCTGGCAAAGATGTCTGTTAGGGCCAGGCACACAGTGTTAGCCCGGGTGTTGCCTAGAGCGACTGCTTCTGGCCATCGGGTAGCAAAGTCCACTAAAGTCAGTACGTACTGCTTTCCTCTGGGCGTCTTTTTTGGGAAAGGGCCCAGAATATCCACAGCTACTCGCTGAAATGGGACCTCAATTATGGGGAGTGGCTGGAGAGGGGCCTTGACCTGGTCTTGAGGCTTACCCACTCTTTGGCATACCTCACAAGACCGGACATACTTGGCAACGTCCTTGCCCATCCCCTCCCAGTGGAAGGACTTCCCCAACCGGTCCTTGGTTCTGTTCACCCCAGCATGGCCACTGGGATGATCATGGGCTAAGCTTAAGAGCTTCCCCCGGTACTTAGTTGGAACCACCAACTGTTTTTGCGGCTGCCATTCTTCCCGGTGTCCACCAGAAAGAATTTCCTTGTATAAAAGTCCTTGGTCTATAACAAACCGGGATCGATTAGAAGAGCTGAGAGGCGGTGGGGTGCTCCGTGCCGCCGCCCAAGCTTTCTGAAGGCTGTCATCCGCTTCCTGCTCAGCCTGGAACTGTTCCCTTGAGGCTGGGGTCACCAGTTCTTCCTCAGACTGTGGACTTGGGCTTGGTCCCTCTGGAAGCGATGTAGGTGATGGGGTTGTTTCCGTTGCTGGTGTACCGCTCTCCGCTGGTGCACCTGAGGGTATTTCAGGCTCTGGCTGAGCCTTTTGGGTATGGCTGTCTTGTGCTTCTGCCAGTTTTGGCTCGCTGGCGCCCTCTGGCGTTGAGTTTGAAGATGTAGTTGCACTTGCTGGTGCTGGTTGCTGTTCCAGTTCCGGGCCTGGGACTGGAGATGCTGTGGCTGTTTCAGTGGTAGGCATGGAATCTGGGTCCACTACCTCTGTCTGGGTCTCTGGTAACACAGATGGGGCCTCTGTGGACGGTTCAGGAACAGGAATGGGTCTGGAAGCTTGCCTGGTTTGGCTACGTGTAACCATTCCCACTCTCTTGGCCCGCCTCACCTGGTTGGCCAAGTCTTCCCCCAGTAGCATGGGGATAGGATAATTGTCATAGACTGCAAAAGTCCACATTCCTGACCAGCCTTTGTACTGGACAGGCAGTTGAGCTGTAGGCAAGTCTACAGCTTGTGACATGAAGGGGTAAATTGTAACTTTGGCCTTTGGGTTGATGAATTTGGGGTCAACGAAGGATTGGTGGATAGCTGACACTTGTGCCCCCGTGTCTCTCCACGCAGTAACCTTCTTTCCGCCCACTCTCAAATTTTCCCTTCGCTCTAAGGGTATTTGAGAGGCATCCGGGCCTGGGGATCTTTGGTGTGATGGTGGTGTAATGAATTGCACTCGCATGGTGTTCTTGGGACACTTGGCCTTGATATGTCCCAGTTCATTACACTTAAAGCATCTTCCATCTGATGGGTCACTGGGCCGAGGTGAGTTACTGGAGACTGGTGAGGTTGAAGGGTAGGGTATCTGTGGCTTTACTTGGGTGGTATGTGGGGTCTTTGGCTGTCCTCGGTTGTAGGGTTTATGGTGTGTGTGCCCCCTGGGGTAATCGTTCCCCTTGACAGTAGCTTTCTTGCTTTCTGCCAGTTCCATCCATTTGGCTCCAATCTCCCCCGCCTCAGCGATATTTTTGGGGTTTCCATCTTGTATGTACCGTGTGATGTTTTCAGGAACACCATCCAAGAACTGCTCCATTTGTATGAGGAGGTTCAGTTCTTCCAAGGTTTGAATGTTGTTTCCTGTTAGCCAGGCCTCATAGTTTTTTTGCAATGTAGTAGGCGTGTTTGGGAAATGACACCTCTGGTTTCCACTTTTGGGTTCTGAAGCGCCGACGGGCATGATCTGGGGTTATCCCCATCCTGTATCTGGCCTTGGTTAGGAAAAGTTTATAGTCATTCATTTGGTGCTTAGGCATTTCAGCTGCCACCTCTGCTAAAGGTCCACTGAGCTGTGACCTCAATTCTACCATGTACTGGTCTTCGGGAATGCTGTACCCAAGACAGGCTCTTTCAAAGTTTTCCAAGAAGGCCTCGGTGTCATCACCTGCCTTGTAGGTGGGAAATTTCCTGGGCTGTGGAGCAATATTTGGCACCGGGTTGTTAGGGTTGGCTGGCACAGGCAACCCAGCTTTTGCCATTTCCAGTTCATGTTTTCTCTGTTTTTCCTTCTCTTCATTCTCTTTTTGTTGCTTTTCCATTTCTCGGCGGTGGGCCAACTCTTCTTCTTCTTGTTTCCTTCGGTGTGCTGCCTCTTGGGCTGCTTGTTCTCTTTGGTAGGCTGCCTGTTCTCTTTGGTAGGCTGCCTCTTTGATCTGTTCTTCTCTTTCTTTCATCTCCATCTCTTTTTGTTTTATTTCCAGTTGCTGTTTGTGTTTTTCCATCTCTCGCCTGTGTTCAGCTTCTTTGATTTGTTCTTCGGCCTCAATTTTTGCCTTAGAAGTCATGGTTCCTGTTTTCTTGTGTTGGGGTGCCCTCCGGTGTTTATCTTCTGAACGGCAGGTTCTCTGTTGCCTCCTGAAGTCTGCCTAGCAACAGTGCCTTTAGCTAATTTTCCTTTTCTCTCTCTAGCTAATGTTCAATGAAGGGAAACCAGAAAAACCACTTTATTTGCATGCCTATAAGTGCTGGTACTTGACTCCTAATGGGAGGGCTATTGCATGACAAAAGACCCTTAACATGCAAGCCACAAACTGCGAGAGAGAGCAGAAAAAAAAAATTCTCTCTGGTTCCCTTTTAAAACCAACTGCTTCTCTCTGCTAAAAAGCCCTTAGCAGAGAAAAGAAAAATATAATATTTCTACTGGCTTCTGGGTTCTGTCTATCTCCCACCAGCTGCCACTCATGTAATAACCTTATTCCCAGATCTGGACCTTAGCGTCCAAAATATGGGGGTTAGTATGAAAACCTCCAAGCTTAGTTACCAGCTTGGACCTGGTACCTGCTGCCACCACCCAAAAAATTAGAGTGTTTTGGGGCACTCTGGTCCCCCTGAAAAACCTTCCCTGGGGACCCCAAGACCCAAATCCCTTGAGTCTCACAACAAAGGGAAATAATCCTTTTTCCCTTCCCCCCTCCAGGTGCTCCTGGAGAGATACACAGACACAAGCTCTGTGAACCCAAACAGAGTGAATCTCCCTCTCTGTTCCCAATCCTGGAAACAAAAAGTACTTTCCTATTCCCCCAGAGGGAATGCAAGGTCAGGCTAGCAATCCAACACACAAATCTCCCCTTGATTTCTTCCTCCCACCAATTCCCTGGTGAGTACAGACTCAATTTCCCTGAAGTAAAGAAAAACTCCAACAGGTCTTAAAAGAAAGCTTTATATAAAAAGAAAGAAAAATAAGTACAAATATTCTCTCTGTATTGAGATAATACAACACAGGGTCAATTGCTTAAAAGAATATTGAATAAACAGCCTTATTCCAAAAGAATACAAATCAAAGCACTCCAGCACTTATATTCATGCAAATACCAAAGAAAAGAAACCATAGAACTTACTATCTGATCTCTTTGTCCTTACACTTAGAAACAGAAGACTAGAAAGTAGAGCTACTTCTCCAAAGCTCAGAGAAGGCAGGCAGACGGAAAACAAAGACTAAAACACTCAATTCCCTCCACCCAAAGTTGAAAAAATCCGGTTTTCTGATTGGTCCTCTGGTCAGGTGCTTCAGGTGAAAGAGACATTAACCCTTAGCTATCTGTTTATGACAGCACCATAAAGTGGCATCACAACAAACAGTAAAAGCAACACGTGGGAGTCACTGGCCAGTCTTCACATGGGCTTGAGAAGTACACCATATCACATTCAGTCCAGTCAGCCACTTTGTTGAACCTTGCCTAATTCCCTGCAAAACTTGTTTCAGCAATCTTCCCCTGCTCATCTCACCCACATGTCCTGCAAACTCAAGGTTTGTACTTCTGATCATCTTGATGATATGAAGTATCACTCCATGGTTATGCTGTAAATTCAAGTGACTATCTCTTCACTAGTCATGTGTGACAAATAGCTAACACCCCAAAATCACCTGTAGTATTTCAATGCAACAGCAGAATGCCTCTTACTCTCGTTTCTTTAGCTTTCATGTCTTGCATTCGTATAGCAAGATACTGAAGACAAGATACTGAAGCAATTTCATTTCACACTTCATAGCAATACCCTTGCTTCTCCTAATGTGGCTGAGCATCACTAGAGCAACAGTTGCAAGTCCAAATCTCTGTCAGATCTCTAAGCAAAGATCTAGGCCTTGATTATACAAATACTTAAGCATATGCTTAACTTTATGGCAATGACAACGAAACTACTAACATGCATAATGCCATGGTAAGCACGTGTTTAAGTCTTTGCCTGATCAAGAGTTAACATATTACGTTCTTTCAGTTTCAATTCTCTATGCTGATATTATTGACACAGATGAGGAAGTTAGTTAAAAGAAAATCTACATTGATTCTGATAGTGTCCTTTTAGAGCAAGATAAAATTCCTTTAATCACTCCTGTTTCTCTCCCCTCTAAAATTAAGATGCTTATGCTATTGTGTAAAGAACCAAATTGTCATTTGACGCTGAAAGCAGTCTTGAAAACAAAGTGTGTTATCTCAAAGTCATTGACAGCCATAAATGAAACTTTTAAAAAATGCATTCAAACTGTACAGTGAAAGAGTAGACTTGTAATCCAAAACATCTATTTGGTATAACAAGGTGTAAGACATTAGAAGACAATAACAGCGGGTTGAAAATAAAGAGATGGAAAGGAAGCTATAGTCACAGACACATAGTGTAGCTTGAGGCAATCCAAGGTTCTTTGAGTCACGTCTCGCTAATGATAATTTTAAGGACACTACTGAATATGATCAGTGTGTTTTGAGAGGCAAGGCATAGATCAGCAATGATACCTGGCAGAAAAGAAACTGAGATGAATTGGCACAAGAGAAAGCTTTAGTTCAGTTAATCAAAGTGTCTGTTTAAAATATTTTTGATTTGTGGCTTTGGTATCTGGCTGTTGTAGACATCTGCTTTTATTTTTCAGCCAACAGTCAATGAAAGAATAAATAATTTGGTAGTGTCTGGAGCGATAGTCAAGATCACTGGTTTTAACACTTTGATCACCCTCTCTTTGTTGGCCAATTGGGGACATTATCAACCATTAGGGACATTAATTTCTCTGACTTGTTTTTTTCAATATGGTTTCTCTGCAACTGCTCTCAAGGAGCTAAGGGCAGGTGGTCAGAGTGTATCAACAGAAAAATCACATCAACCAGCCTGTAGTTTAAAGGGACTGTAATTTCCCAATTTGCCTGTCTGCCATTCTGGTAATGTAATCTATGGTTGTAAATTTTGATGGGTATGGTGAGTACCATAAAAAATGTGGACCCAGCTCCTAGTTCTCACTTCTGGCCTAAAGGAAGGTGCGTTTTTGATGAGTATGCATAGACTTTAAGACCAGAAGGGGCCATGTGATCATCTAGTCTGACCTGCATAAAACAGTCCATAGAATTTCACTGAGTAATAATACTTAACTCTTATATAGCACTTTTCATTACTAGATTTAAAAGTGCTTCACAATCTTTAGTGAGTTTATCTCCACTACACCCTTGTGAGGTGGGAACTATTATCCCCATTTTACAGAGGAGGAACAGAGAGACTAAGTGACTTGCTTAGAATCACACAGGAATCTGTGGCAGAGCAGACAAGAAGTAAATCTAAGTCTACCAAGTGCTAGGCTAGTGCCCTAGCCACTGAACCAGTAATATCTGCATCAACGTGACTAACTTCCGGTTGAGCTAGTGCGCATCTTTTAGCACTGTTGGCATAGAGTCTTCAAGTGATGGAAAAGCCTCTGATGAATGACCAACTCCCAGAATTTCCTACAAAGATGTGCCTTCCTGAAGACCTGTCTTCCTCTTTGTGATAATCTCAGCACTGATGCTCAGAGAACAGAGTAAGTCCCTGGCTGTGTTTGGGAAGGTGAAACATTCACTGAAACTGAAGACCAAAGGCAGAGAGGCTTCATTCAAGCTACACTTCCCCATTGCACAAGTGCACACACACTATACACCTTCACTAGGAACGTTCTCAGAGTTATGCATGTTATCAGGTGAAAAAGACAGGTCCTTTATACGGATTTCATTTTTTCCTTGACAGGAAAAAATAAGCCCCCACCTCGGAGTTGGTGAACACAAGACTCAACACAATCCAATTTCACTTTTTATATCCTATTATAGCCAGCTGCTTCTTTTCTGCCATTAGATTCTATAGCCTCGCCCAACTGAGGTCCTAATCTCTCCATTTGACAACCCAGGAAACATCTCTGATTCCCTTCCTTCAGTCCAGGGAAGGAGTTTAAAACCTTGACTTCCAAACCTTGAAAGAGGTTGTGGAAGTTCCAACACATTGTCCATTAAACCTCATCAATATAATGCCTTTAGGAGGATAAATTGCCACTTCTGAACCAGTCCAGGCTGACCAAACTTATAACAAGCAGGTTTTCTCCAAAGCCAGCTTAAAATAACCATCATTTCAAATGTCAGTTTATATTAACCAGTCCCATCATTAACCATGTGATCTGTGATCCTAGGCAAGAGGAAGAATTATCAAATGGATTTTAAACCCTAGTTAGCTATCCCAGTCATGTTTCTAGAGCAACATTTCTCCCTCTAGACATCCTCCTGAGGAGCAAGCCTTCATAGGAACTATGATTATGCCCAAAGAGTAAGGGAGGTGTTAATGTGCTGCCAGAAGGACATCCGCTGGAAACAGAGGCATATAAGCCTTATCTCAGAAGTATAGGCACCACTCCTCACGCCCTTTCACCTCAAGTTAAAGGTTTGGCTATTTTCTCTTCAAATGCACAGGATCACACAATAGCAAATTGAAAGCTGAAAGCAATTAGTGTGTGATGTTCTCTCAGCAGGGGCAGATGTTTCTACCTATGAAAAAGTTCAAGGGCACTGTGTTTTGTTGATTTATTTAAAAAGACAATTCTATCAAAATATCTACTTGAAATAACAAGTATTACTAATCACGGTACTTTGCATTTAAATAGCGCCTTTCATCAGAGGATCTCAGAGTGTTTTACAACCATTGAAACATATGCTATTCTCTGTGTGGGAAAGTTTAGCAAAATACCCTGGAATGCAGCCAGCCCACAGTAGCAAATGCTGGAAAAAAAGGGAACACAATGAGAGCTAAGTTTTGTGCACCTATTTTTGTACCGATGTATCAGAGGGGTAGCCGTGTTAGACTGGATCTGTAAAAGCAGCAAAGAATCCTGTGGCACCTTATAGACTAACAGACGTTTTGGAGCATGAGCTTTCGTGGGTGAATACTCACTTCCTCAGATGCATGTAGTGGAAATTACCAGGGGCAGGTATATATATGCTAGCAAGCAAGCTAGAGATAACGAGGTCAGTTCAATCAGGCCCTGTTCTAGCAGTTCAGGTGTGAAAACCAAGAGAGAAGAAACTGGTTCTGTAGTTGGCAAGCCATTCACAGTCTTTGTTCAATCCTGAGCTGATGGTGTCAAATTTGCAGATGAACTGAAGCTCAGCAGTTTCTCTTTGAAGTCTGATCCTGAAGTTTTTTTGCTGCAGGATGGCCACCTTAAGGTCTGCTATAGTGTGGCCAGGGAGGTTGAAGTGTTCTCCTACAAGTTTTTGTATATTGCCATTCCTAATGTCTGATTTGTGTCCATTTATCCTTTTCCGTAGAGACTGTACAGTTTGGCCGATGTACATAGCAGAGGGGCATTGCTGGCATATGATGGCGTATATTACATTGGTGGATGTGCAGGTGAATGAACCAGTGATGGTGTGGCTGATCTGGTTAGGTCCTGTGATGGTGTCGCTGGTGTAGATATGTGGGCGGAGTTGGCATCGAGGTTTGTTGCATGGATTGGTTCCTGAGCTAGAGTTATTAGGGTGCGGTGTGCAGTTACTGGTGAGAATGTGTTTCAGGTTGGCAGGTTGTCTGTGGGCAAGGACTGGCCTGCCACCCAAGGCCTGTGAAAGTGTGGGATCATTGTCCAGGATGGGTTGTAGATCCCTGATGATGCGTTGGAGGGGTTTTAGCTGGGGGCTGTATGTGATGGCCAGTGGAGTCCTGTTGGTTTCTTTCTTGGGTTTGTCTTGCAGTAGGAGGCTTCTGGGTACACGTCTGGCTCTGTTGATCTGTTTCCTTATTTCCTTGTGCGGGTATTGTAGTTTTGAGAATGCTTGGTGGAGATTATGTAGGTGTTGGTCTCTGTCTGAGGGGTTAGAGCAGATGCGGTTGTACCTCTGCTTGGCTGTAGACAATGGATCGTGTGATGTGTCCGGGATGGAAGCTGGAGGCATGAAGGTAGGCATAGCGGTTGGTAGGTTTTCGATATAAGGTGGTGTTAATGTGACCATCACTTATTTGCACCGTGGTGTCAAGAAAGTGGACCTCCCGTGTACATTGGTCCAGGCTGAGGTTGATGGTGGGGTGGAAGCTGTTGAAATCGTGGTGGAATTTTTCCAGAGTCTCCTTCCCATGGGTCCAGATGATGAAGATGTCATCAATGTAGCGTAGGTGGAGAAGGGGTGTGAGTGGACGAGAGCTGAGGAAGCGTTGTTCCAGGTCGGCCATAAAGATATTGGCATATTGTGGGGCCATGCGGGTGCCCATAGCAGTGCCACTGATCTGGAGATATATATTGTCATCAAATTTGAAATAGTTGTGTGTGAGGATAAAGGCACAGAGCTCAGCAGCCAGTTGTGCTGTGGCATCATCAGGGATAGTGTTCCTGACAGCTTGTATTCCATCTGTGTGTGGGATGTTCGTGTAGAGAGCCTCTACATCCATGGTGGCTAGGATGGTGTTTTCTGGGAGGTGACCAATGCATTGTAGTTTCCTCAGGAAATCAGTGGTGTCACGGAGATAGCTGGGAGTGCTGGTGGCATAGGACCAGACATCAGGACCAGACTTCAAAGAGAAACTGCTGAGCTTCAGTTCATCTGCAAATTTGACACCATCAGCTCAGGATTGAACACAGACTGTGAATGGCTTGCCAATTACAGAACCAGTTTCTCCTCTCTTGGTTTTCACACCTCAACTGCTAGAACAGGGCCTCATCCTCCCTGATTGAACTGACCTCGTTATCTCTAGCTTGCTTGCTAGCATATATATACCTGCCCCTGGTAATTTCCACTACATGCATCCGAGGAAGTGGGTATTCACCCACGAAAGCTCATGCTCCAAAACGTCTGTTAGTCTATAAGGTGCCACAGGATTCTTTGCTGTTTGTACAGATGAGGGACTTTCTAGAAGATTTGACCTCATGCCATTAGAAAACACACACAGGCCCTGAAAGGTTGCCTGGTGCAGCACGGGGCAGATCTGGAAGGACCAATTTGAGCCATTGTAGCTCATACAGCAGCATTGTGTAGTGTGACATGCTGGTTAACACCACGCTTAGCACTAGCCCTTGACTTCCTTGCTAAAACAAAACTCCTGTATTTTTTTACTTTGGCAAAACTAATGCATGTGAGCTACCCCAAGTGACAAAACGGTGAAGAAAAGGTACTTTAGTCTTACTGTGAGGTAAATTTTGTGAGATCAGTTCTGAATCCCTGCCACAAGGTAAACAGCAGACCTGTAGCACTGACCTCACCAAGTTTGCCTCATGGTAAGATTAAAATGCCTCCTATTCACTGTGTTTTTTGAACTTGGGGTAGCTCATGTGTATTAATTATCCCAAGATAAAATAATACATCTTTTTAGCAGTGAAGACAAGGGCTTACTCAGAACAAGTGCAATCATAAGAGTTGTGCATGTTGTGTGCCACTGCAAACTTTTGTGGCTGGATGCATGATGTATTAGAGGCAAGCTAGGAGAGGGAATAGTGCTGGCAGTGCCAAAATGTTGCAGTGTAGAGAAGGCTTAAACTGGCAGTGAAGGAGAGCAGCAACTGTGCAGCATTTACTCTTCTTTACCTTACACACTGTGGAAAGTCATTCATAGGGGTGGGCTTTCCCACACTGAGTGGGCAGGACAGGAGTTGGAGACAGAGCCATAGAGCAGCTGCTGGACATGGCGTGCTCTTTCTGAGTGTCGGATAATTTCCACATAGAATTTAGTCCAGGATTTAATGTTGGTTCAGCCAGCAGTAGCTCCCTCATGCAGCAGCTACTGGAAGACACCACATAAGAAAAAAGTCAAGGCTGTTGCATGGAAGCACTTGGCTTCTATGATGATGATTCTGACTCCTGAATGTATCCTGAGATCCACAGATCACAGGACACCTGCAAATTTAGGGAGCAGAACCCCTTGCCACAGGGCTAGGGGGCAAATCCTATCACCCAGATGGGAGAACTGGAGGAAACACAGTTTCCAAGACCTTCCATAGGAGAACTTATAGCTTGTGACCCATTGTTTCAGTGATTACTGAAGGAAAATTCTCTTTAAATCATTGCAAATGGCTTCCTTGTGTCACAGTTTTACAAATCAGTGTGTTTCTGCTCACACAAAATATCACAAATGACACAATTATAAAAATAGTCCCAATGCCATTAAAACTGACAGGATATAAAATTTTCTCTGTTCTATAACTTGGGTATAAACTGAAAGCTAAGAAGACAGCACACATTTCTGCACTTGAAAAATATCCACCAGAATCTTCTTTCAGGGACAGCTTGAAAAGACAAATTGTATTGGAGTCTCTCAATATGTCATAGTAGAGAACAGCTTCCAAGATGTTGAGAGAAGCTTTTGAATGAATCATATATCATTTTATCTTAGAATTTATAAATCCTGCTAGTTCAGGGTTTTTTCCCCCTCACAGTATCAGAAACACATCACCCAACCATGACCCAGTACATATTACCAAACTAACCATCCAAACAAACAAAGATGGAGTACCTCAGTTGTGCATTTATGTATATTCCCATCTCAAACATCTCCTACTTTGCTCTCCAAAACTGAAACATCCAGGGCTTAAATTCTCAGAGATTATTTCCCAGAATACCTCCCCATTTGGGACTTGGGGCTTCAGCCCTGTAGGAGGTGCCTGGGCTCAGGGCTTCTTCCCCACGGCAGAGCCCAGGCTGAGGACTTTCAGCCCTGTGAGAGGGACCGGGGCTACAGCTGGTTTGAAAATATTTACTGGAACTCTGCTCTGGATGGCTCCAGCTGAATTTAAGCCCTGGAAACATCCCTATGGAATGGAGTGTAGAAATATCCATGCTCCAGACTGAATTGCAGCTGACCCAACCAGAATTTCTCTTAGGACTCCAGGGGGCATATGCTGCAGTGGTAGAGCTGCAGGTGTAGCATACATTAAACTGGCTGCTGCAGAGGGAGGGGTAACATGACCCCTCCACCATAGAAGAACATGATAGGAATACACTAGGAGTCTGAACAGAGAGGCAGGGCTATTCTGCTGACTTGTGCAAGCCCAATGGAACTCGTTTGCTCCAACATGGCTGGCAGGTGTAAAAGGCCAGGGGAGGCTAAACCTCCTCAAACAGGATGTAGCACATCTCCCTTTGGAGGCCTGCTGCCTTTGGAGTACTGCTGCCAAACGGTGCCCAGACAGTGTCCCTGCCCATGCTTTACCCCAAGGCCCCCCTCCTGCATCTCGCTCTTCCCCCATGGCCCTGCCCATGCTGCTCTTCTTCCCACCCCCGGTCTGCCTCCTTCCCCGAGGCCCCTCCCATCTGCCATTCATGGGCCAGTGCCAGTTAAGCTGGGTGGCTGAGCAATACCAACTGCAATGGCCAGGACAGGAGGATCCCCTGCCACTTCTACCTGGCGCAGAGCCCTTCAGAACAATTCTGGTAAGCATCAGGCAGCAATTAGGGGCGCCTGAGGGCTGTGAATCCTCCTCCAGTTTTCGTACTTGCTCAAAGTTCTGTGAGGGATGGGGGGGGCTTCTCGGGGGAAGGGGCAAAAAGGTGCAAGTGGCAGGCAGGAGGCCCTTCAGGACAGCGGGTGAAGAGGCATGAGCAGTAGGGGAGGGGTGAAGAGGTGCAAGTGGAGGGTGGGGGCACTTGAGGGAGGGTGAAGAAATGTGAGCAGCAGGCAGGGGGCCTGGGAGGGAGGGGGCAAAGTAGGGTTGCCAACTTTCTAATCGCACAAAATCAAACACCCTAGCCCTGCTCATTCCCTTTTCCCTGCCCCCTCCCCAAGGCCCTGCCCCCACTCACTAATTCCCCCTTGGTGGCTCGCTGTCCCCCACCCTCACTCACTTTCACTGGGCTGGGGCAGGGGACTGGGGTGAGGGCTCCAGCTGGGAGTGCAGGCTCTAGGATAGGGCTGAGGATGAAGGGCTTGAGGGATTTGGAGTGCAGGAGGGGGCTGCGGGTTGAGGCAGGGGGTTGGGGTGCAGGGGGGTGAGGGCTCTTGGCTGGAGCCAGGTATGAGGGATTTAGGGTGCAA
Organism: Gopherus flavomarginatus; assembly: GCF_025201925.1. Classification (NCBI taxonomy): domain Eukaryota; kingdom Metazoa; phylum Chordata; order Testudines; family Testudinidae; genus Gopherus; species Gopherus flavomarginatus. Next base: position 62,423,570 of record NC_066626.1, read on the forward strand.
GGGGGGGTCAGGGCTGGGGCTCGGGATTGGGGGATGGCTTTCCTCAGGCGGCTCCTGGTCAGCAGTGCTACAGGGCTGGACTAAAGCAGGTTCCCTGCCTGTCTTGGCACCATGCTGCAACCTGAAAGTGTCCAGCAGGTCCGGCTCCTAGATGCGAGGGGAGAGAAGGCTCCTCATGCTGTTCTCGCCTGCAGGTACCACCCCCCAACCCCCAGCTCCCATTAGCCAGGAATTTGCCAATGGGAGTGCAGAGCATGTTCTCAGGGCAGGGGCAGTGCAAAGAGCCCCATGGCCCCCCTGCCTAGGAGCTGGACCTGCTGGCCGCTTCCCAGGTGCAGCACGGTGCCAGGACAGATAGGGACTAGCCTGCCTTAGCCCCACAGCACCACCGACCACACTGTTAACTACCGGTGGCTCCCCCATACTTCTAGGAAGCTTCCAGTGCTCATGCTCTGCCTCCCCAAATGCAGGAGTTATGTGCCGCCCATGAGCTCTAATCTATGGTACAAATTTATTTGAGTTTTAGGGAGGAATCTCTAAAAATTGCTAGATTAGGTTTAATTAAACCTAAAGAAAACCTCACTAAAATAATTAGTTTTGATCTCTAACCTAGCATATGTATGTGCAGTGTCTGAAGGGAGGCAGGGATTTTGCCTGTTCACGGGGAAGCTAGTTTAGTTCAGCACAGGTGTTCCTCAGTTACGTTGTTACTGGCTCTTGGTTTTCAGTCTGTGAAAAGAGACTTTGTGTAAGTTGGTCATAGGCCAGAGGGATGCCTATAGCCAACGAGAGGCAAAGGGTTTGTTTCGGTTGCCATGAAGTAGGCCATATAAAGAGGCATTGCCCTCTTAAAAAAGGGCAGAGTAGGAAAGAGGAAGGTATGGACCACAGTGAGAGAGGAAGAAGGGGGTTGCTAGATAAATTGATTGGGACAGAAGGGGCCCAGGTTGAAATGGGAATGACCACAGAGGTGAAACGGGCTACTGTGGGGGCCCAGACCCTAGAGAAAAAGTGTAGAGATGCAATGGAGGAAGAGGACAGGCTGTGGCTCATGGTCGGGGACCCAAGATATGAAAGGGGTGACCTGAGAACCCAGCTGTGAGAGATAAGGAGTAGCTGATTTAGAGAATACCTGCCCACTCCTGGGTTGCAATCTTCAGGGAGAAGGTTGTGATGGGGTGGACTCCTCACACTATCCCTGCAAGAGCTGAATTAGGCTGCAAGCAGGGGAGATTTAGGCTGGAGGCAGCTGATTAATGACAGGCTAATCTGTACAGGAACAGGCAGGATCTGTATAAAGGCAAGTAGCTGGCTGCAGGGTGCAGTCACTTCCTGAGTGGAGGGAGTGGGAGGCTGGCAAACCCAGAGAGGAGGAAAGCCAGATATGTAGGAAGAAGCCCAGGAAAACAGCAGCAAGAGATAGGATTACACGGGGACTGTGACTGTTTTTGTTATAGGGTCTCTAGGCTGGAACCATAGGAACCAACTCTGTGGGTGCTCTGGGGCTGGAGCACCCACAAGGAAAAATGGTGGGTGCTGAACACCAGCAGCCCCCTATCAGCACCTTCCCCCAGCATCACCTCCTTTCTACTGATCAGTGCCTCCCCCTCCCTCCTAGTGCCTCCCACCAGCTGCAATCACCTGTTTTGCAGGGGTGTGTAGGAGGCTGAGGGGAACCGTGAGGCTGTGGCATGCTTGGGGGAGGGGGTGGAATTGGGTGGGAAGAAGGGGGAGGGCTTGAACTGGGAGGGTAGAGAGGGTGGGAAGAGGCAGGGTGGGATGGGTCCTTGGGGGAAGGGGTGGAGTGGGAGTGGGGCCTGGGCAGACCCAGGGGTCCAGCACCCCCTGGAACTTTGGAAAATTGGTACCTGTGGCTGGAACCTGGTGTAGAGAGAAAACCTGGGTTCTCCTATTAGTCACTGTGGAGTGGCAAAGGATGTTGGAGGTGCTAGCCAGTCTGCAAGTCTGGAAAGACTGAATTTCCCTGAAGGGGAGGACTTTAGTGATCTGGCTGGAGGGCCTAGCCATGGAGAGGAAACTGCAGACCTGGGAGTGAGCAGGGCAGCAGAGCAAGACAAGATGGGAAAAGAAAACACCAGAGGGAGAACACAAGCTGGCAGAACTAATCCCCAGGACAGCTGGCAGGAGGTGCCGTTCATGGTGAGTGGAACCCGTGACAAGGGGAAACAGAGGGAAGTGTGATAGTTTGCCATATTAGCCATGTGCTTGGAAACCTTGAAGGGTGATATCATGGAATTACCCTAGAAAGTAGGAATTCTAGCTTCTGAATTTTCTCTGGTCATTGGCCTTTATTTGAGAGTTTGGTATTCAGCTCCTGTACACTAGGTGGTAGCAGGGGTGGCAGGTTTGTGTAATGTTTGGTGGTGCCCAGAACAGGTCCAAGTCACAACCCCCCACACACACACCTGCCTTGTAAGCCTATATATATATTTTAAAATAATGTAAAAATGTGAGGGGTTTGGGGTGTGGGAGGGTCTCAGGCAGAGGGTTGGGGTGCAGGGGTGAGGGCTGTGGGTGGGGTTGGGGATGAGGGGTTTGGGGTGTGGGAGGGGCTCAGGGCTATGGCAGAGGGTTAGGGGTGGGGGTGAGGGCTCTGGCTAGGAGTGTGAGCTCAGGGTGGAGCAGGGCAGGGGATGAGGAGTTTAGGGTGCAGGCTGGCTGCCTTGGGGCTGGGGCCAATGCAGGGGGCAGTCCTCCTCTCTCTCCCCACCGGCAGCACACTCACCTTGTACCACTGTCACTGCACATTATCCTAGGGCCACTTTCAGGTCCAGGAAGACCCCCTCATCTCCCCTGTGTTGGGTGCTGGGGGAGGGGGGTCTGCCATCACATGTGCGCTTTCTCCCCTGCTGCTGCCCCTCACTGTAGCCTTACTGTGCTGGTGAAGGGTCCTGCCAGAAAAGGGGTGGCACGGGTCTGTGTGGCAGAACCTAAACTACCTTGTGAACACTGAAGAAAGGAGAACAGCGAGTCTCATGTTACACAAGCTCACCATACTATTTGCGGGAAAGAAGGGATGATCCATAGGATGTCCAAATCATCCATGTGCTGCTAAAGACACTAGAGTCAGTCTGTGGTGATACAAGATACTGTGAGTGTTGTTCAATTTTAGATAGGTTACATCTCTACCTCTTGCAGTATGATCCAGTGAGGTGAAATTTCCACAAAGGTCTCCTCACCATTTTTTCTGGACTATTCCCTCTAGAGTTAGGGCTGTCAGAAAAATAAAATACTGGTAGATGATTTCTCAGAGAAATAGAATTATTTTGGTTTTTAGAGTGGTTTATAAGGTGGCAGGGTTGTTTATTCCATTGTTGATGCTCCTGTATTCTCACTATACAAAGCTGCTGAATGCACTACAGTAAACAGAATTTTTGATTACATCACTGCAGCAGTACTTCTTGTCATTGTAGCTGCGGAGCAGGACATTCAGTCAGGGAAAAGGCAATGTTGGCAGAAACAGTCTATAATAAATAAATAAATTAAATTTTAAAAATCCCACCAAAGGCTCTGTTTTGTTCCTGGATGTTCATATGCTCATGGGAAGTGTTTTCACAGACTGCTTCTGAAGAATGAATCTTGGTTTTTGAAATGTTTGGGAAATATGGAAAGACAAAAATCTTCCCTCGCTTAAACACAGCTACATCTGCAAACATCCTTTTCAGAACACCCAGAAGATTTAGTTCTTCTACTTCACAAACCATTGTTTCTGTCATGTATGTCCTTTCTGTAACTTCTCTAAATGTTAGCAAGTTTTCCATTCAGAGGTCAGGTGCAGCAAAAATACAGGAGGTTTTGTACTGGATTTTAAAAAAATAAAACTTCATGACAGCTAAATGTTGGACCATAAAAAAGGAAACAAAGAATTTCTATTTTTGTATTCTTGAATGTTTAGTTTTAGGGGGGGGTTATTATTTATTTATTTGGGCTTATGTCAGTAGCAATTTCTATCTATCATCCAATTTCCGTTCAGTGGCCTATGAGAAATATGTTGGCCAAGAAGTGAAAAGGAATGACAACTGATCTGGCCTTACAGCGATAGTGCCAATGAACACAGTGGAGCACTATCAATTTACACCAGCTGAGGATCCAATCCTGAGAGCTGTGGGTCCTTCCAGGTAAAAGCACTGTGGAGAGATGCTTGTTCTGGCATTGGGGATATGTTGCACCTTGTTCTGATATTCTAGCTTCTTTACATGCACTAAATCCACTGATATTTTTTTCTTGAATGTTATTTATTCACGTAGATGACAAAATCTACAAATACTAGTGACTTAAAGGTTAATGGAACCACTGATACCACCTTAATTAGAGCAGTGTAAACACATCTATAATTACTGGTAATGCTTATCTTTGTTTCTCATACTACATTGAACGAATGAGGTAGAGCCTCCAGCATGGGAGGAAAAGTGGGCTTCTGGATCTGTTTGAATGAGTGACGTCTAACAGAGTTATCACACTAATGCAGAAATGAGTCATTTCAGAGCATATTCTAAATCAATCTTCAGGCAACCCACCTGGGAAAATTAGATGCCAGAATGTGAATAACAAGCACACCAAGAAAAATGTATTTTGTGAAGGTGGGGACAGTGAGAGAGACAAGCTTTTGAGTTAACAGAACTTAGCCCAATAAAAGATATTACCTCACCCACCTTGTCTCTCTAATATCCTGGGACCAACACAGGTACCACACTGCATACAAAAGAGGAAGAATGAAATTCTAAACTGCATTCTAACCAACTAAATTATAGGGAGGGCACTCACCTGAGATGTTTGTGATGTAGGGAGATGTCCTCAGAATGTCCACTGTGTTACCTTTTTTGGATAGGAAGCGTAATTCAGTTAATTCCTGACTGGGCACCTGCCACAAGATGTCAGCATAAGCTTGTCTGCATAGGCTATCGAGGAGTTTGGCCAACTCAATACCGAAATCATCCAGGAACAAATCAGGACCTGTATTAGTGGGGCACTCTCCATCCTCTTGATAAAGCTGGGCTGCATTCATGACTCCAGCCATGTTGATACCTTCTGCTTCAGCGGTGGGCAACCTGCAGTTCACAGGCTGCATGCAGCCCACCACTGTTTTGGTTGGACTTTCCCCTGGCCCTATCCACCTTTTGTGGATGGACTGCAGTCCAGCAAATCCTGCAGGCCAGCATCTCCAACCAAACTATCCTCATACCAAGAAACACATCTGCCAGCAGTCCAATATTTCTTTAAGTCTTCTGAATCATCTTGAGCCCAGAGCATGTTCCCAGGTTATTCACCAAGGAGAGAATAATGACAAAATCACATCACTCCCAAGACCAGGCTGCGAACCTCTAACTGAATTATATGCTCTCTTCTATGCCCCATGCACAAGGCTGTACCCACAAATCCATATTCTCAGCCTAGAGTGTGCGCCATTATGTCCTATATAATAGACATGAGGAAGAAAGCAGATGTAGTTAAAAGCTGTGATATTTACGACCCATCGCCTGTGTTGACCTCCCATAAGGCAACTGCATGTAGGACATATAGGCCCTGGATTGCTAGCGTTCTATAGCCTGGAGCTCTCGTGTGCACAGACCCAAGTGGGTAGTGACTCTCCCAGCTCCTATTTGGGAGTGGGAGCTATACTCTCTGGGTGGCAAGCTCCAAAATGACAGTCCCTTCCTAAACACTCCCACAAACTGGAGTTTGGTTAGGAAGGAGCAGTTGCCATGCTTGAACAGGGGACCCCCACTGGATGGCCATTGAGCCACATATGCCCACAGTGCCCAAACAAGTCACAATTTCCCTTCACCACAGTGGAGTGGAGCAATAGCCTTGCCAACTCCCAATTTGATCAGTTCTTGACATGTGGACTGTGAGTCAGATGGAGTCCGCTTCCCACTTCATGTTCTTTAGTTTGAGAGCCCATCCGGAAGTGTCCTCTGGTGGAAGGGACCAGCTCACTGACCTGGAAGGCGCTGAAGAAAGCCAACAGAAAAGCTGCCTTGAAGAGTTCCGCCTAATCCCTCACCCCCAAGTGGCAGATCTGAGGAAGAACCTTAACTAATTTCCTAAGGACGTGCAAGGTCATCGGCATTCTGGCATCACTCAGTGTCCCGGCAGCCTGGGCCCAATCCTCCAGCATCCTTCAGACCATGAATCCCTGACAAGTATCTGAAATACCCCCAGACCTGCAGGAAAAGGCATCGTGGCTAACTGGTTAGCTATTGTCAGTGGTGCGAGCCCTTGCCTAAGTAGTGAGATCACAAACCAACAAATTTGGGGTATAGGCTAGGCCATGGATAGACCTACAACCCCCTGGAATATACAAGGACTCCTCAAACACCATCATGTAAGCCAAAAAGATGTGTGGTTTAAGTGGTCCCTTGTCCATGGATACTGCTTCTAGCAACCAAGATTCCATAGGGCTGCTGATATCTTTTCAGGCACCTCCACAGAGTCCAGTGCTCAGAATTTGTCAACCTGCAAATGAGAAGCACCATAGGTGATGCCATTGTTAAGCCCAGGTACATGCTTGACAGTGAAATGAATATTAGAGAGACAAAGTGGGTGAGATAATATCTTTTACTGGACCTATGGAGAATGAAAGGCCTCACCAACCTTATTATCTTGGCAGATTTAGCGGACTGAGAGTCCATTATATGGACAACCTCTTGATTGTGGCATCCAAACCTGACCATCTTGTCTCTGAACTCCCCACCCCAGAAGATGACTACCACCAAAAGTGGATGTTCCTCAAAATTTCAGCTTCCATCCACTCCCACGGTCACTTCCAGGCACTCCAGTGCCTCTGAAATACAAGTCAAAAGCTCTCACAGCTGTCGCATCTGAGTGGACCTGCAGGTCAACCTCAAACATGTAAACAAACCTCCAGATGGACATCCCTTTACAGTGAATGAGGAAATGATGCCAGGTCTTCCTTCATCTCCAGAGGGACTCTTATCAAATGGTGTGAGGCATAGGCCCCAATTGTCACAGTGACAAACTGCATGCAGAAGGCATGTCTGGGGGATATGACTTAGCATAGAAAATTCAAATGCCCAATAGAGATTGGAGATCCCTCAGACAAACCTCTTTGGTCCTGTTGCCACTGACAACTGTATGATTTTGTGCTGTGAGCTTGTCTGTGACTGCCCTGGACTGTATCGAGCTCAATGCTAAAGTACGTCATGTGGTAGCAGGGCTTTCAGTTTTTTTCATTAGCTAAAAGCACGCCCAATTCTTCCATCCGCTTCTGAAAAACCCAAAGCAGCCCTCATACTCGCCTAATTTGGCCCTTCCTACAAACAAGAAATTGTCTAGATAGTGCATTATCTGTGGGTACTCTGGGTGCCTCCTGACCACCCAGTCCAGCATTGTACTGAATTTTTTCAAAGGTTGCCCACAAAATAGCACAGCCCTTGGGCATTTGTCCACATAAAACTGACAATAGGGGAAAAAAAGCCCAAGAGATCAAAGTCTGCTGGATAGATCAGGAAGTAGAAAGCCAACTTTATGTTGGTCTTTGAAAGCAAAATAGCAGGACCGCATGAGTTGATCATGTGCACCACTGTGTTGAATGACGCATAGCACACGGTGCACTGCTTGGGGTTAGTTGCATTGTTTACCGATCCCTCTTTAGGCTATGAGAGATGGTGAATGAGGTGACACTCACCAGATATTTTATTAAGAAAAAAAGGGAAATATGGAGATTAGATAATGATATTTGTTGGAAAGGACCAGCATGCTTGCCCAAAGTAGCCTCCTTTTTGGATCTTGTCCCTGGCTGGGCCCCTTATGCCCTTAACAGATCTGAGATTATTTGCCATGATGTGAATCCTCTTCCCTTCATAGGGGATCCTAAAATCCTGAACAAAGCCATCCCACAAGTTTATTGCTTTCTCCTTCTTGAGACTATCCCTTAAAAGGGGGGCCAAAACACCCAAGTTAATTGGATATGTTGCCTTTTTCAGCCATGTTGGCCCAAGCCCCACTCTGCATGGGCTTGGGCTGCTGCCCACATCCCCTGGGGAAGATGCACTTAACACACCGGCAACCTGGAGATGTGTGCCCACCTCCACAACGCCCACATTCCTGCCAAAACCTACCAGATGCACATTTTTTTTCCCCGTCTCATTGTATTCCCAGCATGAAAGCCTTAAGCTAAGACCTGTCCCCCTTCTCATGCCCTGACTTTCAGTATATGTCCCCTATTGGTGCAGCGTTCCCTTAAAGGAGGCCCTTGAGCCATGCTCTCCTGTCATAGTTCCTGATCAATTTTATCCCAATGCAAAGAAGCGTTCCGGGTGGCTCTCATTCTAACATGCTCATCATGCAAAAGCCCTTAAATGCCTGAAAATGAATTATATGCTCTACATATAATAAGCAAATATTTCAGCACAGGCCCATACATTGCCATAACTGCACCATCACCCACATGTAGGCTGCAATTCTTCCCTATGTTGGGGTGCCTTGTCCTATCTTTTTCTTTCCTTTTGGGCCTCATCCCTCTCCTCCATTATAGGTTTCCAGAACAGCAGGGAAAATATGTCCATATACTCAATCTGCCATATCTTCTCACGTGTTGATTTGAGAAGATGCGCCACCAGTGATCAGAAGTGACTGCTTATGAGACCATATTCGGACCAACCCTCTTGGTTGTTGCAATAAAGGCAGAGAGTGGGGATCCTGAGGCGTTAGATCCAGGAACAAGGAAACCAGAGGCTGCGGAGCATGGGGCTGTGGGGCCAATAGATGTGATGCTGAAAGCTGTAAGGCTGCCAAATGAGGCGCCATCAGATGGAGAGCTGGCAGCTAGAGTGCCTGGGCATTGGGTGCTCCCACACCGCATGCCTGCAGGCAGCTGGCTTATTCTATGATCCTCCGTTCATATTCCCTCATATGATCCCCCAGAGGCCTGACCCTGAAGCCATCCAGAACCTCGCCTATTCCTCACACCAGAACTGCCAGTCTGAGACTATGCAGCCACACTGAGGGAATATGCTGAACCCCAAACACCTGGACCACTGGATCTTTTCCCTGCACTCCCATTGGACCCTGACTATTTGTGAACTCATCCTGCTGCAGGATCTGAAAGGGACTGCATCATCTTCACAAATTGCCCAATCTCTGGCTGCTTAGAACACGGCTCCCTTCCTGGCCTCTTGCTCTTTTTTTTCTCCTTCCTGACCTTTCCAGTTGTTCCCTGGTCCAGGATAGGCAGCAAATGGCCCTCTGTATCAAGCAGCTGTAATGGGTCAGTTAGCCCATCCCACTGCCCACCTGGTCTTGTAGCATCACAGGGTGTGGCTGCCTTTCATTCTTGCTTAGCCCTGGCACACCATTGTGTCACCCATGGTCCCAGCCCTGCAGCCTGCCAGCCATGTGCCCAGCACAGTCAAGCAGGTTTGGGCTGTTGCCAGACAGCTGCCTATGCTCCATGCCGAACAGAGCTGCTCTGCATGCTCTGGTCCCCCTGACTGCTAGGCAAACTGGCAACAGAAAGTGTTCCTGAATGCAGGGTTCCTGTTATGGCTCCAAATCCTGCGAGATCTCCGGCCTGCCACAGAAGTCTTATGGGAGCTGGAAATCTTACAGGGACTTGGCCCATGCTGTCCTTTAAAGCCCTCTCACAACATGGGAGCCACCCAACTTAACCGTCACGAGTCTGGGTGCCCTTTTGACTCCACACAGAAGTTTGCTTTACCAAAAGAATGTCACTCCCTCCCACCCCACAGCATGAAGTGATCCAGGAGGCCTGAGGACATGGCTACATTCACACTTTACAGCGCTGCAACTTTCGCGCTCAGGGGTGTGAAAAAACACCCCCCTGAGCGCTGCAAGATACAGCGCTGTAAAGCGTCAGTGTAATCACACGCTCCCAGCGCTGCACGCTACACCCATAAGGGATGTGGTTTACATGCAGCGCTGGGAGAGCTCTCTCCCAGCGCTGCCGCTCTGACTACACTCACACTTCAAAGCGCTGCCGTGGCAGCGCTACCGCAGCGCTGCCGGGACTGAGCTTTGAAATTCCAAATGTAGCCATACCCAGTGTAAACCAAACAATGAGATTAAGACTAGTACATTGTATTGCATATGGTGGTGTTTCAGGGAACTGAGATACAAAAGGGCCTAGTGGAGGAACTCTAAAGTCTCCTGTGTGCAATGGAGCCAGGCTCTTTAGCAGTCAACTCTGCAGAACTTCACAGAGGGATTTTATAAGTGGGTTGGGAGAGTGGTGACAGCCAGATGCACTGGCTAAAATCCCTTTGTGGAGTGAGTGCCATAAGCTATATAGCTGTAGTTGATATTCCGGTCACTAAGGGCTTGGCTACACTACAGAGTTGCAGTGCTGGTGAGGGGGTTACAGCGCTGCAACTTAGGATGTGGCCACACTTGCAAAGCACGGCCAGCGCTGCAACTCCCTGGTTGCAGCGCTGGCCGTACACCCGGTCGAGCCTCGGGTGTAGGGATTCCAGCGCTGGTGATCCAGCGCTGGTCAGCAAGTGTGGACACCCACCAGCGCTTTTATTGACCTCCGTGGTATAAGGAGGTATCCCAGCATACCTTAGAAGCCTCTCTGGTAATCATGCACACTCCACTGCCCTGGGCTCAGCTGACCCCTCCTTTAAATGCCCCGGGAATTTTAAAAATCCCTTTCCTGTTTGTTCAGCCAGTGTGGAGTGCAATCAATCATTCAATCAATCAGCGACCATGCCTCCACGCCCCAAACGAGCCCCAGCATGGAACAATTCCGAGCTGCAGGACCTCATCAGTGTTTGGGGTGAGGAGGCTGTGCAAGCACAGCTGCGCTCCAGAAGGAGAAATTATGATACCTATGGGCAGATATCGCAGTCCTTGCTGAAAAGGGGCCATGAACGGGACGCGTTGCAGTGCAGGGTCAAAATAAAAGAGCTGAGGAGTGCTTACTGCAAAGCCCGTGAGGGAAATCGCCGCTCAGGAGCTGCCCCCACAACCTGCCGTTTTTACAAGGAGCTGGATGCCATACTTGGGTGTGACCCCACTGCCAATCCGAGGACCACGATGGAGAGTTCAGAGCAGGGAGAAGTGGGGGAGGGTGTAGAGGAAGCCGACAGTGAGGCTACTGACGTGGAGGGAGACACCCTGGAGTCCCAGGAGGCATGCAGCCAGGAGCTCTTCTCAAGCCAGGAGGAGGCTAGCCAGTCGCAGCAGCAGGAAGTTGCTGGTGAGGAAGAAACTGAGGATCGTGCTTAGGGTAAGCAGATTTTTATGTTTTGGGAGAGGAGGGTTTTGGTTATGGCTGCCTGCATGCATGCCTAAACGTGGAATAGCCCATTGATTTGCTCTATCACGTCTCTGTAATCTGCCTCGGTAATCCCTTGTAAAGTTGCGGCCAGAGCGTGCGCTATGTGCTTTCTCAAGTTTATCGGGAAGCCACCGTGGTCCCTGTCCCGGTCAGGCTAACTTGTCCGATCCACTGTGCAGCGAGGGGTGGGGGGACCATGGCTGCACACAGGCAAGCTGCATAGGGGCCAGGGCGGAATCCACATTGCTGTAGAAGACCCTCCCTCTCTTCCCAGGTAACACGCAGCAGTGATATATCTGGCAGTAGGAAACCCTGTTGAGAATTTAGGGATACTTGAGTGCAGGGCGCCAGGTTCGCTGTCCCCCCTCCCCAGCCCCGCGGTGCGTTCCGGCCTACCCTCCCCCTTCCCAGCACGTAGGTAGCCCTGCGGTGCGCTCCAGTCTCCCCTCCCCCTTCCCAGCAGGCAGCCAGCACAGCTGTGCGCTCCGGTCTTTCCCCCCCCCCACTTCCCAGCATGTAGCTAGCCCCGCGGTGCGCTCCGGTCTTCCCCCACCCCCCTCCCAGCAGACATCCAGCCCTGCGGTGCGCTCTGGTGTTCCCCCACCCTTCCCAGCAGGCAGCCAGCACAGCTGTGCGCTCCGGTCTTCCCCCCACCTTCCCAGCATGTAGCTAGCCCCGCGGTGCGCTCCAGTCTTCCCCCACCCCCCTCCCAGCAGGCATCCAGCCCCGTGGTGTGCTCCGGTGTTCCCCCACCCTTCCCAGCAGGCAGCCAGCACAGCTGTGCGCTCCGGACTTCCCCCCGCCCCCTTCCCAGCATGTAGCTAGCCCCGCGGTGCCCTCTGGTCTTCCCCCACCCCCCTCCCAGCAGGCATCCAGGCTCGCGGTGCGCTCCGGTGTTCCCCCACCCTTCCCAGCAGGCAGCCAGCACAGCTGTGCGTTTCCCCCCCCTCACCAGCAGGCCGGCAGTTACGCGGACCCCCCCCCCCCCGCCAGCAGCTCGCCACCTTCCTATTCACTGCTGTCCCCTGTGCAGGACACCAGCTACCTCCTGTACCCAGTGCAGATAAACCCCAGTGACCCATCGGTCAATTCCCCCTCCCAGGTGCACTCGGGGCAGAAACACTCACCCCATTGCTCGCCATGACTTTCAGCTTCCCTGGCCTCTCTGTGTTATGTGAGGTATGTGGGAAGGATGCTACAAAAAGTCTAAAAACTCCTTCACTGTGTGATAATAAACAATGTAGCCTCTGTGTATTACATGGTTCTATCTTTGTTTTTTCTAGTGACCTTGACTAATGCAGCCGGATCACCGGCCTCACGTCGCTTGCAGAACTTGAGAAGAAATCCCAGAAAATCAAAAGAAGAATTGATCAAAGCAGTTATGAATCACTACAACAGAGAAAGTAGGAAGACGCAGGAATGGAGAGAGAAAATGTATGAATGGAGAGAGAAAATGTATGACTGGAGGCAAACAGAAAGCAGGAGAAAGGAATTGGCAATCAAAAAAACCTCAAAGCAGATGATAAGCCTCCTGGCTCGCCAAACTGAGGCTTTCGAGTCTCTCGTAGCCATGCAGGCAGATATGTACCGTGGTAACCCACAGCCCTCCCAAAGCTCTCTTTCTTGTTCCCCAGTATTTGCACAAAACACCTTTCTCCAGCAGCCAGTTTCTTATTACCCCCAGCTGCCCCCAACACCTGTACGATCACCTACCAGCCCTGATAACTATAATTCTTACCCTGTGCACTCCACCCCCATTACCCTGCAGCATAGTAATCCTGAAGTGCAGCAGACATTGAACAGTAATCAAAACAGGACATATTCAAACCTATGAATGTACAGTCCACCACCCTAACCCCCCTGGCCTTTTATGTACTGTACTTTGAATAAAGGATTTTATGGCTTTTACAATACGTTTTATTATTGCAGGAAGTGGTAAATATTGTACCCCAAGGTAGAACAAAGCACAGCAAAGGCACCAAACATTACTGTTGGCTCTCAGCATCAGATTGCTCCCTTAAAGCATCCCTAATCCTTGAAGCCCTTTCCTGGGCCTCCCTAGTAGCCCTGCTCTCTGGCTGTGCAAATTCATCCTCTAGGCGTCGAACCTCGGAGGTCCATTCCTCACTGAATCTTTCACCCTTCCCTTCACAAATATTATGGAGGGTACAGCACGCGGATATAACAGCGGAGATGCTGCTTTCCCCCAAATCTAGCTTCCCATAAAGACACCTCCAGCGGGCTTTCAAACGGCCAAAAGCACACTCCACAGTCATTCTGCACCGGCTCAGCCTGTAGTTGAACCGGTCCTTGCTCCTGTCAAGCTTCCCTGTATATGGCTTCATGAGCCATGGCATTAAGGGGTAAGCGGGGTCTCCAAGGATCACAGTGGGCATTTCGACGTCCCCTACTGTGATCTTGCGGTCTGGGAAAAAAGTCCCGGCCCTCAGCCTCCTGAACAGGGAACTGTTCCGAAAGATGCGTGCATCATGCACCTTTTCAGGCCATCCTGAGTAAATGTCAGTGAAACGCCCACGGTGATCCACAAGCGCTTGCAGAACCACGGAGAAATACCCCTTGCGATTAACGTACTCTGATGCCAGGTGGGGTGGTGACAGAATAGGAATATGCGTCCCATCTATTGCCCCTCCACAGTTAGGGAAACCCATTTCTGCAAAGCCATCCACAATGTCCTGCACGTTCCCAAGAGTCACAGTTCTTCTTAACAGGGTGCGATTAATGGCTGTGCAAACTTGCATCAGCACCATTCCAACGGTGGACTTTCCCACTCCAAACTGGTTCGCCACCGATCGGTAGCTGTCTGGAGTTGCCAGCTTCCAGATTGCAATAGCCACCCGCTTCTCCACTGGCAGGGCAGCTCTCAATCTCGTGTCCCTGCGCCACAGGGTAGGGGTGAGCTCAGCACACAGTGACATGAAAGTGGCTTTTCTCATCCAAAAGTTCTGCAGCCACTGCTCGTCATCCCAGGCTTGCAGGACGATGTGATCCCACCACTGAGTGCTGGTTTCCCGAGCCCAAAGGCGCCGTTCCACGGTGCTGAGCACGTCTGTTACTGCCACAAGCAATTGAGTGTCTTGAGCGTCAGGCGTTTCAATATCATCGTCTGACTCCTCACTGTCACTTTGCAGCTGAAGGAATACCTCCACTGCCATGCGTGATGTGCTGGCAACATTCATCAGCAAGGTCCTCAGCAGCTCAGGCTCCATTTGTAATAGAAATCTCAGAAATCGCACTGCAGACTCACAATGCCGCCAAACTGCTCAGAATGTGTAGCAAAGCACCAGGGGCGTTGGAACAGGAAGCGGAAAGACCCGCACACTTCCTTCCCCTTCCCACAAGCCACAGCGCCAAAATGGGACGAGGTGCTCTGTGGGATAGCTGCCCACAATGCACCACTCCCAACAGCGCTGCAAGTGCTGTAAATGTGGCCACACTGCAGCGCTGGTAGCTGTCAGTGTGGCCACACTGCAGCACTGGCCCTACACAGCTGTACGAACACAGCTGTAACTACCAGCGCTGCAAAACTGTAGGTGTAGCCATACCCTTATACTTTTGATTGAAAATAGTTACTTCTTGAACCAAATTCCTTGCATACTACGACCCCATCTACATTACGGAAATGTGCATATATACAAAGCCCTTATGTAAATACACTGTATTATCATAAAGTGGAATTTGCACACCAGTTTTGCTTTAGCCAGCACTGTACAGAAAAGCATGTTTTTACACCAGTATATTTTTCTTAATATAGACAGGACTTAAATTTACCCTAGTGCAAATTTCCTTAATGCAGACAGAGCTTGAAATGAGAACAGTCTCTCCTCTACTGTGCTGTAGAAGTAGCTGTTTCAAGAGGCGATGTCTCAAGATGTTGACATTGCTTCTTTAAACCTTGTCCCAACATGACATAGGACCAGGTTATATATGGGTGGTAGAAGTCTCCCATTATTGCTGCTTTGTTGATCTCATTCAACATTACACACTTAATATATATATTTTTCCTGATCCAGAGGCAAAGTACCTTTGTTTATATGTATTTGACATTCAAAATATGTGCTGAGCTACTTTAATATTTGTATTTAAAAATGTGTTTGCACATTAGGTGATGAAAATAAAAATATTTTTGAAACTTCTATGAAACATTACTATTAGAAAAAATCAAATACAAAATCCTCATTTAATTTAAATAATATTTTTATTCTTGCACTTTCTAGTATGAAAAAGCAATAAACAGATGTCAAGAGGAAGTGTTACAGTGAAGCTCAGGTGTCTGATCAATCTCAAAAGCTGTCTTACTACAAATGAAAAATAAGGGGAAAGCAGCCTAGCAGTTTGTGGAAATTGACAGTGACAGATTAGCCACTAGGCCAATGGGGCCCGTGACCCTGGAAAAATGGGTGCTGCCCCAACCTGCTCCGCCCACCCGACAGTCCTGCCAGGGAGCAGGGGAAGCCCCCGAGCCCCTAGCCCACTCCCTAACCAGGAGTGCCGGGCAGGCAGAGGAAGCCCTCGTGCCCTGACCACTTTTCCCCAGCAGGAGCACCCGTGGGAGGGTGGAGGAGCCCCCTCTTGCTCTGGCTCAGGGCTCCACAAACCCCTAATCTGCCTCTGGAAACCAAGTACCACAGTTCATGGCCTCCACATAGATAGCCGCGTAGCCGTGACTTCACTGGGAGTTGTAGTCACACACCTCAGGGCAAGATTTGGCCCTTAATGTTTGTAGATTCAATAATGTTGACAAATAACTTTCTTTAAACATATTTAACATTTTATTTACATATATATCATACCTATATACATGCGCGACACACTATAGTTTGTAAATCTTTAAAAAGGTTTTAGATCTTAAGAAGCAAATCATTTTTAGTATAAACAATTTAGTTAATCATATAGTCCTGTATACAAGGACATTATTTCCTGAAAATAATCCCACATTCTATTTATCTGTGAGGCTAACTCACTTACTCCTGTGCTTTATACCATTCTGTGACATTCAGACCTTGTGTGGATTTCCTTTACTGCAATATGAGTTTTCTAGCTACTTGTTCTTAGCAAACATTGTTTCTCTATACTATGGATATATGTAGATCTCATAATACACAGATTCCTAGGCCCTGTCCACACTTAAATCGCTGCTGTAGTGCTTCAATGTAAACATTACCTATGCCAAAAGGATGGGTTCTCCTGTTGGTGTAGGTAATCCACTTACCAAGAGGTGCTATCTAGTATTATCTACATGGGGACTTAGATCAACTTAACAGCACTGCTCAGCGGTGTGGATTTTTAACACCCTTGACTGAAGTAGTTAAACCAACCTGATTTGCTAGTGTAGACAAGACCTCAGACCACTATTTCAAGTCACGTACAGTAGATTTGCATTGCCTTTCCTTCAGTTCCAACACTAGCCATTTCTCATTCTTCCTGTAAAAAGCAGCATGAGCAGCAACCATACTTCTGAGAGTTATACTATAGTCATGCCTGTGGAGAGACATAGTCCTGTAAACAGGGTTTGTATTGAGATAATTTTCATCGGTGGCACAACATACAGTTACAGGGCCTGGCTCTGCAAGAATGTTTATGAGTATCTTTACTCACATGTGCAGTCCCATTGGCTTCATTGTGACTACTCACATGCGTGTTTGCAGGATTTGGGCCCATAAGTGTTATGGCTCATCCATCTGAAAGGCTACATGTTTTAATTTTGGAAGATGCTGCTGCTGTTTGTCCAGTGCCAGCTGTACTGTTAATCACATAATATTATAGCCTTAAAGAGCCAATCCTCCTCTGCCAACCCATGGCATAGTTTCTTCCTTTTGGGCTTTTCTTTCAGGGAGGTGGGGCTGGAGGAGGGGTGTAGAAGAGATGGGAAGGGACAAGATTTTGATAATATGCCATAATTTATTGACATTTTCTGGCCCTGGGTAACATTAGCCTTGAGTTCTTTTGTACAATTACACATTCAAATCCCAATCCTGCAAATACTCACTCATGTGACATAAGCTATCTTAACTGATGTTAGAAGTCGTCATTATTCATTATTTCCATTAAGGGAGGGCCTACAATGTGCTAGGCACTGTCAGCCCATGTATAGTTAGACTCAGTCCTTTAACCCAAAAACGTTACAATCTGTTGGTCAAACCCTGCAAGCATTTGGTGCTTAATCCTAAGAGGTGCAAGTTAGGACAAGTGGGAGTTTAGGGCCCTAAGTCACTCTTAAGGAGTACTTAGCACTTCACAGGAGCAAACCCTTAAGCTCTTGAATGGGATTAGTCCCATGAGTACAGTTAACTATATGCTTGAGTATTTGCAGGTTTGGTCTCTAAGAATCATAGGACTGGAAGGGACCTCAAGAGGTCATCTAGTCCAGTCCCCTGCACTCATGGCAGGACTAAGCATTATAGGCAGGCAACATATGAATGGTGAGGGGAAGAGGAATAAACCATACAAAGGCTTTTTAAAAAAACACATATTTTTTAATATGAAGTACTTGCCAGTTGCCCCTCTGTTGAGCCATTATTAGTTGGCTCATAGCTTGCAAGTGTCATGGTAAATGTGGACCTTGAGGAGTAATTTGAAGAGCGATGGTTGTAGGGATCAGTTCGGGGAGGGCATTCCATATATAAGGAGTGGAGTGGAAGAAGTGGCAAATGAAAGTGGTTGAGGTTGATATCATTGGAGGAATGCTAGATAATGTAATAAGAGACAAGAGCAGATAATAGTTAGAACTCTCATTACAAAAGGAGGAAGTAAGTTAGGCCAGGAGGAAGATAAATAGGCCTAAGACATTTTAGGAAATTTTAAATCTTTTCCTTGCCAACTGAGCAAATGAAAGTGAATTATGTTTGGCTGTGAATGGGTAGTTATGATTTTAAAATAGCTAGGTTCTTTCCTGACATTCACCTAGTTCAGTTTTTACTCTGAAATGCAAGCAGAATCTCATTATGTGATTATATACCCATGAAAAGACAATTTTTCCAGAGACTATATTATTATGGCAGCAAAAATTTCTGTCTTGTATTATTTCAATGATCAGGATAATTTACATGGATTCTTAGAACACTCAACTAAGCTGGTCAATAGTGTTTTTAATGATACAGAATTTACAAAATTATAGCATGGCTGTGCTAAATCAAACACAATATTAATGGATGAAGTTGCAATATATACAATAGTACTGTGCGCCTGAGTCATCTAAAATGTTTGATTTTTTACAGGTCCAGATCTTAAGCATATGTTAAATAGTGATAGGTTTTTAGGATAAAAGAAGAACTGATCTGAACCTTCATCAGAAACAGAACTAATCTGAATCAACCCAGTTAAAAACAAAACAAACTACAAACATTTTACAACCTAATTGAATTTTATTATTTCCCATTCTCATGTGCTTCTTCCCTTCTTGATTCTGACCTGGAGCCAGATCATTCTTTCTTCCAGTATTTGTAGACCAAGTGAAACCAGGAAGCATATGAAATCTCAAAAGAAAATAGGCTTTGGCTAGATTCGTACCCCTGTTCTTCATATGCAAGAAGTCCTGGCAGTTCAGCTTTGTCTGGATTAGAATATGAGAGTGCTTATCTTGACCAAATTTGTCTTCAGAATCCAGTAAATCTGTCATGCCTTCAATCAATTATAATGACTTTAAATGGATATGAATAACAACAAAAACTGAATCAAGTTAATATGGGGGAGGAGGGTCATTATTTATAAGCTAATTCATTCAAGGAATTGTGCAGGAAGCACTGCTGCAGCAGCAGGGGGACAACACAGAGGAAGGGCCGGCTCCAGGCACCAGCGCAGAAAGCAGGGGCTTGGGACAGCCGATGGAAAAAGGCGGCACGTCCAGGTCTTGGGCGGCAATTTGGCGCTGACTCCCTCAGTCCCTCTCGGAGGGAAGAACCGGCCGCCGAATTGCTGCCAAAGAATGAAGCAGCGCGGTAGAGCCGCTGCTGAAGTGTGGCCGATCGCAGCTTTATCTTTTTTCTTTTTCTTTTTCTTCGCCGCTTGGAGTGGCAAAAAAGCTGGAGCTGGCCCTGCACAGAGGGCACCCCAATGCAGACATCTACTCGCCTTTAATAGATAAATGGACTGGAACAGGCACCTCTGGGACTAGGCCTGAGGAGCCCAACCCTCTTTTGGATGCCCCCAGGGGTCAAACTATGAACTGCTACTGTTTTATCTTGAAGAGTAACTGCTTAAGCCACTGTACCCTGGATTGTTTGCAACCTTTCTCTTTCTTGCCAGTCCTAGTAAAATATCCCTTCACTGTAGCTATGTGCTTAGTGGGACCTACCAAAACTCGGGTCTATCTAGCTGCTAAAATGCCTTCAGCACTTGCCTCTGAGTCATGGTACATCTGGCATTGTAGAGAGTATCTTAAGCGGTTTCTAGCATCACAGCACTGAGCAGCCAGTAATGGCAAGTGGATCAGCAGATTACTTTTATCCATTTACAGTAGCTCCATTGTTATTAATTTAACGATAGTCCAAACAGCACTTGCTTCACTATATCCGAAAGTTGTTTGGCTCATCATTTCAACCAAACTGGTGTCTTGGAGGCTTGTCAACCCAATGGATCATCTAGGAAAGCCAAGGTTCTCTCCTTAATGCATGCTTTGGCTATTTGGCTGACTGGCTCTATTATTCAGAGGGGCAAGTAAATGAGTTAAGATCCCCAAGCTCCTTCTGTGGGTGAATCTGGCAGAATAAGAAAGAGAAGCAATATGCAGCAACCACAGCCAAGGTTTGAAAACTGGCAGCTTGAATTTTAGAGCCTTTGTGTGGAGCATTAAAACTGCACACCTGTCTTGGGCTGTTCCAGGGAGATGAGTAGAGAGCTGGGCTTTGAAGTATTTAAAACAAACAAAGTTAAGAGAGAAAAATGGAGCATTGGGATCAGTGTGACTCCTGCATCACAGTTTGGAGGTGGTGGAGAGACCCACCCCACTTGTATCATGGCTACAAGAGCCTACTTGTAGAGTCCATCCTCTAGCACATCCCTGGGAGTTGTGGTCATTCAGAACTCTGCAGGATCAGGCCCGTGATAATTGATTAGATTGAAATTCATTTGAAGCCATAGAGCCCAGTTAGCTTTATTTATTGCTGTTTGCAAGCAATACATTGATGGTTTATATCTATTATGAAAGGTCTCATTTAAATTTATTTGTGGTGTGGAAAAACGAACAAGCCATACACATAATTGAGTTGACTGAAGTGACGATCTTGGAAGTAAATTTGATACATATTTAGTGCAAATATCAAAAAGTTTACAAGGAGAAATTAAATATTTCACAGACACAAACTCTCAATTAATATGGATATCTTAATGGCGTTTAAAACAATGAAATATTTTTGTAGAGTGAAATTGCATGAATTGAATACAACTTTAAGATCAATAAACATTCATTTTTGTTCCACCTGCATAATTTACTTTCTTTTACCTTCTCAATTCTTAAAGGTCCATTCTGCAAGCTTATTTTAATAGTTTTTAGCTAATAAATGGATATGTAATTTATATGCACAATCTTGTCAGCCTAATGTCTTGTCAGAATAGCAATAAGGTAATAGGATTGCTGTTGCAGTTAAATATGAGTGATTTTTTTTTAATTTGGAAGTCTTCTCAGTGGATACTGCATAAAAACACTTAAACAGAGCTAGATAATCATTAGAAGAGTCTAAACTAGCTTTCAGAGTCAGACTACTAATAACAAAGAAGGAAAAAGAGTAGTGCACATAATCTCCAGAATGCCTCTTTTAATATGACTGTAATTAACATATCAAGTACTTTGCAGAAGAGAAGTTTCAAGATTAGATGTTAGGGTTTGTCTGAAACTAGTAACACTTTACAGTAACCCAAGGCCTAGCCTCATACATTTTGTTTATAAAAGCAGTTGGTACACTTTGTAAAGACCCACTTATCCATCCCAGAGAGACCAACTGGAACCTAGTTTATCTGGGTCTTTCTTGTACCTATCGCCACAGTACGTGAACACCCACTATGTGCCAGCCTACACTTCTGGCTTCCATTGCTCCCTGACTGAAAGCTGGACTCCAACTTTAGCTCTGCCGCCATCCTGCTCTGTGGCTTAATGGAACAATGTAGAGAGCATATATGCTGTACTCCAATGAGTTCTACCTTGTTAGGAAAGCTGGAGAACAAGAAGCAGCTGCAGGAAGGTCCCAGCAGGTCAGGAAGGAAAATGCTGGGCATCTATTACAGCAAAATGTCAAATGGGAAATAGTAATGCTGAATTGCATAGTTCTGTAGCCACAGAATCTCCAAGTGCATGTGGTGCTGATTGAGATGAATGGGAGCAGTTTACACCACTCAGAGCCATTGTTTCAGCTCTTTGTAGGCTTAGGCAGTGGGCATCGCTGCATCAGTTTACAGTAGATTACTGTTTTCTTCATAACTATAAGGCCTAGAGGCTTATTTATTTTAACAAGTGAAAGCTGAGATTCCAAGGGAGAATTCTGAAGCAAGGGGTAATTTCCATGGCAAATTCTGTCTCTGTGTAATAGGTGGAACCTTGCTGTTAACAGCCAACCCAGAACAGGTGCTCAAGCTGGCTCAGCATGCCTGGAAATTAATTACACTACTGCACAGGTCTGCTCAAATGCTCTGTGTTCTCTAACGCTGCTAACGTGAGTATAAAATGAATAGGGGGAGAGTTTGGTGACCAGCACCCTTCTTTTATTAGCAGTAGAGTTCCTTAGCTCAGAATATTCCAGTTAATGTATTGGTGGTAAGAAATCCAGCATGAAAATGGCATACAGTGTAATGGCTATATCTGTCTGCCCCTCTCTCCCTCAATTCAATATCCATTCAGTACCCCTTTAATCAATGAGTCTTGTACTGAACTTGCCCTGCTTTACAGAATGAATATGCAGCCATTTATTTAGAAAGTTAGCAAACGGGTAGGCAGCCCCTCATCTGGGTTTATTGACTGATGTATATAACACACTATGTTCCATTGATCAAGAGCATTTCCCACTGGTTTAAAAACAGCCCATGGCTTTTTATAATCCTCTTACCCAGGTGAACAGATGGAAGTATCTGGACCTTCATTCTTTACAGGACTTAGGGAAAGGTTAGGAGTTATTACTATGAATAGAGGTTCTTCATAATTAACAAGAGATTATTGTACTACAGTAAATGTCTCAAACATGTCATTTATTTCCCTAGAAAATAGGGCTATAAAATGCAACTACAATATTCATCAGGAGCTCGCATCACAGCTCTATTGCCCCTACGTTCCCTGGCATTGGTAACGTGAACAGAAACACTGTTTCTGTATCACAGTGTGTCTCAATCCCAGTTTGAAAGAGATTTCCTGTAAACACAATGGATCGTAGTAGAAACAGCAAGTGCTACCACTTATATGTTTTAGTAGCATTTTCAGGAATTCAACGTACAACCAATATTTATTTTGCCTTCATAACATACCACTAAGTAAGAAAAGAGTTTTTTTAAGGAAATCAATTGTACACACAAGGATATGGCTATGCCTTAAATGTAGAGACAAGTGTGTGGTTAATTTCCCCACGCAACAAATATACTGTAACCTCCAAAAGGAGGTTTTCACCTGAATTGAAATGACTGATCATGTGCAGTTTTTCTTTAGCCATCTTTCATTCCATTCTTGGGTTTTGATTTGATAATAGTCAGTTACATTTGTCACAAGGTATTTAACCTTTCTGAAATTCACTGAAAATAAACTTGGGAGAAGACGTTTACTGTTTCTACTACCATCGATTGTGTTTATAGGCAATCTCTTTCAAACTCAGTGAGTTTCCTGGGCTTACAAACTCTGTGCAAGATTAATTTAAGGCATTTGAGGTTTAAAAATGAAATCTGGAAAAAATCAGGTCAGCAAGAAATATGTATAAAACGATTAGATCAGTTGCTAACACTATGGTAGAAAACAGAGGGCTCTATGCTAACTATAGATTTGAGGGGTCAGTCGCTTTATTATAGCAAGGAGGGAGGCAGTCCTATGAAAATTGGAGCGAGATGTCAGTACCACATACAGTTGCCCTCTAATAGAATGGTTGGCTATATAATGGAAATGTTTGGTCACAAGTCTGACATCAGGAATCATAGTGCTCAAAAACCAGTAGGAGAACACTTTAACCTTTCTGGTCATTCAGTGACAGACTGCGGGTGGCAATTTTGCAACAGAAAAGCTTCAAAAACAGACTCCAATGAGAAACTGCTGAGCTGGAATTGATATGCAAACTAGATACAATCCCCTTAGGTTTAAATAGGGACTGGGAATGGCTGAGCCATTACAAACACTGAATCTATCTCCCCTTGTAAATTTTCTTACACTTCTTATCAAACTGTCTGTACTGGGATATCTTGATTATCACTTCAAAAGTTTTTTTTTTCCCCTTACTTAATTGGCCTCTTAGAGTTGGTAGGGCAACTCCCACCTTTTCATGCTCTCTACATGTGTATATATATCTCCTCAATATATGTTCCATTCCATGCATCCGAAGAAGTGGGCTGTAGCCCACGAAAACTTGTGCTCAAATAAATTTGTTAGTCTCTAAGGTGCCACAAGTACTCCTGTTCTTTTTGCAGATACAGACTAACATGACTGCTACTCTGAAACCTTTCTTTTTGATAGGACTGCTGGAAATATTGGTCCTTTGCCCAGAAGTGTTACTTATAGCCCCTTTATTCCTTTGTCCAACTATCAAGGGTGGATCCAGGCACCAGCACAGCAAGCGCGTGCCTGGGGCAGCAAGCCAGGGGGAAGACCTGCTGGTCGAAGTGAGGGCGGCAGTCAGGGAGCCTTCGGCGGCATTTCTGCAGGACGTCTGCCAGTCCCGTGGCTTCGGTGGTAATTTGGCAGCGGGGATGCCAAAGGCGCGGGACTGGTAGATCACCCGCAGAACCACTGCCGAGTTCACATGACCAGCAGACCTCCCTGAATGCTGCCGAAGGCTCCCTGACTGCCGAGCTTGGGGCGGCAAAAAACACAGAGCTGCCCCTGCCAACTATAATCAGTTGTTATCCCTTTATACTGAAGTAATTGTACCAGAATGGGGTAAATTTTCCAAACAAACTAGTATGTGTTTTGCTATTAATATATTTTCAAAACCATCTGGCAATGAAAGGTTAGCATTGATGGTCCATGGGAAAGTCAGGTTTTATTTGCAAATGATCGTATGAAACCATGGGAATAATGTTAAGAGGGAGTGTCTGGTTTTGATATGACTCTATATAAACTGCACAACTCGGTCAAAGTCTACATCACCATCTGTACGAGTAGCAGCATCTTCTGGGTGAAAGGTCTCTGTGTTGTTACCCTTTTAGAGGTCAGTTGCTTGGCTACTGTCAACTTTCCCAGCTGCAGTGAAAGTGAGTTTTGAATAAATGCTGGAAGGAGGACAATTTACCTACCATAAGAACAGGCAGAATCAAGACAGGTCATGATTTTTATTTTAAAAACCCATATGCAAGTGCTTTATCCAGTATTGCTAAACTGTATTGTCATCTGACTTTCAGTTCATGAGAAGTAAATAGAATTAATCTTTTTAGGTGTTGGTGACTTCAGAGCTAGTAAGTACTTTGGGGCAAGGACTGTGTCATGATATGTGTTTATATAGTGCCAAGTGCAATGTGACCATGCATCTGGCTGGGCATATGGACATTCCCTAAATATAACAGTAAAAGGCAATAATTAAAGCATTTCTATCTAGGGCATTACTAATGAATTCATCACCGGAGGATTTTTCCCGCCGTGGTTCTTAGGTATTACAGTTCCTTATAAAAAAATATAGACAGAAATCTTGATGCCAGTATGTAGGAGCCCCAAGTTGTATAGAGGAGGAGCTGTGGGAAGTACCTAAAAAAGCAGAAACAGCAAAATGAGGACTTTTCATATTCTCTCTCTCTCACACACACTTTATTCTATGGAGCATCAGACTTGCATCAATATGATTTGACATTTTAGAAGTTCGCACCAATAAGGAAAGAGGTTTCTGTGTTATCTCAGATCGAGCACTAGGTTTAATAATAGGATTTTCTAGCATTTTAAATTGTAATGCAATCATTAAACTAAGTACAACAAAATCCAGCCACATAGCTCACAGCAGAAGTAGCACCAGTTCTTGTCTGTCACCTTTCTGTGTAAGCTCAAAAGCTTGTCTCTTTAACCAACAATGTTAGTCCTATAAAAGATATTAGTCCCCACCACCACCAGCTTTCAGTATATTTAGCATCTTCTCTACTGGTTCAGTTCTACTTCCAAAGATTTCAAAAACTCCTATTACTTTAAATGAACAGTAATGCATGCAAGACCTACATCAAAGGTAAGTGTTTGCTTTTGCTTTGTTTTGTGGTTAAAGATATTAAGCTCCAATAATGTACTTAGCTCTGTAATAGAGGCAGAAAAGAAGAAAGATTGTACACTACTTAGGACGGGGACTACAGACAAAAGTGCACTGGGAGCATAGGGAAAAGTTCTCCTCTAGAGAGGTTTTCTTTTTAATAATGGGTGGGGGCCTGACAGTGTTTATATTAATATGGGAGCTTCATGGGAGAAGGGAGTTTAGAGGCAGGATTTGACATTTAATTTGCAGACTTCCTCCTGCCACTTGCAGAGGATCAGATCATTCTGCCATTGATGGCTGTGGTCAGATGACCCCCTTCCTTTTGCTTTGTGGCATTTGTGCTACACTGTTGATCTGTACTCTGGATTTTGCATAGTGACTAATAGGTACTCTCTAATGTGGAGGAGTTTACTTACTGCCAAATGTGTAATTAGCACAGTACTTGAGGCACATCATTGTATCAACAGAGGAAACTTGCTTGGTTACACTGTCAGATATCACTATATTAAAAAAAATAGCCTCCAAGGGAAATAAGCTTCTTTAGTTTCTGATTTGTAGTAAGTCCTTCAAAGTAAAATTGATATATCTGGGCTCATCATTCCTCTTTCTTAGTTGTGTGGGATTAACAGATGCACTGCCATATTCCAGAACTTGTCGTCTTTTTTCTGTTTAAAATTAAAATATCTTTTAAAAAAATAGTCAGATCTGTTATTAATCTGAAAACAGAAAATAATGCATGATTTTTTCAGATACTATTATTTCAAGTCAAAATGCTGACCACAGTGCAAAAAGGTAAATTACCATGGCCCCACTTCAGGAGAGCACCCTCATCCAGGAAATCACTTGGGGATGTGCTTCTCTTTAAGCATGTCATTCAGTCCCTTGGAGTTCAATGAGACTATAGCCCATGTTTTAAATGAAGTATGTGCCCAACTGATTTCTGGAGTAGAGATGGATTTAAATATGAGCTTACTGCTGTACTGAGTCAGGGCCATATAGAAGAAGCAACTGTGTCTGAATAAAAGCCTGATCCAATTCATATTAAACTCAATGGGAGCCATTACATGGTCTTAAATGAGACTTGGATCAGGTTTTAAGAGAAATCAGAGAATATTGCTATTTTCAGAGCAGAGGAGTTGGGTCATCAGTCACCTTCTCTCTCCCTAATTCTGCCACTGTCATCAGAGAGTAGAAGGTAGTTGCCCTGCCCTGATCTGCTGAGGTCAGGAGACTGCCTGCTACTTCAATTTACAGATTAAATTAATCCTAGTAGTGCTGAAGGCATAAAAAGGAGCCTCTGTTTGGAGTAACAATGACAATCCTTTTTTAACTTAATAGGACACATCCAACAACTTTTAAAAAGGTATTTGTTAATGTTCCTAAAGTGGTAACTATGGTTTTTCATTAATTTCTTCTTAGATTGTAGTAACCCCCTTGCATAATTAGTCTTGCCATAGCTTGATTGTGATTAGTTTTGGGGAATATTAATCACACTTGATTCTCACCAGTCCATTAGCTGACAAAGTAGGCATTAACTGTCGATAATGATCAATTTCTCAGGGATTGTTGCAGTAATACTCTATCTTTTTAGTATTATGGCTCCATAGCTGTCTTAGAGAATGAACTAATAGTTATATAACTATCAGGCTTGTTTAAATATGTCTTCATTTAGCAAACTACCCTTCAGTTCTAATGTTGGTGGGCATCATGATTTTATTTAACAGCACATTATATGGTACTTGTTTTAATTTCCTTTAACAACCTTTCTTTCAAAAGGGGGAAGTAGTTCTTAAGTAGCTGCTTTATTTCTCATATATCTTAATGTGTCTTCTGCTGAAAAAGCAAGTTCAGGAATCGCAGGAAACAGTCAGTCCTGGAGCGCTGTGTTGTAGTTATTTAGTTCTGGAAGCCGATGATCAGATGTAATTAAAGATAAATACAGACAGATAAGGCATGCAAACTTTGAATGAGGCCCCATTGGCAACATACCAGAAACCCAAGAGAGGACATAATTTGCATGAAATGGAGTAGATTGGAGCCACACACATCTCTAATATGGTGGTCTGGTCTGCTAAGACAACACATTCCAGCATAGTCAGGCATCCTCTAATCAATATCACTTTGGAGCTCTGCAGGCTTGTCAGCTACAAGAACTGCACCCCGTGTCAACTAAAGCTGAGGGCTGGTATGGGCCAGGCTCTGTGGGCTTCGTTTGTCTCAGGGGCTGTACCTTGACCAACATTGCAGCTAGACTTCTCTTGTGCATTCTAATGAGTGGGAGACCCTGGGCAAAAAATATTGAACTTAGCCAACAAATAAGTGCCAGGCAAAAAATATTAACAAAATATTCAGGGTCTGGGCCAGACATCAGCTGTAGTACAATGTATCAGCAACTCAAGCTCAGTCCTTCATTCTCAGGCTGAACAGGGGCTGCTATTTGACAAAATGTGTTCAGCTGCTGTGGGAAGAAAATGTCTTCTCTTACTTTATATCAGCTCCCTTTGGCTGACCCATTTGCAATGCTTTTGCTGTTCAGAATGAGCCACATCCAACTTCCCTTAGCTAGACTGCTCAGCCAACACATCTGCTCAACCCCACTTGCACTTTGGTGTCAGTGGGTAGTCTAGGATCAGAATCCTGAGGTGCACAAAGGCAGGGCTGTTTCCAGCCCCTCGGGAAGCACTAGGTCAGGGGTTCTCAAACTGGGGATCAGGACCCCTCAGGGTGTCATGAAGTTATTAGATGTGGGGTCGCAAGCTGTCAGCCTCCACCTCAAACCCTGCTTTGCCTCACACATTTATAATAGTGTTAAATATTTTAAAAAGTGTTTTTTATTTAGCGGGGGAGTGGGGTGTCACACTCAGAGGCTTGCTATGTGATAAGGGGCACTGGTACAAAAGTTTGAGAACCACTGCACTAGATATTCCTGTCCTGAAGGTCTACCAGCTAACACATCAAGAGTGATTTCAGCTTTATTTAGTAACTGGAGAAGAAGAATCTCACCAGAGTTCATTCAGCTCTGTTGTTGTCTTCTGCACTGTCATCTCCCTACAGCATGAAATTTTCAGTGATAAGACACACCACTAGTATATAGAAACCTTATATGGAAATCTAGTCACAAAATAAGATCCATTGTGTACCTTCTTCAGTTCCATTACCCAACTAATTCTGAATTTGTACTCTCTTACGGTGACTCCCAGAGTATTCTGGAGGAATACTTTGGGAGTCACCATAGTAGTCTGGAGCTCTCTTATAGTGTGCTCTGTACTCTCTTATGGTGACTCCCAAAGTATTCTGGAGGAATTCTGGGTAGAAATCTTATGCAAATGTAGCCTTCTCTGTTAAGTAGCCATACTTCCCCTGTTAACTAATAGAAGAGGGAAGAGAGCGTCTTCCCCTGTGGAGCTGCTGATGATCTGGCATTCTGGGTACATTCATTATGCAGATAAAGCAATTTTATGGCTGTTCTTTCCCCTGTTCACCAACAGATGGAAGCAGAGAACCCTTTACCTTCTAGAGCTTCAGACCACAGGGCTTACGTTACTTTAAATCAATACTTGTAAATAAGCCCTTTGGCTGTAACCTTGATCTGTTTTATATAATATATATATATATATTTTCTCCTACAAATAAGAGCAGAGTGTTGTAGATTGGGAGACCTGTAAAAGCCTTTCTCTTTTAAAGGTTTCTATGGCACCCACCTCTATAGTAGCTAAGGCTTTGTCTACACTACCTTGCTTTTAGCGACATGGCTGTGGCGATACAGCTGTGCCGCTAAAAAGTGTGCAGTGTAGCTGCTGTTTGTTGGCGGAGAAAGCTCTCCTGCCGACAAAAAAACTCCCACCCCCCATGAGCAACAGCAGCTTTGTTGGCAGGAGAGTGCTCCTGCTGACAATATGCTGTTCATGTCGGTGCTTTTTGTTGGTAAAACTTTTGCCTTCAGGGGGGTGTCTTTTTTAACACCCCTGAATGACTAAAGTTTTGCCGAGGAAGTTCCAGTGTAGACAAAGCCTTAGTGCTCCTGTTGTTTCTTTTCCCTTTTTGTTTTGACTTTTATCTGTGTTTATCTGTCTTTGCTTGTCTATCTTTGAAATAGAGACATTGACCTGGTAATTGTGCAGCTGTGCAAACAAGGTGAGAATGTTCTGACTGTAATATCATTAACATTCCACCATTCAAAGAAGGGATTAAGAAAACAAGGGCTCGTCTACATTGGCATGTTTTGTCACCAAAAACTGCCTTTTGGTGACAAAACAGCAAGAGCATACACACTGCAATGGGATTTTTGTCGCAAAAAACACCAAGTTTTGGTGACAAAAAACTTCCACCCTTCTGAGAGACTTTTGTCTTTTCCCCTCCCTTTATTGTCGACAAGGAGCTAGTGTAGACACTGCTTATTGTTTTGTTGACAGAACTGGCTTCTGCCAGTATCCCACAATGCCTGCCCTGATTGCTCTGTTTTGATCTCTGCTGCCCTGCAAAATGTACCCCTCCGCTTTCAGAGCTCTGGGAAGTGTCTGTGTGCTGCTCCATTTGGGGAATTAACAAAGAACAAATTATTGGAATGCTCCTGTTCTGCTCAGCACTAGGAACGCAGCAGCAGGCAGACTGCTGCTGCAGAGGGTAGGGGACAGACTGCTGTGCTGCTTTGCCATTCCTCAGCACTGAGAGCTCACAGAGCTACTCATGATGCTGCTTTCTGCAGCTGAGGGGGCTGTGGGAGAACTTGGAGAGAATCCCAAGATGCACAGCGATCAGCTCTTCCTTCCCACAACACTGCACTGTGGGATACATACCCATGGTGCACTGCTTACCCTGCTGATGATGGTGTCCCCAGTGTGGACATGATCTTTTGACAGAGGGAGCAAGTGTGAACACCCTTTCGCGATTTTTGTTTTGTTGACTTTTGGGCATCGGCCTAAGTTTTGTCAACAACACTTGGTAGTGTAGACAAGCCCTAAGTTGCTTTTTGTAACATGTAATTTTTTCTGCATTCACTAAAGGAAGTGGAAGTGTGAACATCTCATCTGATGACTGAGAAGTTAAGACTAAACCCTGCATCCTTTAAAGTCAGCAGCAAAACAGTAGCTAGCTACCATTACCTTATGGGGCAGCTGGTTTCTGAAAATCTGGGTGGCTGACAGTATGGCTACACTTGAAACTTCAAAGCGCAAAGGGTATGGTCGCAGCGCAAGCGCTGAGAGAGAGCTCTCCCAGCGCTGCACGTACTCCACATCCTCTACGGGTGTAGCTTGCAGCGCTGGGAGCCGGGCACTGTTTACACTGAGGCTTTACAGCGCTATATCTTGCAGCGCTCAAGGGGGTGTTTTTTTCACACTCCTGAGCGCAAAAGTTGCAGGGCTGTAAAGCACCAGTGTAGCCATGACCTGAGTATGCAGTCAGCTTTTGCACCATGAGTATAAGCCAAACTTTCAGTACTTTAACACCATCTGCCTTTTCCTTCCTTCCTTATTTATGATTGCTCAAATTCCCTGCTGTCTACCCAAACCCAAATTTGAAAATCTACTTGATACTGCAGAGTATGTATATTTTCCATATGCAAGTCTTCACATACAATACAGAGAGAGTGAGAGAAAGAAAGATCTGTAAGATTTAAAGAATTGTCATTATTAGTGTGAAAAAAATGAGGGTGCTTTCTTTATCTCATTAAGATACACTGTTTTATAGAGTGAAGAAAATCAGTGTGTGAAACTGAAAAGCTAGAAGTATAACAACGGAATGATCCCAGAGCTCTAGCAGCAGCTGTGATATGACATGCAGAGTGATGTACCAGTTGTCTGATC
The DNA here is from genome assembly GCF_025201925.1 of Gopherus flavomarginatus. Taxonomy (NCBI): domain Eukaryota; kingdom Metazoa; phylum Chordata; order Testudines; family Testudinidae; genus Gopherus; species Gopherus flavomarginatus. The sequence goes on from NC_066626.1 coordinate 62,455,015, forward strand.
AATAGGTTTTACTTTTAGGACTATTATTTCTTGGCAGCCAACCTAATGTAATTACGTATGTTTTTCTGCAACAAGCTAACACTTTGTGTGACTGAGGTAACAGATGCAGTACACTAAAGAGCTTATTTGCATAAATATCAAAGTATAGTTGTCAGAATTCCAAAAATCTATGCTTTGTGTAGGGTTACACTTTAATTGTAGACATTATACTAGCTCTAAGCATCTTAATACACATTTATTAAAAATGACAAGACGCTCAGTCATTTTGGACAGTCAGAGGAAATTTATTGTTCAGTATTCGGAAATATAGCAATTTAGCCTAAAAATATCAATTACTGCTGGTATGAACTACAAAATAAGGAAAGATGAGGGCATATTTATTTTAAGAAAGTCTCTCCTGTGTTGTTGCGCTATGGGAAATTTTCAGAAAAAATCCAAAACCGGGCAAATCTTACCTTATTTCATGTTTTGCTAAATTCCTGAAACTCAGGCCAGCTTCTCTGTTGTTCCTCAACCAGGGGCTACGTTTGGAGTAAACCTGGGAAAAGGTTCTTAGGACTATGAGCTGTTAATGTTTCAGGTGAAAACACATACAACTAGGGATTTCTCCTACATCTCTATGTGTACATTGCTCAGCATAATGGGTCCTCAGTCCTGATGGGGCCTTTGGATGGTATGAAAATAGAAATCATCAATATTGCTAATTACTGTTACTATTGTTTTTACTTATTCAGTGGCTTTATTATGGATTTGACTGACTCAAGTGGTTTCAGCTGAAGGTAGCTTGAGTTTGGGGTTTGTTCATGTCTTAACAGCAAAAGCCACACCAAAGGGGGAGACAGTATGTAACCTTAGGCTCTAAGGGAGGGATTCTTATTGTATCAAGTGGATTATCAGTTTCTAATTGTTCTCTCTCTTGCCCTCTTGTAGCTTGAATACTGAAAAGGAAATCTCAACTTTATTACTACTGCCAGTTAATAGATTTTCCTTGCATTAAAGGTGGAGATTTCATTGCATGCATGTGTGAGCACAGACTCACTTTTTGGGAAGGGAATTTGGTTAGGGTAAAGGGGATCCTGCAGCAACATCTGCACAAAAAAGAATTGTAGCAATGAAAATAAATCATATAAAGCAGGAACTTTTGTTGGTAAATTAAACACAATAGATATTTTCTTGAGGAACTTATTGTTCAGCATGTCAAATATACTTGTGAAACATCTATAGAAAAATATGAAAAAATATATATCTCTTGTGTTTGAATGTCTGTTCCATGCAAACAAATTAGAGAGATTTATGGTGTCGTATGATCACATGTTCAAGTATGGTTATAAAGGGCAACAATAATGATGACAGATCATTCCTGTTCACTTCAAAGAGTAATGTTGTCTCCCCTTGAGCATTATGCCACCTAACCACATAACCAGACCCTAGGTGTCTAATACCTTGAGCATTTTCTGAGTTTCTTAGAGTCAGGAAGCTCATTTAGGTCACCTAGTAGATAGTGGATTTTTATATTAGAGCAATATTTCCAACTGAAAGTGTCCATAGATGACCTGGTTTTCCTTAGGGACAGCTTTATCATCTGGGAGGGAATTGTATTAAATACGATTGTATTAAATGCTTGGGTCATAATGGAATTGTTAAAAAAGCAAAAATGGGATAGGTCTTTTAAAGCTGCTGGATAACATAAGGACTGACTCCTCTGGTGAGGATCCAAACACTGATAAAGAATAGGGCCAGAAAATGCCACCTGCTGAAACTTTCCTTAGTCCCCTCAATGGAGTTTAAAAGATTGGGTTGTAACCTTTCTTTAACATCCATCTTCTGTATTTGTGAATGGATAAACAGTAATCTAAGACTCTAAGTTAATTGCTAGTTATTATTTGGCAGTTGAAAGACTAGAAAATACTATGTTATCTCTGAATTTACTAACATCTGACCTATCAGTGGCATGTGCTTCCCTTTCTTACGCAGAAAATCCTTACTCACATGAATAATAGTTCCGCAAACTTCAATGTGACTACTTGCACGAATAAGGCTTGTTCATGGGAATATGAGTGGCAGGTTCAGGCCCATATTTTTATAATTATCTTATTGTTTTTATGATTTTATTGCTGTGAGGTTACATCGGCTTCTTTGTACCTTGATATTGGGAAATAACAGTTCCTCCTACACATCACCAATGTTTAGTCTTAAAACATATAATCTTTTAAGTACGTATAGAAGGTTCAATGCCTTTTTGTGTGCCCTTGGGCAGTAAAATGGGTAACAATACTACCTACCTCATGGAGTGTTGAGAAACTTCTCATTAGACTTCATAAAGTACTTTGAGATCCACTACAAAAGGCACTATGGAAATGCAAAGCATTAGTCATGATTATGAGCTCTGACTGGAAGGAGCTAATACAACAAGGTGGGCTAATTGTAGTACTATTTTATTTGTTCGGCTAGCTAGCTGGTCTGGTGAAGGATTAAGGCATGTCAAGATTTTCTACAAGAAAGCTATAATGTAGAGCGTAAGTGTGGTCCTTTCACTGCAGGAAAAGTTGAAGGGAAGCCTCAGTTGTATACTTGAGCCCAACCAGAGCAATTTGTGGGGAGGACCATGTATTTAATGCTTGCTTTCTTTATTAAATATATCATTCTAGAACTGTCACTCGTCACTGTGTTAATACACATAACTCATTTTATTGTGATCACTGCAAGAAGCAGGTGACTATATTTATGAATGATGATTTTATTCCTGTTCCCACCGAAATCATTGAGAATTTTGCCACTGTTTTAAGTTGGAACAAAGTCAAGATTGTAGAAAAAGCTAGAAGCAAGAATAAACTATCACAAAAATAAAAAGAATATAAAAAGAAGAAATGCTGAGCATCCATGATTTCATGAATGCTTGGACAAGGAAATACTGGCTGCCGAGAAGGATTGTGGGAGGCTGAATGAGCTAGTAAAAGAGCTGCAAGGAAGACAATAAACTAGTCATTGAGGGAGATAAAGAAAATGAATATTTCAATGAACTACTTAGTGACAGTGAATCCTGCACAGTGAAAACACTTCATTATATCATTCTAGTTGTTTCAACTTCAAAACCTAGACTGGAAGTTACAATTAGGGGTGAGTCAGACAAGTACCAAGGTTGGGTATTTCCTTGCCCAAGCATTCCTGAGTTTTAAGAGCTAGGTCAACTATTTTATTTAAACCACCTACAATGCCTCTGACCTTGTTTCTCTTGATTTTAGATGCTTTAGGACTTGATGGAATTCCATTAAAGTAAATTGAAATAACCTTATTGACTTCAGTGGGCTTTGGACCACTTCATAATTCCCGGATATTAAATCAGAAACAATACTTTTGTGAGTGACATCATAAAAAACCCCAGTGCTGTGATGTACTGGGTTCTAGTAGCTAGAAAATGTTTGGGCTTGTGAGTGTTGAAGATTCCTTGTCTTGGATCTGGTGAGTTGCAGGGCAAATGCAAAAGGAAGAAAAAGTCAAGCTTTGGTTTCAGGTTAAAGAAGGCACTGTATGAGATGATACCACTTAAATATTATTATTGAGGTGTATTGCCAATATAAGTAAGACTTCCGTTAGAAAAGGAAAGCAAGAGCCTGGACTAGTGAGAACCTCAGAAAAGGATATGAATTGCAGAAAGCAGAATAAGTGGTCAGGCAGAGGATGAGCTGAAAGAGCACATGGAACTGTATGCGTGTGAAATGTCTAAATTACTTAGACATAAAATAATGAAAAAATGTGATAGCAACTGTCTTTTGCTGCATGAAAAAGGGAACAGGAATCTATATAGGAATTCAAAAGGCATTAATCTCCTCATTGTGCCTCTTGAGTACTCTTACAGCTCTTAGGAGCTGCAGGAAAGTGTGTCTGTCTGCAGGAGAGAATGCATGTGCTTTGCTGAGATGAATAAACAAATAGGCCTGGGACTATGGAAATGATAGGTGGATATGTTTTTTGGAATTTAAACAACTGTATTACTCAGTATGGAAAGATTGTGTCTGGGAATTGATGGAACTCTGTGGACTCACTAGAAGGATTGGATAGATATACAAAAGAATGATGAGGAGTCTGAGAATTGATGCTGAAATGGTAGACTGGTTTAAAGTGAGGTTGGAAAAGTATCAGGTTTGTGGCTTGTCCCCAAAGTTGTTCAACATTCTCAAGGATAAGCTCCTTAACAATTTTATTGGAAGACAGCACACTAAAAATTATCAACCTGCAAGTATGAGGGTAGGTTAAGAATTAGGAATGATAATTACTATGGCATCATATATCAATTATAATTAATAATAGATTTTATTTCTGAAACACTAGAAGTGTTCTTTTCATTGTAGAAGATACAAAACCAGATATTTCCTGCCCAAGGAGATTTCAACCTAGGAAACTATAGAGGGAAAGTTTAAAGAACGTTATAGGGTTGTGTAAGAAGGACAGCAAAGTTGAGTCAAATATGTGAGCATTGTAGGCCGTGAACCAAATTTTGCAAACCTGCATTCCTCATAGAAGTGGCCTGATTTTTAGTAATGCTGAGAAATGTCAACTCTCATGGGCTATGCAGATTATCAGCAGCTTTGCAAATCAGCCTATTTCTGTTTGGGTTCCTAACTATGAATTTAGGATTATAATAATATAAATTTGGGTTTGAAAAGTCTGGATTTATTTATAAAGTTGTTTTTTTTTAAGTCACCAGTTCTGTCCACCAGTGACTCTCTCTTTCACTATTATTCAACTTTCTAAAATAAATATGAGTTTTCTGGGTAGCCTTAAATTTATCCATGTTTCCACATCCAAGGAAAAAACTGGAACATTTCCACCACCTCCCCTTCTGGTTTCTATGTAGATATGTGGCGTAATTGCTAATTTCAGCATTCAGTTTAAGGGAAATTATTTTTCTACCCTTTAGAATTTGCAATTTAATAGCTTATTTGGGATTGCAACAGAATTGTTCAAAAGTTCTCAGATAAACAAATCTGTAACTGAGCACAGCGAATTTACATAACGTACAAAGGTACACCTGAATTTTAATTTAAATGTAACTGAAGCGGCAATAGCTCTGAAATCATTAATCAGAAGAAAATGAAAATCATGAGTGACATTAATTAGATAAGAAATTTGGTCATAACTGGTTTCACTGTTTGCCATTAACGTATGCAACTTTGTAGAAAAAAATCCTTTTTGCAAGTAGATCCTTGGTTCTAAGTGTAAATTCTTGTGCCCTGGGATACTTTTAAAAGACCAATGAATGTTCCATTGATACAAGAGTTGCATGAAAAATCCTGGCATATGACTCAAAATATTTTCTTGTGGACATTACTTTTAAAAGGCTAAATTCCAAAGAACTGCATGTAGGATATATGTGATACTGGAAGAGTTGGATATGTACCATTAAGAAAATGTGGCAACTGACATGCCCATATTGGAATTTTTCAATCTTTCCTAACCCCTGCAAACATTACTCTGCCCTGGAGTTTAAAGAGGATTTCCTTGAGGGAGAGGAAGTTAAAGAACTAAAACCAAAAATCCTCTTAAAAAATGAACAAAAAGACAAGTTCAGTTTCAAACTGGATATACTTTTCCATTTGTATATTTCACCTCCTTGTGGTTGGGCATCATCCTAAAGGTTGCAGATATTCCTGATAGGCATATTTAAAGGTTTTGTTCTTAGATGTTTTATTCATTCAGCAATTATTCACATAAGTGAGTGTTACTGTATGAATAGAAAAGCTTAGGGGCCCAGATCAGGGCCCCATGGGGCCAGCACCATACAAAAACATAACACTGCCGCAAGGAGCTTATACAATCTCAGTTTGAAATGAGACAACAGGTGGATGCAACCACCCATTGTCAAGTGCTAGTAAAATATGCAAACTATACATGCGTCCCCTAGGTACTCTGGCACTTCTGGAGCATTCTCAGACTGTTCCATTGGGGATCATGCACATTGCTGAAAATGGGTTGAATTAAAAAAAGTAAGTGGAAATAATTTTATTCATTTTGGACCAACTTCAGCAGTAATGACTATAAGATTTGGCCTCTTAAGCTTTTCCACTGCCCTCTTACTCCTGATTATTAGCAGGAAGCCATGAAGAGGCTTTAGAATGGTCCTGCTGTATTTCATTTTGTTTTGAAGCTCAGCCTAGTAATGGCATATTAGTATTGTACATGAATACCCTAGAGATGCCTTGTCATATAGTGAGCTTTTTGAAAGGCTTACATTGCACCATTGTTTCCAATGAGTCCTTTAAGGATTATTTTGTATATTGAAATCAATCTTATTCAGAATCCTCCACTGTTCACTGACCTTTCCAATTAGTGTCCACTTTTACTGAATCCTGTGAGAACTGGTTGCAACTTACAATGTCAGGTTGAATGCAGTGATGATGAAGGCTGTTCTGTTGAGAAGATCCCAAGATCTTTTTCCAAATACATATCTATCCCAGATTACATTTTAGAAGGAAATAATACTTGACAGGAAACATTTTCCTGTTAGAATTTCTTCCAATTTATATTTTTCAGTTTTCTCTATTTTATTTCTGAGATTATAAATGTATGTAGTGCCCCCAGGGTTCCTTTGTTTGTATTATAGGGTGTCTCATGAGCCATTCTGGTTCCAAGCTATTGGACTGCAAAGCAAAGTGGAGTGGGAGTTCTATTTTATGGTTTTTTCTTTTCAACTGTCATTGATTCAATTTTTCTTTTTTTATCTTTACTGCCAAATAAATGTAGATGAGCTTTAATACATTTTGTGGGAGAGAATATGGTCTTTCATTTCCTAAAGATCTCCCAAATGCTCTCATGCCGTGATCCTCAGAGTAGCCAAGTGACCTCAACCCCTCTGAAAGTAAATGACTGGAGAGTGTTTAGAGTTGTTGCAGAATCATATTCATGATGCCAAAAATAGTATGAGCAATATAGCTCATGACTCCCTTTGACTTCAGTGACCGTTGGATTGGGTCCTTAAGCCCTGCAATTTCATAGTTCATCTAGAACTTCATATTATGTTTTGCAGGGGTGGCGAGAGATTAGAGGTACCATACCACGTGAGAGAGTGTGATATCAGAGTGAGTGTCATGCCTTCCCATCAGCCATGTCCTTGAGGTTGTTGGTCAATACTGGCGAGACAGTCCGCACTCTCCTTCTTTTTCGATATGCTTCATGTAAACTGACTTAAGTATGCTTCCAGCTAAATCAGCTTCTAAAATTGTTTGGTCAATTTCTACTGGCAGGATTAAGTACTAATTTAGTTTTTTATATAATTAGCTTTGGGGAGAAAAACTAATCATCCCCCACCCCTCTTTGCCACATTGCCATAGGTTTTGGTCATGTTTCCAGCATGGCTTGGCCTTATCCATCCCAGCTGGTAAAAATCTTCTTAGTTGGAATCATATTTAACTTAAATCAAGTGCCAGATTCATCCCCGTGGAAACTCCATCTAAATCAGCAGACTTACACCAGGATGAATTTGTCCCATTTTTAAAGCTTAATTTGAAGCAAAACCCTTAGCACACATATCAGTCCTGGTGAAGTCAGTGGAGTTGCTCTTGCTTATGCTAGAACTGAATGTGGCCCTCCAAGCAGTTTTCCCCAGTCCCTCTTCCCTGGTCCAGCTGTATTAGATGTATTGCCCCCATCCTTTGAAATTACAATTACAATGTATTTGACAGTTAGTACAATACTCAGCACTTATTGTGCCCAGGATTTTTCATCACTGGAGGCTAAGAAACTGCCTATCTCTTTACACCCTGAGTGACAGCTGAAATCAGGTGGTACACTCTTCTGCATTCAGTGACTAGATTTGAATTTCTGGGGTTGAAGGCTGGATGTTCAAAGCTGAATTTGCTTCCCTTTTTGACTCAATTGGCTTTCAGGGCATAGGGGAACTGTATCAGTAGGTAATTGTTGATTAAGCTTAACACTTGATTTCAGGGGTTAAGTTTATTTACATTTAGTGAACATTTTTGTTTTTCTAAATAATTTGTATTCATACATCCAGACGTAAAAAAATAAAATTGTGTTTAGAAGTATACAAGCGTATTTTCAGTTTTACAAATCTGAACCTGAAACTCCAAGTGGATTTTTTTCCCTTCTAAGTTCAGGACATATTTGCAATATTGTAATAGCATTTTGTCTTTACTTGAGATTTAAACAGCAGCTATTGAGGAGAAGATGTGTCAGAAATCAGAAAAGCAAGAATTGTTTTGGTCACCAATCAGCAATGTTTTAATTTAAGGTGATAATGTGTGGCTTATAAAATGCCTCAGCTACTATCTTTGATGGATGGAGGCTATTTTAGAAGAACTGCAAAGTGAACTTGTTTTATGTATCAGAATGATATGGTAATTTTAGCCAGTGATTTTGAAGAATTTTAAGGATAATATACTGCAGCAAACAGGATTAACTCTGAACTACTTAAGATACTTCGTATTCAAAAAAAAAATCATATTCAGATCCTGCAGCAATGCTAAAAATGCAGTCATTTCATGTGTCTGTGTAGTAAAGATACACAAACCCTGCTTGCTGTAAATTATTGTGGAAAGGAGATTTAACTTACAAACATATGTTGAAATTGAGCTCATTATACACTTTCAATATTTGTTTAAGGATAGGCGAATATACGAAATATTGTGGAAAAGAAAAGTAACAGCTGGATAAAAGACATTAACTAGACATTTAATTATCTATTAATTCATATATGGACACTTGACAATGGCTAGTCAGTTATGCTGTGTTGGTGGGCAGTGACATATTAAACCTTCCCTTCGCCCTGTTTGTATCCACTTGGTGTCTCTTGTCCTGAGTTAAGATCAAAAAGGCTTTGAATAAGGGACTATTTCTGCTATTACTAGAGCTGGCTAGGAACTAGAAATTCTGTTTCATGGGAAATTCCAACATTTTAAAAGACTTTTTAAAGATTTTTTTCTGTTCCGAATCAGAATGAAATTTTGCACAAAACAAACATTCTGAAAAAAATTGATTTGGGACTGTATTTCATTTTGATAATGTGAATACATTTTGTTTGGACTTTTATATTATATTAAAATATAAATATACACTAACTATATAAACATAAATAATTTATTTTAATATGACATTTAAATCTAAATGGAATGTTTTGACATTGTCACAAAGAAATATTGAGTTTTTCCTATCAAAAAGTTTAATCACAATCTACATGTTTCTGTGAAACATTTTGATTTTGACAAAACTGCATTTTCGATGGATTTTTTAAAACCAGCTCTAGTTCTTACGTATACAGTAATTCACACAATGAGGCCTTTAGAAACTACCCTACTACACACAATAATTTCAGTAGTGCAATAAATATGTTTTTCTCTATGTATAGCCAAATAGAGAAATGCCTCTGAATTAAAAGAAATCAGATTGTGTTTTGCAGTTATAACCTATTGTTTGCCCAAGTATCTCTCAGGAGGGTTAAATAAAACCATGGGCGCCCTGTCTGCACTACAGCTTCCAGCAATGTGACTGCTGGTGGAGCAGCACCAGTGGTGAGTTTTGGGTATGAAGACTGGTAGTGGAGAGGCAGCCCAAGAGAGGTCACTGCGATACCATCCTAGGAAACATTTGCACAGAGATTAGATAAAACACTCGTGTGCAAATCTGGCTCTTGCCTCTGAAGCCATGCAGACTCCCTCCACTATAGACAGCATTCTGAGTGGCAGGGCAAGGGAAGGTCAGTGGCAAGTATGCTTTGTTATGTGGGGCTTCCTGTCCTTTCACTCCTGCTGGGGCTGCAGAGTTTACTGCACCCATTGGGCTAGAATAGCTTCTCTCTGGCCTGGAGGGTGTAGTCCTCTTCCTCTTCCCTTCTACAGCTCCCTCCCACACCCTGCACATCTACCTGGCCCAGCAACGTGGACTGAATGTGGGTCAGATGATTTGCCTCTAAGAGTTGGCATATCAGTTGGAGTAGACAGGGGTAATCTTAATATTAGATAGTTCTGGCCCCAATCAAAATCGCTTGGAAGGAGACTGCCTTTATCTACGCAGTGTTGCAGACCCTGTTTTTGCAGCTAAACCTGCATAGGACTTTTAACCTAATAAAATCTCTCTCACATGCTATAAATTCCATATCTAATTTTGTCACATGGCTATCAAATCCAAAATGACTTTGAAAACTCTCTCTTTGCATATGAAGGAATATTACATAAAGTAGAAGTTTCACACCAAAACATTCCTTTTTATTCTGTCTGTTTTGACTCTTAAAGAAGAGTCAGAGAGTCCCTCATGTACTTAAATCAGACTTCCTATTTGTGAACAGACTTAGGCCAGCTACTGGAAATAAAGATTCCATACTAGAGGCTGAGAAACTAGCCACTTTTCTGATTATGCTTCAGATCATTTCAATGGCTAATCAAAAAATGAATCCTCTCTTGATTACATTTGTACAGATTACACTTCAGTTTTGTATCAGCTAATCATGAAACCAGAAAATATACTGAAGCATATGCCAGATTCTTTAATAACACCTGTTAAAGGTACAGTATCTGTAAGGAGTGGAGAATAAGTGAGAGTTTTTAGGCTCCCCACGCTCAGATTTTCTAATCAACAGCTAAAATCTGGTACCAGGTACTTGAAAATATATGCAGATAGACATAACAATAATCTGAAATAATGTTGTTTTCTGGTGACTCATTACCCCTATTTTAAGAAGGGGCTCACAAATTAATCTGCTGGTTCTTAGGTAAGATTTGAGTACATATGCTAAGGAAATGTTTCAGATGCTGCCTATTGATAGGGCCAGTTTATCCAATCAAATGCTCTTTCAACTTCCATTGAACTTGCTACTGACCAACTGTCTAAAAAAACCCCGATTGTAAGAATAATTATGCTCCTATTTTTAGTGCCGGGGAGGCCCCTGTCAGCAACAGAACTGTTGCATTTCCACAGCCTTGGGGTGAAGTAGCAGTAAGATGCACACTCTCTGCACCTCTGTAAAGCTCTGCAGGGAATAATTTTGTATGCTGTGGGGGAAGAGATGGAAGCCCCTGGGTTGGGCCAGGACCAGTGGATCCATATCTATGTGGATTTACCAGCTCTTCTTTATTTGGAGAGAGGGAAGGAGCTGGCAAGGTGTCAGAGATACAGCCTACAGCATCCCACAGGCTACAGGACAGGCTACAGAGTAGCTCTGCTACTAGTCCATAACCAGGGGTGCAGAAGTAGATTCCTCCCTCCAGGATGCATGGGACCACAGCTATTCAGGCTATTCTCTGATACCCACATTAACCCAGATGCACATTGGGGAGGGGAGCATGCTTTTAATTCATACTGTTAAACAGGACTTATGAAATATTAAGTTGGAGCACATAGACAGATAGCCATTCTTCTCTTTTAATAGGTGTATGTGTGTGTATGTGTATGTGCTTGTGTGTGCGTGCATCAAGCTGTGTACCTTTTCCTTTAGATGATAGATTGGATGTCCTACCTATACCAAATGTGCACATTGGGATGCCTGGTAGCGGTAGAAACCTGCAGGAGGTGTGGGTCTTAACACCACTGCATCAATTCTGAAGCACTTAGAGGAGAGGAAAGTGATCAGGAACAGTCAGCATGGATTCACCAAGGACAAGTCACGCCTGACTAACCTAGGGTATGTCTACATCTACAATTTTGCAGCGCTGGTTGTTACAGCTGTATTAGTACAGCTGTATAGGGCCAGCGCTGCAGAGTGGCCACACTTACAGCAACCAGCGCTGCAAGTGGAGTTAGATGTGGCCACACTGCAGCGCTGTTGGGCGGCTTCAAGGGGGGTTCGGGGAACGCGAGAGCAAACCGGGGAAGGTGACCAGCTTCGCCGCGGTTTGCTCTCGCGTTCCCCGAACCCCCCTGCAAACCGCAGGGAAGGAGACCTGCTTGCACGGGGGTTCGGGGAACGCGAGAGCAAACCGGGGAAGGAGACCAGCTTCGCCGCGGTTTGCTCTCGCATTCCCCGAACCACCCTGCAAACCGCAGGGAAGGAGACCTGCTTGCTCTGGGGTTCGGTGAACGCGAGAGCAAACCGGGGAAGGAGACCAGCTTCGCCGCGGTTTGCTCTCGCGTTCCCCGAACCCCCCTGCAAACCGCAGGGAAGGAGACCTGCTTGCACGGGGGTTCGGGGAACGCGAGAGCAAACCGGGGAAGGAGACCAGCTTCGCCGCGGTTTGCTCTCGCATTCCCCGAACCACCCTGCAAACCGCAGGGAAGGAGACCTGCTTGCTCTGGGGTTCGGTGAACGCGAGAGCAAACCGGGGACGGAGACCAGCTTCGCCGCGGTTTGCTCTCGCGTTCCCCGAACCCCCCTGCAAACCGCAGGGAAGGAAACCTGCTTGCACGGGGGTTCGGGGAACGCGAGAGCAAACCGGGGAAGGAGACCAGCTTCGCCGCGGTTTGCTCTCGCGTTCCCCGAACCACCCTGCAAACCGCAGGGAAGGAGACCTGCTTGCTCGGGGGTTCGGGGAACGCGAGAGCAAACCGGGGAAGGAGACCTGCTTGATTACCAGAGGCTTCCTCAGGTATGCTGGGATACCTGCTTATTCCACGGAGGTCAAGAAAAGCGCTGGTAAGTGTCTACACTGGATTACCAGCGCTGGATCCTCTACACCCGAGACAAAACGGGAGTACGGCCAGCGCTGCAAACAGGGAGTTGCAGCGCTGGTGATGCCCTGCAGATGTGTACACCTCCTAAGTTGCAGCGCTGTAACCCCCTCACCAGCGCTGCAACTTTGTGATGTAGACAAGCCCCTAGTTGCCTTCTGTGAGGAGATAACTGGGTCTGCGGATGAGGGAAAAGCAGTGGATATGTTATTCCTTGACTTTAGCAAAGTTTTTGATACGGTCTCCCATGGTATTCTTGCCAGCAAGTTAAAGAAGTATGGACTGGATGAATGGACTATAAGGTGGATAGAAAGCTGGATAGATCATCCGGCTCAATAGTAGTGATCAATGGCTCCATGTCTAGTTGGCGGCTGGTATCAAGTGGAGTGCCCCAAGAGTTGGTCCTGGGGCCGGTTTTGTTCAATATCTTCATTAATGATCTGGAGGATGGCGTGGACTGCACTCTCAGCAAGTTTGCAGATTACACTAAATTGGGAGGAGTGGTAGATACACTAAAGGGTAGGGATAGGATACAGAGGGATCTAGACAAATTAGAGGATTGGGCCAAAAGAAACCTGATGAGGTTCAACAAGGACAAGTGCAGAGTCCTGCACTTAGGATGGAAGAATCCCATGCACTGCTACAGACTAGGGACCGAATGGCTAGGAAGCAGTTCTGCAGAAAAGGACCTAGGGGTTACAGTGGATGAGAAGCTGGATATGAGTCGACAGTGTGACCTTGTTGCCAAGAAGGCTAACGGCATTTTGGACTGTAAAGTAGGGCCATTGCCAGCAGATCGAGGGATGTGATCATTCCCTCTATTTGACATTGGTGAGGCCTCATCTGTGTCCAGTTTTGGGCCCCACACTACAAGAAGGATGTAGAAAAATTGGAAAGAATCTAGCGGAGCGCAATACAAATGATTAGGGGGCTGGAGCACATGACTTCTGAGGAGAGGCTGAGGGAACTGGGCTTGTTTAGTCTGCAGAAGAGAAGAATGAGGGGGGATTTGATAGCTGTTTTCAACTACCTGAAAGGGGGTTCCAAAGAGGATTGATATAGACTGTTCTCAGTGGTAGCAGATGACAAAACAAGGAGTAATGGTCTCAAGTTGCAGTGGGGGAGGTTTAGGTTGGATATTAGGAAAAACTTTTTCACTAGGAGGGTGGTGAAGCACTGGAATGGATTACCTAGGAAAGTGGTCTCCAAACTTTTTTGATCGCGCTCCCCTATCAGAAAATTTTTTTTGAGCATGCACCCCCTGCTGCACTGGCTCTACCATTTCTGCCAAATTAAAAAAAGCTGCTTAGACTCCACCCGAACTGCCAAAGTGCCCCCCCCCAAAAAGGGCTTCTCCTGCTGTGCCCCCCCAAGGATCCTCTTGCACACCCCACTTTGAAGACCACTGACCTAGGGAGGTGGTGGAATCTCCTTCCTTACAGGTTTTTAAGCTCAGGCTTGACAAAGCCCTGGCTGGGATGATTTAGTTGGGAATTGGTTCTGCATTGAGCAGGGGGTTGGGCTAGATGCCCTCCTGAGGTCCCTTCCAACCCTGATATTCTATGATTCTGTGAAATGAGCCAGTCTCGAAGTTCATTGTCTGTCAAACCATAGTAATAATCGTCAGTTAAAGAATGTTCTGCCTATGGATAAGGCCCGATTGTGGCTGGTTCCACAAGTGTGCACTAAGGTGTGGGAGGTTAAAGAGTTCACCATGGACCTCATTGCTCTTTGTGCATAGCTTGTCCTGTCCATATGCTCTGGCTATGCAAGGACTAAAGGGATCTAGAGCCAGGGGTACTAGATTCCCTGGAGAGGATGACCTCACTCGCCTGCCATACTGGCTGGCAGACAGAAGCCAGCATGGGAGGAGGGCATGCTGCCTCTTATTAAAGGATGTAGCAAAGGTCCTTGGGGTGTGTGTTCACCAGCACTCCTAAAAGCCTTGGGCCTGCCTCAGGCCTCAGACCAAGTAGTTGCTGTCATCAGAGTCACTTCCTACTGCGTCTATGACTTAAGGCAAAATAAAAGCCTCTAATATTATTATTATGATGTCATAGTTCAGGGCAACTGCACCTGGTCCACCAAGGGCACCCATCCTCGACTCCCGGCTCCTCAACCATCACCTCTCTTGGACAGAGACCTGTCCGGCCTGACCAAGGTTTTTTGAGGCTGCACAGTTCCCTGTGTCCTTGTGATACCCGCAGCAAGCCAAACATGCCAGCGTCCGCACTTTGCTTTCTCTTCCAAGGCTATGAACAATGTTATTGCCAGCAGTTACAAGTTACCTTGATAAGCAAGCACATTCTTTCTTAATCATTAGAGAGAAAACATTAAAAACATAAAGGTTCCTATATGCATGCTAAAAGCTTACCAGAGATCACTCATCTGGGTTATGGAGCCCATTTGTGCTTGACGCTGTACAAACATATAGACAATGACAGTCCCTGGCCCAAAATATTTACAGTGTAAAAATGTGCTGATGATTTCATTAGAAAGGGAAAAAGGGGGGAAGGCTGAAGAGAAAAAAGGACGTAAAAGGAGAGCACAATGCTCTGCAACAAAGTCTAGGGCTGATCCTTCTCTTTTTGAAGTTAATGGGAGTTTTGCCATTGACTTCTACAGGCATAGCGGGTGCAGACTCTTCGATATCATTATCCTGCAATGAATCCCACAAAGGCAAAATGAATCATAAGGGTCCTCTGCAATAGCTCTGCTAAAATATTGTCATGAGAAATGGACCAGGATTGAAATAAGTGACTGGACTTGATTCCTGTACAGTAGTTCCTACATTTTAATATGAGAGACCAGATCCTCAGCTGGTGTAAACCAGTGTAGCTTCATTAACTTCTGCAGAACTGTGTTGATTTATAGTAGTTGAGGATCTGGATTATCTTTTAGTTTTGTTAAGTCACTGTTGGATCTTTTGCCTATATGAGTATTTACAGGAATGGCATTAAAGCATCTGTCAACCGGCCTTGTCCAGATCTTCATTACTCTCAGAAACACTTTATGCTGCTACTGTACTGTGGGGTCAAGCAGTACTAAACTGATCTTTGACATGTTCCTTAAGAAAATAGAGCAAATCCAAGAGCAACCTGTTTAAGGGTCTTTAAACCATGACTGACCTAGTCTGTGCAGTCTAACAAGTATTACAATAATCTGAGAACCAGATCCTCAGCAGATGTAAATCAACATAGTGCCATTGAAGTCAATGGAGTTGTACTGATTTACTCCAATTGATGAGCAGTTTCCGATTCTCCAACTGTTGCTATTTTAAATTGTTGGTTTTAATTTGAGTCCTTTAAAAACAGTCATCAAATTTATTCCATTGAAAATGTCATCTTTAACTAATACATATGTATAGTATACATGTCTCTCTATATATCTTCTCTTTTAAAAGCCAGCCAGCTGTACTTCCCTTACTAGTTTTGAAATACATTCATTTTAAGCCTTTCTTTCAACTTTCAGTATAGGTTTATAAACTGTAGCAAAGCTCAGAGGTTTTAAAGGGGTAAACACAGTGATAAACACCTCATTAAAAAGGTAGTGTTCTTCCATTTGTCATTTCATTGCTCTTATAAAATGTGGGTGCATCAAAATGAAAAATGTAAAGATGCCATCTGAAGTGCTTAAAGTTATTTGAGGGAAAGTAATTGAATTGCTAGAGTTACATAAACAAAAAGCAATCTGGCACTTTTTTCCTAGCTCCAGGCTAAAATGAAGAAAATAAAGACCCAATCCTGTAGGGCGCTGAATACTTTCTATGGGCCGCTCAGTAATCCCAAATCTCATTCAGTGGGAGTGGAGCATGCTTAGCACCTCACAGGATCATCACTAAGAAGAATGGGATGATTCAGAATTAAAGGTAGTGTTTCTCTTTGAGAAATGAGTTGGCCTTTATAGATGCACTGCATATTCTGATGTGAAAACAACAGCACTGTTCAACAGGAATTTGAAAATTCTAGGCATAGAAGAAATGACTCAGACAACCAGGCTATGTCCAAATCTTGTCACTTTTTCTTCCATAACACTTCAACCTACACAGTTATAACTCATGGCCTGGCCTTCATTATTTCCTGCCTTTGGTAACCTCCTCCTATTTGGTCTTCCTGACTCTCACAATGACCCTTCTGTTCCCTTCAAAAAGAAGCTGCTGAGATTATCTGCTTTGCCCATTAATTTAACCAGGTCACCTTCCATTACCCTCAGATCCCTTCACTAAATCTCACATTCATGCTTCTAGTTCGATCACCCCTGTGCTCCACACAGCTTATCCACTCTTGTCTTTTACAAACCTGGCCCCCTTCTCTGTCCATCATGCTAGTGCTAATAGTTCACTTATCCATTTCTCCCACCATTCTTTTCTCAACCTCAGCCTCACATAGAAGACTTCACCTAGATCACTTTCCCTAAGCTGGTCTGGAAGGCCACTGCCCTCTCCTCATTTAATCCTTTGTCCATGGCACCTATGATTCTCATGGGGCTCCATACAGGCACAGGAGTCTTCCTTTGACAGCTTCATGGAAAAAGTTTTAAGAAGGGTTTTGCAGGAGAAGAATGAGGTGTCTTTGCGGATGTTTATGGGGAGCTCCAAGGGCTGATTGGAGGCTCCCAGCTGGGAGCTCTCAGCCCTCGCACCCCCACTGCCCCTCTGCAGTCAGTGGAAGCGCTCTCAGTGAGGACGCTCACTACCAACAGGAGAGGAGTGTGGACATCAGCCACTGCAGTAATTACTGAGGTGGGTGTAAGCTGACCTAACATAGGTTGACTTAGTGCTCTAGTGTAGACGTGCCCTTAGACATAGTCTGGGTGCGAGGACCTAGAGAAAGGTATGAGTCAAAGATGACATATGGGTTACAGACCTGAGTGACAGGTGGGATGATGTGTTGTCCATGGTGATTGATGAAGGAGGTGGCAGGGTAGATTTTGGGGGGAAGATTAGGACCTCTGTGTTTGCCATGTTTAGCTTGAGCTGACAGCTCGACATCCATGAGGAGATGTCGGACAGACAGACAGGCAGAGATTATAATTTTGATAGGAGTCCGGTCTGGAAGTTGAATTAGTGTTTGCAGATGAGATTACTCAGAAATATTGTTTAGGGGAGAAGAGAAGGGGATCAAGAACAGATTCCTGAGTGTCACCCTTTGGGGGAGGCTAGCCTCTGGTCCCACCCCGCCCAGAGGCACTGATGGGCCCTCCCATGCTGAAGCCCTGAGCCCGTGTCTCCTCTCTGCGGCCACTGCCCCGCCGCCACAGGTTCAGTCACCCTGCCTGAGCACCTCCAGCCCCAGTCCCCCGGGACCCAGCACCTCCCACCCCGTCAAGCACAGAGCTCTGCGGTCCCAGCCCCGGATGCCATAGCCCCAGTGCCCCCAGCCCTGGAACACCAGGTGTTGTGGCCCAAGCCCTGCAGTGCCCCCAGCCCTGGAGCGCTGAGTGGTCCCAGCCACCTTGGTCCCAGCTGCAGTCCAGCTGCTCTAGCCCCAGCCCAAGCCCCAGCACACTTCAGAGAAGAGGAACAGCCTGCCTGGGCTGGGGCCAAGGAGGAAGGGGCAAGCAGAAGGGGGCCTCTGGGTAAAGAGTGGGTGGACTGAGGGCTGTCTGGGGGTGCAGACTCTGGGGTGGGGCTGGGGATGAGGGGTTTTGGGTGCAGGAGGGTGCTCTGGGCTGAGATCGAGGAGTTCAGAGGCCAGGAGGAGGATCAGGCTGGGGCAGGCAGTTGGGGTGTGGGAGAGTAAGGGGTGCAGGTTCTGGACAGCACTTACCTCAAGCAACTCCTGGGAGCAGCAGCTTGTCCCCCCTTCCAGCTCCTATGCGGAGGCTTGGCCAGGTGTCTCTGAACGCTGCCCCATCCGCAGGCACTGCCCTCGCAGCTCCCCTTGACTGTGGTTCCCAGCCAATGGGAACTGCAGGAGCGGTGCTTGGGGTGTGGGCAGCGTGCGGAGCCCCCTGGCTACCCCTAAGCATAGGAGCCAGAGGGGGGACACGCCGGCTGCTTCCCAGGAACCACATGGCGTGTAGGCTAGCAGGAAGCCTGCCAGCCCTGCTGCATGGTGCCACCAATCAGAGAGTCAACAGACCGGTCAGTGGTGCTGACCAGAACCACCAGAATCCCTGTTTGACCGGGTGTACTGGCTGAAAACTGGACACCTGGTCCCCATCCCCCAAAAGTAGCAACTGGCCCATTTAACTGTTGGTACTCGTATTGCACAAAGGTGTTTTTTCAGAGTGGAATACATTAAAGATTTAAGCACTGATGATAGTGTTATTACCTGGAATGAGTAAAAATGGCTACGGAAGTAATATTTATAGTACAAACATATTGGCCCTTGGATGGATAAGTGATTCACAAAATTCAGTACAGCATAATGTGAAATAATGTAGCCAATTACCAAATAATAAATGTAAAGATTACAGTGAATATAGAAGCACAACACATTCATATGAGAAAAAGACCAGGAAGGGAATGCAGATAATAAAGTAAACCATTAGCACTATTTTCTGGTAACACCAGTAATAAAGAAAAAAGAGCAAACAAGTTTCTGAAATATATCTCTAAGTGTCAAAC
The DNA here is from genome assembly GCF_025201925.1 of Gopherus flavomarginatus. Lineage (NCBI taxonomy): Eukaryota > Metazoa > Chordata > Testudines > Testudinidae > Gopherus > Gopherus flavomarginatus. The sequence goes on from NC_066626.1 coordinate 62,474,195, forward strand.
CTGCAGAAATTATTCTGGCATGTTACTGGCCTCATTAAAACATACTATGCTCAGTTTTAGCCACCTTTCTATAGAAAGACATTGAAAAAGTGCAGCAGAGGGCAATCCAAAATGATTTAGTAACAAGGATATGATTTATGAAGAAAAATTGGTCATATTTGTCCTCTATAGCTAAGGAACAGGAGATTAAAGGGTGATTCTTATATAGGTATATAAAATCCTGAACAAATGAAAATGGATTGGTGCCAACATACAGTTTCCATGTCATGAACTAATTTAAAACAAGAGATCATGGATTAATGTTAAGGAGGAAACAAGCCTATAAGTAATCCAAGCAGATTTTCTTTGTCCTGATGGTGAGAGAACATAAAATGAAAGGCAGAAACAGAAATAACTCTAAACCCAGCTGAGAAGAGAGTTAGAAATAATTCAGAAGGAGGGACTGATTATAAATGTATACTGCAGTGAGAGAGATTATTGAAATTCTCCATCCTATTAAAAAAAAAAAAAAAAGAACAAACAGCAAGCAAGGTTTTGGTTCCTAAATTTTGTTTACTGCACATTGATGAAGAAATTGCTGTACAACAGACAAATACAAACAGATACTTATCAGAGCACTTCAGCTCACAGAGAAACAAATTGTCATAATCTGGAACCCAGAATTTTTACTCTCAGCTGCCAATGACTTGAAACAATTTTTGGTCGTTGTCTCGATAGAAAGGGTAATAAAACTTGCAACAAAATGACAGTCTTTGGTTCTGATCTTACAGCTATGGGTTCCCAATGACACCAGTGGGATTCGGGCCCTTTAAGGGATCCCAGATAAGGGATCCACACCGTTCAGGCTTTGCCTGAAGGGCACTCAAATATATATAAGGACACTGGAGAGCAACAAAATCAACCATACATGGCCCATTTACTTCATTACCCAGATAGGAATTTCTCACTTTATCTCTGAGATCATGGTGCACCGTTGGGAATGCCATACATATATATAGAGAGAGTGAGTAAACTAAGTAGATGAGAGATTATTTTAACCAAAACCTGCACTTACATTTTTCATTGATTTGATTACTGGTGGCCTGAATGTGCCCCTATGAGCCACACATGGAGGGACCCACTGTGTATTCATCCGCCCTTTGGTGCAGAATAGTGACTCACCTGGTTCTTCCTCTTTGCCTAGATCAGGCAATGCATTGACTTTGGAATTGAGTCGGAGCAGGGAAGATGGGGGCAGAGGCGCTTGGGGGGACAGGGCACACTGTGTTACCCGGGATTCTTTCAATCCAAAGCTCTCGGTAACTTTTACTCTGCACGAGGAGGTGTTAGGAAATAAATCAGGGGAGACACGGCTGTTCTACCGAGATGGCTGGCGCAAACAGGACAGCACAAGAGTGCTTTCACTTAAAGCTAAACTTTGCTAGTCTCAAACACTTACACACATCCGCAAAAAGATCAGTAAAACACCACCAACTCTTGATAATTACCAAAGCTGAGTGTGGCTCTGGAGTGACACAGCGCCAGGCTTCCGGTGGCCAAATCTTCCATCTGCTGGTGGGGACCGCAAGATGTATCCAGAGGGAGAGTCCAAAGAGAGTCCAAATGAGTCCCCAAACGAGTCCAATCATCTCAAGGTTTTCCCCTTATTTATACATTAGTAATAGAATGACATATCCTTTAAAGAAACCTTGCTAAGTAAGCAATTTCAGTGATCCAGCAAGAGGTTCATTCTGATTATTGATTAACCAAGCGTGGGTCTTTCCAGGATCTGCAGCCTTGAGACCTCAATAGACATTCCTGGGGCATATCGTACTCTTTTAAAATGCATGTGTCAGCAACTTCAACACAATTCTTGTCTGGAAGGACACGGTGTCAAGCTGCCCTTTCTGTGGCACTCAAAACCCCCTCCCCTCCTGCTTTGGTCAAGCTGAGATTGCTGAATGGCCAATTTACAGCTTGCTGACTAGGCTGCCTTTAACAATAAGCCATAGTGGTTTCAAGCACTTTACTGGTTTGCCAAAGTCTCCCCGTACAACTGGGGTTGTGGAATAAGGATGCAAATCATCCCCCCATAGAGCGTGGGGCAAAAATGCAGAGCAGAAAGACCTCCTTCCACACACGGGATGTTGTAGGAGAAATCCATTAATGCATGTGAGGTCCTAAGGTACTACAGTGATAAGTGCCAAAGAAATGCCTATAAATAAAATAGATAACCACAGAGAGAACTGTCTGAACAATGCTCTGAGCAAAATGTGTAATGATGACTCACATTTTTAAAGGCCAAAGCATATTGGCAAATCTGATTAGGGTAGAAGAATCTCAAAATGTTCTGGATCTCCTAATTAATTTAATGGGTTGAGCAACAAGAAAGGCTCATATTCTGCTCTCACTTACACTGAAATCAGTGGCGTTATTTCTGGATTATATTGGTGGAAGAGAAGAATCAGGCCCAATCAGCCTAATTCTGTAAATTCTTACTCATTTGGTTTGTTCCATTAATTTCGGCAGGACAACTCACAGAAATAAAGATTTTCAGGATTGGGCCCAAAAGATAACATACGTTTGTAGCATAGGCATGCCCTAAATTGAGTTACGTTTGAATTGATTACTAATCTGTCTTGTGGAAAAAAACACCTCTGAGGTTTCAAGCCTCTAAATAACAATAGCAATATAGTTATTTCTTAGTTATGAAATAAGTGTAATATCTTTTGTGCCATTAAATATAAAAGTATGTTGTAAAGTTGCCTTGTTTTATGGTGATCTTATCTTCAGTACAAGGCTGATTAATGAAACGTTAAATATATGCTGAAACTACTTTTTCTTTTTACACATAGTTCAAGCAAAGAGACATTAAATTACTCACAGGTCCAATTTTAAATTTAAATAAAAGCACATTTAATTTTACTTTGCAATCAGGTAAATTAATGAGATGGAATCAAAACAATATGCTGTAATTGCATTTATAAATTATTCCTTCTGTCCTTCATGAGTGTTCTTTCTGTTTAAGATATTGAAATTTGGTGTCTAAATATAAAGTGCAGTAACATCTGGTACTAATTGCTGGTTTGAATAATATAGACAAACCTTCAAGCATTTCATTCTTTTGAAAAGAGGCTTTTAGTGGGAGGTTCCAAGTCAAAGGTTGTAAAAATCTCATGCCACTAAAAATAGCTAATATCTCAAATACCTTCTAGAACTAAATGATCACTTTAATATAAGGGCCCCACTTGATAGAATATAGTTGCTCTGCTTTTATTATTAGAAAGAAAATGTATTTGTGAACCAGTTACATTTGCTATGATTTATGGGTTCATATTATTTATTATTGAAAATGCTAAGTTACTTGCCTAGTAACTGCAAAAGAATTCATTCATCCTCAAACTCTCATGAATTTGAGCACAAAAGATTGTCCTTCCAAAACGCTGTACCAGAAGTGTGCCTTTGATTATTTGTTATCTTTTATTTGTTTATTATTCTCCTCCTCCTTGCAGGACCAATAGCATGTGACTTAGGTGACAAGCCACACAGCTGAAAAAGCAAATAGTAAAAGTGAACAGTTCACAAATAAACTATAACAAACTTTTTGCTAAATTCTTAAGAACAATGAGTATGGTTGAAAATAACCAGTATTGGATGGTCATGTTACTGTCAATGTAGCCCATCAGCTAAAATCTGGTTACTGAACTTCCTTCCCATGCTGTTAAATCTAGTGTATAGAAAGAAAAACGTGGGCCTGACTCTTCACTGCCTTACACCTTGTGTGGCCAATTACACCTGCGAAAAGTGGGAGGAAAACATTACTATTCAGTTTTAGTAGTATTTTACCCCCAGTTGTGTGCTCACTTTGCAGTCATAAAGGATAGCCAAGATGCAAGGATCTGATTCTTCATTGGTTCATATTCTCCTGAGACAGTAGATAGATAAGAAGCAGGGAAATGGTATTTAGTCATCTCCGACTCCCATTTTCCAGCCTTTTTGTTTACATTGTAGCTACAGGGACTATACTCATTACTGTGATATCTGAGCCACTCACAAAACTATAGAGTTTGAAGACAGAGATATTTCTCCTTTTTCCTCATCTTCAGAAACAGAACCTCGTCCGCCTCTTTCACCTCTCAGTTGTCCTGGGCTATGACTACACTACAGAGTTTACAGCAGTGCAGCTGCACTGATGGAGTTGCACGGCTGTAGTATGGCTTAGTGCAGCCCAGCCCCCTGGAGCGGAGGTAGCTATGTTAGTGGAAGAATCTCTCCTCTTGACTTAGTGCTGTCCCCACTGGCCCTTAGGTTCGTGCAATTTACCTCGCTTGGGGGAGGGAGTGGTTTACTCATACCCCTGAATGACATATCTTATACTGACCTAAGCTGTAGGGTGAGCATAGCCTTGGATTTTTACTACTGTTAACCCCACTGACATTGGAGAAGTTACTTCTGGTTTGGGCCCCAATTCAGACAGGTATTTAAGCACATGCCTAACTTTAGCCGTGTGAGTTGTCCTGTTGAAGCTGGTGCCTTGTGCTGGTGTCAGACGAGAACCAGACCCATTGTGTGTGGGTATATTTAATGTACTTGTTTTTGTTTTTGATTTGTTTTAGTGGGAAGGCTTGGTTGAAGTGGGTTTGCATTTTGCTCTGAAGGCGTTCCCAGCCTCTTCTAGGAGTGCATTAACTGGCATGTTGGCTTTTAATCTGTTCAATAAGTGCAGCGGCAACCTCAATAAAAGGACTCGAGTGATAACGAATGTAATTTCATAGGACCCACTCCCCATAGAAATGATACATTGTTTCAGCCAGCAACATCTATTAACACTCCTGAATGGATCCCTCCAAATCCTCCCACCCACCCCTCAATTCCCTCACACACAGGTTTTCCAGGACATCATCTAATTTATTGACAGACATTTTGAGAAACAAATTTAAGTAAGCACAAGTTGTGTCATGATCTCTGTTTGATCTCATCCAAATCATCTTTCCATTGTTGTATAGGGAGAGGAGTCTGGGGAGGTCCTAGATCATGGCCAAACACAATCACAGTGCCCTGTGTTTCAAAGGGCTGTCATCCCTGCAGAGACAATATTTCAGCACTATTAAGAAAAATATACACTGACCCATTTTTAATAAGCATGCTAACTTTAAAGCTTGCTTTAGGCTGAGTGAGGATTTTTCCTTTGTGTGGAGAATCATTCCAAGCATGTCTGGCAGTAGCATTGATACAGTATAATTCTCTTTCTGTACAACCAAAATGTGCCATCTGATAGCTACAGGCTGATCATTCGAGAGAGAAGCTTTCTGTGTCCATCATGAACATTTTGACGTGCAGTATTTGTTGCAATGGTGGCAATAATAGCTCACTGCATCCTACACAGCAGACGGAGGCCTTTAGCCTTCCATCAGAAAGCAGCCACCCTAGGTACCAACCATCCCATGCTAGTTAGTTGATCTGCTACAAAGATAGCTATGTGATCAGCCCAGACTGTGCAAGAGCACCAGGCATTAAACAAGGGCGCACACATCTTACTAGTTTTTTATCCATCTATATGCACAGCAAAAAAAGGTTTGCAGTGAGGAAAAAAATTAGTTCTGCTGTTCTGATCAACCTGACTTCTTATACTGACCTGCTTTGTTTGTACTGAGCAAAGGCAGAGTAATTGCTACTGAATATGAATAGCTAAGATACAATCCTCTCTCCTCACTTTCCATTGAGAGAGTGTCTGTTAGGTTAGAAGTAAATATGAGCCCTTTCTACACACTTAGGATCTAAAGCCACATGTTCCCAATGTTCAGTGGAGGGGCGAATTCAGATCTGGGATGAAATCCTGGCCCCACTGAAGTCAATGGGAGTTTTGCTGTTGACTTCAACAGAGCAAGGATTTCACCTCTGGGGTTTTGGCTCAGCCCACGGTGGGTATGTCTACATTGCATTGTGGACATTACAGCACAGATGGCGGCTTGGGCTACTCACCTGAGTACAGTCTTGCCTGATGCCATGGGTCTGAGCTGGGGTTGCTAGCCCAAGCTATTTTTAGCATGCTAGCTTGAGTGTAGCTGGGTAAGTCTCTTCGTGAGGGGAGACACGCTTCCAGCTGCAGTGTAGGCATAGCCTGTGAAGCCAAAGGCAAACCTTGAAGGCTGGAGTTTTCAAAGGAGCCGAAAAGTGCATCGGTCATGGATCCAGGTTCCAAAGTTCAGGGATGTTTGGAGCTGCATTTTTGTTCAGGCTCATCCCTAGTTAGACTCTCCTCCTCATGGAACTTCATTAGAAATAGTGGCATTCTGCTGGCAGGGCAGGTATGTTTCTATACAGATGTTGTTCATGTATGGAGGCCTCAGTAAGTTTGTTCAGGCTTATGATATATCTGATAGTGCTTGCTATGTAACTGCATCTGTGCTGAATCAAATATACATCCCAAAACAGTACTCACTCAACTGAACATTTTAGTCTAAAGTCTCAATGTGTTGAGTCAGTGTTCAAACTTGGATATATAAAGCTTGGCACCAAGATCCATAATTAGGCATCTAAACAAAATGGCCTGATTGTCAGTGGTTTTGAGCACCAGCAGCGAATGATAGTTGAATCAGGCCATTTTTCATTTAGGTGTCTGTGTGGTGGGGCAAGCCTCCATCCCAATCAGGAGAAGGTTGCGGAGCTCTTTTAGGTTCAACCTATTCTAAAGTGGCACAACTGCAGAGTCTGCTCCACTTGGAGGAAATAGCTTACAAGGGAGAACTTCCCACAGGAAGGGGTGTGCATTGAGGGGAGGGCTGCTGTGTAGGCCATGTCTATACTCTATACGTACAGTCCTGCAGCGGCACAGCTGTACCAATACAGCTGTGCCACTGCAGCACATCTAGTGAAGACGCTCTGTGCTGACAGGAGAGAGCTCTCCCACTGGCATAAATACACCACCTCCGTGAGTGGCAGAAGCTATGTTTGCAGGAAAAGTGCTTGGTGTCGTGGGGGCTCAGCATGTCGAGCGAGGCCACCACCTTTTTCCCAATGAGATGCCCCGTCACATGGTTGTCGGGATTCCCTGTTTGGTCAATCATGATCGGGGTATCTCAGGACCCCTGATGGGGCAGAGCAACCAAGCAGTCCGTAACCCCTGGGGTAGGACAGAGCAAGCAAACACTCAGCTTAGGTCCCCCATCACCTGGGTCACTTCCGACCAAAAAGCCCATCAAGGGGATCTCCTTGGCTGGCAGTGGCTCAGCATCCCAGTCAATCTCCGCAGTCAGCTGCTCATCCGCAGTGTAGTCTGGGTCGATGGTCCCTACAGTCTGTAGAGTTGATGGTTCATTGATAGGAGCCTGCAGCATATGTCCTTCCTTCTCCTCTGCCATCCCTGACTGAGCTGGGCTGCCCTTCTTTTATCTCCTTTATTCATAACCATGAGCAACGTAAGTTATGTTGACATAGGCTGTAGTGTAGATATAGCTGCTGACTCTTGATGGGGGAAAGCTTGGAAACCTCTGCTAACCACAAAAACTCACCAGAGCAGGTCCAAGCTCATTGCCTCAGGGAAAGGTTGAAAGTAAATTGACCTGGGGTTTAGTTGTACCTAACTGCTATAAAGAAGCCAGACCTCTACAGATTCTTCTAAAGGAAAATTCAGAGACTGAATGTCCGAAGTAAGGTTCTTCTTCGAGTGCTTGTTCATATCGATTCCAATTAGGTGTCTTCGCACCTGTCATGGTACAATTCCCCACTCTGAACCTTAGCGTCCAAAAGATGGGGTACCAGCATGAATCCCTCTAATCTTAATTACCAGCTTAGAACCTGTAGCGCTGCCACCAACCAGGAATTCCAGTGCCTGGTACACTCTGGTCCCCTCAAAACCTTGCCCGGGGACCCCGCAAGACCCAGACCCTCCGGATCTTAACACAAGGAAAGCAAACCCTTTCCCCCACCGTTACCTCTCCCAGACTTTCCCTCCCTGGGTTATCCTGGAAGATCACTGTGATTCAAACTCCTTGAATCTTAAACAGAGAGGAAAATTCACCTTCCTCCCTCCTTCTCTTTCCCCCTCCCAGACTCTTCCTGAGAGAGAAAGTAATCCTGACACAGAGAGAAATTAGCCTCTCTCTCCCCCTTCCCTCCTTTCTCCCCACCAATTCCCTGGTGAATCCAGACCCAGTCCCCTGGGGTCTCACCAGAATAAAAAAACAATCAGGTTCTTAAACAAGAAACTTTTAATTAAAGAGAGAAAAACAGTAAAAATGATCTTGTAAATTTAAGATGGAATAGGTACAGGGTCTTTCAGCTATAGACACTGGGGACACCCTCCCAGCCTAAGTATACAAGTACAAATTAAAATCTTTTCAGCAAAATACCAATTTGAACTCCTTTCAGCCAAATACACATTGAACTTCTTCCAACCAAATACACATTTGCAAATAAAGAAAACAACCATAAGCCTAACTCGCTTTATCTACCTAGTACTCACTAGTCTGAACTTATAAGAGCCTGTATTGGAGAGATTGGAGAGAAACCTGATTGCACATCTGATCCCTCTGAGACCCCAGAGTGAACAACAACCAAAACTAACAGCACAGCACAAAAACTTCCCTCCCTCAAGATTTGAAAGTATCCTGTCCTCTGATTGGTCCTCTGGTCAGGTGACAGCCAGGCTTACTGAACTTGTTAACCCTTTACAGTCAAAGAGATATAAAGTACTTCTTTGCTACTAACTTTTCTTATCTGTTTATGACAACACCGCTTGTACAATCTTTGGAAGATTTTTACCTTGGCAACACTCGGTGGGTTAGCTGAGGTGTCCCTGGAGTGGCGCCTTTACAGCTCCGGATATATACCCCAGTGGACCCAGCGCCCACTCAGTTCCTTCTTACTGCCCATGACGGTCATTGGAACTATGGAGCACGGCTTAGCTGAACTCCACTTCCCTAGCTTATAGTGTAGCACTCGTTTATAGTTGTAAATAGTTTTAAGAGTAGTTGTTGTTAGTTCTTTAGTAGTAGTAAATAGTTATTGTTTTTTAGAGTAAATAGTAGTTGGGCGTAAGGGCCTCCTCCCCTTCCCTCCCTCCCGGTACCCAGGCTGATGCCTAGGTCTCTGGGTTTCAAACCGTGCTCAGCCTGCCTTAATCCAATGCCTATGGGAGACCCCCACAACTCCTGTTTGAAGTGGCCGGGGGAATCCCATCAATCCAATACGTTCCGCATTTGCAAGACATTCAAGCCAGGGACTAAAAAGGAATGGGACTTTCGCTTGAAGCAGCTCCTCATGGAAGCGACACTTAGCCTGATGTCCTCAGCTCCGCGCCAAGACCCAGTGCCGACTTCCGGACACTGGCAAAGACTCCCAGCACCAGACATCTCCAGCACCTCTACCAGTGCGGTGCCGCTCACTCTTCTCTGGGACGGAAGAAGCAGCATAAACAACCTGCTGTTCTCTTACAGTTGCCGGCACCACCTGTGCCTCCCTTGGAGCCACCGTCCCACAAAGGCACCAACACCAGTACCGTTGACTCCGGCTCCACAAGGGCCGTCAAGTCCGGTACACGTAAGCTCCAAGGGAACTGAGGGCAGGGGGTTTTACTCACGTTATTTTCTAGTTCCCAAAGCAAAGGGCGGGCTATGGCCTATCCTGGACCTGCACGGACTCAACAAATTCATGGAGAGATTGAAGCTCCTTATGGTTTCCCTGGGGACCATTATTCCTTCCCTGGATCCTGGAGACTGGTACGCCGCCCTCGACATGAAGGACACCTACTTCCACATAGCAATTTACCCGCCACAGGTGTTTCCTTCGCTGTGTGGTCAACCAACAGCACTTCCAATTTACCGTCCTTCCCTTCAGCCTATAGCCGACCCAAAGAATAGACTTCATCGGAGAAGTCCTAGATTCAAAACTCACCTGTGTGTGCCTACCGCACACCTGCTTCCAATCCATGGCGAGCATTATCCATAGCTTCCCAACCTTGATAGCATGGACATGCCTCAGTCTCCTGGCACACATGGTGTCTTGCACTTTCGTGACCAGACATGCCAGACTGTGCCTCCATCCACTTCAGGCCTGGTTCTTAACTGTATACCGCCCAGGCCGGGACACCATGGGCACAGTGGTCACGGTACTGCAGGAATTCTTAACCTTCCTGGTTTGGTGGCTGAACCCCAACTTGGTATGCAAAGGGGTACCATTCCATGCCCCACAGCCCTCTCTGGTCCTAACCAAGGAAGCATCATCTTTGAGTTGGGGCACCCATCTTGCAGACCTTCACATGCAGGGCCTTTGGTCTACACAAGAGAGATCCCTACACATCAATGTATGGAAACTGAGAGCGGTGCGCCTGGCATGCCAAGTGTTCCGTAAGCACCTGCAGAGTCATTGTGTTGCAATTCTTACGGACAACACAACAGCCATGTTTTATATCAACAAGCAAGAGGGAGCACGATCATCACCCCTCTGTCAGGAAACCATTCACCTGTGAGAGTTCTGCGTAGCCCACTTGAACAACCTAGTGGTGTCGTTTCTCCCAGGAGTCCAGAACACCATGGCAGACTGCCTCAGCAGGTCCTTCCAGGCTCACGAGTGGTTGATTCGCCTGGACATCATCCACACTGTTTTCTGGAAGTGGGGGTTTCCCCAGATAGACCTATTCACCTCTCATGAGAATCGGAAGTGCCAGGTGTTCTGCTTTCTCCAGGGACGATCCCCGGGTTCCCTGTCGGATGCCTTCCTGATACCATGGAAAGACCACCTGTATTATGCCTTTCCTCCATTCCCATTAGTCCATAGGATCCTTCTCAAGTGGTGCATAGACAGGGGCCACTTAATTCTGATCACCCCGGCATGGCTCAGGCACCATTAGTATACCACTTGCCTCGATCTGTCAGTGACCACTCCAATCCCACTTCCATTGTGGCCGGACCTGATCACTTAGGAACACAGGCGACTCCGTAATCCAGACCTACAATCCCTCCATCTCACAGTGTGGATGCTGCTTATCTAACTCAATCTGAGCTGCGTTGCTCCCGCTCGGTGCAGCAGGTACTTTTGGGTAGCAGAAAGCCCTCTACTAGGTCCACATATTTGGCCAAGTGGAAGTGTTTCTCCTGCTGTTGTGCTCTGAGCAATACTGCCCCACTGGAGGTGCCAGTACCTACCATCTTAGACTATCTTTTGTCCTTGAAACAGCAGGCCTGGCAGTTTCATCCATTAGAGTCCACCTAGAAGCAATTTCGGTCTTCCACCCGGGCGAAAATGGGCCCTCGGTCTTCTCCAATGCCATGGTCAGCAAGTTCCTCAAGGGACTAGAACATCTGTATCCGCAAATTCAGCATCCAGCCCCTATGTGGGACCTCAGCCTGGTCCTATCCAGACTCATGGGTGCCCCGTTCGAGCCGATGGCCACCTGCTCGCTCCTGTACCTTTCCTGGAAGACAGTCTTCATCATAGCTATCACCTCGGCGAGATGTGTGTTGAAGCTTAGAGCCCTTACATCAGACCCACTGTATACGGCGTTCCATAAGGACAAGGTACAGCTGTGACCACACCCTGCCTTTCTTCCTAAGGTCGTGCTGCCTTCCATGTCAGCCACAACATATTCCTTCCAGTCTTCTATCTGAAGCCGCATGCTTCTCGACGAGAACAACAGCTGTACTCCCTGGACGTTTGCAGGGCCTTCGCCTTTTACATCGGACAAACGAAACCTTTTAGGAGGACGACCCAGCTGTTCGTAGCTGTGGCAGACTGGATGAAGGGCCTTCCAGTCTCCACCCAGCGCATCTCATCCTGGATCACATCATGCATCTGTGCATGCTATGACTTGACTGGTGTCCCAACTACACACCTTACCACCCACTCCAGTAGTGCTCAAGCTTTGTCTTCCTCCTTCCTGGATCATGTACCCATACAGGAGATCTGTATGGCAGCAACTTGCTTCCTTTTGCATACCTTTGCTTCCCACTATATGATGGTCCATCAGTCAAGGGGTGACATGGCTTTTGGCTCAGCGGTTCTGCACTCCGCGACATCTCACTCTGACCCACCGCCTAGGTAAGGCTTGGGAGTCACCTAATTGGAATCGATATGAGCAAGCACTTGAAGAAGAAAAGACTTTTACTCATCTTTGTAACTGTTGTTCTTCAAGATGTGTTGCTCATATCTATTCCAAACCAGCCCTCCTTCCCCTCTGTCAGGGTAGCCAGCAAGAAGGAACTGAGAGGGCATTGGGTCAGCTGGGGTATATATCTGGCGCTGTAAAAGTGCCACTCCAGGGGGCACCTCAGCCGACCCACCAAGTGTTGCTAGGGTAAAAATCTTCTGATGATCATGCACGTGATGCATGCACACCTAGTTGGAATGGATATGAACAACACATCTCGAAGAACAACAGTTACAAAGGTGAGTAACCATCTTTTCCCAAAGGGAGAAAGGACTTTAGAATGGAAAGAGACTCTGAAAACACCCAAGTGGGGCCTAGTAACGTCACGGCCTCTCATGGCGCCTAAAAACATGGATTCTGGAGCAGTACAAAGCAACCTTAATTCAGGGCAGGATCAGGCCCACTGCATTCCATTGCTGATGAGTCAGCCAGCTAGCAGAGGGAGAAATAATAGAAAACACTCCCAGAATTGCACTGACATTGTTTACAACACAGCAAAGTACTGAGTGGGCCCCCAAGCATGTTGCTATTAAGATTTCTCAACTAGGCTTGGAGGAAGGCTGGGTTGATTTCCCACCGCCCACCCCACCTCTGATGAGTAAACTGAAAAGAGAACAGATGGTTGAATGTAAAGTTACACTAGAAATTCCACTAGAGAAAAATGTGTAATATTTGTAATATCTAGGAAAGTGTGTTGTAGATGCTTATAGGAATAATAATGGCAGCTATGGTTCTACTAGGGAGGGTGAAAATAACCTTCATGCTTCAGAGCAAAATCTGACCTATCAGCTGGCTCAGGAAGAACTTCTTCTCTCGCCCATGGTATAATATTGAACGGTCTGCAGTTTGACATTTCAGCCTATGGAGTCGGCCATGTTCAGACAGGATGGAGAACTAGAATGACAATTGCTCTGTTCTAGTGTGATAATCCATTTGTTCCTATTTAGTCATTTAAATTCAGAGGCATGACTACTTCTGTTTAGCTGATACAAAAAATATGATCACGCTTTTTCTATCTTGCTGAATCTAGAAGGGGAGGTACTGCAAGAATTCATTATCTGGCAGTGTTAGAGGTAGAAAGATAAAAGGCTACCTTAATTAGAGAGTAAATTACAGATAGTAAGTAAAACACTAAAATCATAACTTTCCAAATTTTAACTAATCAAATACCGGTCACTTTGTTTCATATTTTTGCATGAATAAAATTATTCTGACAATATTACTACAATTATTATTAATTATCTAGCCATTCTTCATGCTGAATGCATAAGCTTCTCTATTTATTTCATTTTTTAATGTCTCATGCGCTGTGCTGACACTGTACGATTTCAATAATTGGATTTTTTCCTCCACTTTAGCACAGGGAATACAGATTATTGTATTGTTTTGTTGGATGCTAGATGTGTCTGTCTTTCATGATTGCTGAAAATCAATGTACAGGATAGGAAATGGCATTACATATTTCAAAATAGTAACTGTAGTCACTGAGGCTAGGGTAATGATTTTTGGTTTTGAATGCTCTGATAAAGATAATGATAGCGCTATTGAAAAATATACAAATCATCAGGCATTCACAAACAGCAGGTAAGGTACCAGACAGTCTTGCTGAGAAGTGCAATGAGGATCTCAAAGCTTCAGACGTGTATGGCTTTGGAGTCCAAAACTTTGGTCCCAGTATAGCAAAGCACTTCAGCATGTGTTTAAGCTTCTTTGAAGCCAATGAAACTTAAGCATAAGCTTACCTTTAAGTAAGTGTTTAACTTCTCTGTTGAATTGGTGTCTTTGGGCTGATCTACACTGAGGGGGTCGATGTAAGATACGCAACTTCAGCTACAGGAATAGTGTAGCTGAAGTCAACATATCTTATTTCGACTTACCTCCCATCCTCATGGCACGGGATCGATGGCCATGGCTCCCCCGTCGACTCTGCTTCTGCCTCTCGCCCTGATGGAGTTCTGGAGTCGACGGGAGCGCTTTCGGGGATTGATATATCACGTCTAGATGAGACGTGGTATATCAATCTCCGATAGATCGATCGCTACCCGCCAATCTGGCGGATCGTCTGGACGTACCCTTTGTGAATAAATGAAGGCAGACTCAAAATAAATATGCATAAACTTAATGCTTAATTGCTGATTTACTTTCCTTCTGCCTGTGCTGAACAAGATGATATGACTATTGTGTTTACTTCTCAGATGGACCAATCTATTTGCCTTTGATTATTCAGGTTCCTGTGAAGATTTATGACTCATTCAGGAAATTAGTTAAGAATGTGCTTAAGTTTATGTTTATTCAACAAAACACTAAAAGCATGTGTTTAACTTTAAGTGCATGCTTTAGTGCCATTGACTTCAACAGAACTAAAGCATGTGCTTACAGATAAGAGCATTACTTAAGTAATTTCTTGAATAGGAGCCTTAGAGCATTCTTTCTTACAAAGAGCAACATGAGATGTTAGTATTTATTGGTAGTGATAGCCTGAGCTTCAAAATTTGGAACCTAGACTAGTTTTGGATTTGGATTTCCACAAAATTTTTGGGTGGGGATCTGGATCAGGGAATTCATTTTAACTGATTACAGAGAGCAGGGTCAGCTGCAAAATTTTGGATTTGGATGTGGATTCTGAAACCTTCTCCACAAATTTTAGGGCTCTTTGGATCCAGGGTTTTTGTCCAGATCTGTCTTAGATCAAAATAGTGAAGGTTTGTGTATTGTGTGATCTCTCTGACCAAAAGATTTTATTCATAATATGATTCTTTGGAGTATTTAAAGATTTTAATAAAGCTTTTCACTTTATTTCATTTACTGACCTTGACCACCCTTCCCTCCCAAAAGAATTGTCTAGTAAACTCATTTTAAAGCCTTTTGAATGTGCATTTGGTCTGTGTGAAACCCATTTGAAACTTCCTGTTACCCTGGAAGCTGATTGAATTGTAGGTCAAGTCTGACATCAAGTGGTCAGATGTATTGTATTCCCACAGGAATTATCATGGTGATTTTCTTTTACAGTCTCAAAAAATGTCCTCCTTCTCAATGTTTTCTTCTTATATCACCAGTTCTCCCTCTAGTGTCTGAGCCCTATCCCCACTGTGATTTCCACCAAGGCAATGGAGTGTCACCCACAAAACTAATCACGGCAGACTGAAATAGTGCAGCTGCTGAATCTTCCAGCAGACTACTGTGCTGGTATAAATAAAGTCTTCATGCATCCTTTCTTTTCCCAATAAATTTTAATGAGAGATACCCCTTTCAGTAAGACCCTTAGCTTTCAAGAGACCTATACACCATATGTCAACATTTTGAGGCATTTCAATAATCCTAACAATACTTATCACTTACATTAGTAATACTCAGACCTCAATGGTTAGGAGACAAATTAGCAGTAAACATTACCCAAAAGAGCCACAGTCATGTGAATTCATTGTTTCATTTCCTATACTACTATATATTCATATTTAAACAGAATGATGGGAAATATTTAGTTCAAATATATAATATTATTCTCACAGCAAAATGACTGACCAAGTATTATTATTTTATCAACTACAATTGGTTAATACCATAGTAAAAGCATCCTGATTGGTTAATAATTAAACCACACAGAGTTCTAATACCATGTGCTGCAAAAAGGCACAGGAGACACATTAAAGAGCTGCTTGCGAGCCTCAGTCTGAGTATCACTGACTTACATAGTGCTTTACATTATCGAAGTGCATTGCCAACAATAATTCATTAATTGTCACAATACCATGGTGAGGAAGGTCCATAGTATTTATCTCCATTATAGATGATGAAATGGAGGCGCAGAGGTTAAGTGCCAGGTTTCAGAATAGCAGATTTGCCCAAAGCCACTAACAAACCTGAGATTAGAAAACTGAATTTCCATGCTGCCATGCTCAAATTTACCCTTCTAGCCTACTGTTCTGTTGCCTTTACATTTTAATTGATGGATTGCTTCCAAAGAGAACTCTTGGACTAACTCTTGTCTTTGTCACAAGCCCCAGGTTTGGAACTGCAAGGAGATGCACTGGCCCAGCAGCAGACCAGGAATGCAATTGTGAATCAGGGTCACAATCTTAGGGCTTGACTGCACTGAGAAGTTAGTGTGCAGCAAACTAGGGTGTGAATTTACAGCATATTAGCTATACCATACTTAAATGCTGATTTACTTTCTTGCTGCCTGTGCTCTTACTGCACTAAAAGTGCCCTTCGGCGGTTTAGGTACACTTTACAATATACTAAGCTACAGCACACAAAGGTACTTGTAGTGGTCAGTAAGAATGTCCACACGGGGAGGTAGCGCAGAGAAGCTAATGTACTGTAAATTCACACCATAGGTTGCTGCACATTAACTGCCCATGTGAACATGTTCTGTCTATTGATAATTAAATTAACAAGTAGATATGAGCATCAGGTTTCCTTCTGCGCTGGTGCAGGGGAAGTATCCCGCATCAACCAAGATGAACGTTACATCTCCTTACTCTCCTAGATGGTGCGCAAGGTGAGCCACAATCTGGCTGGCTGCTAGTTCAAAACAAAATTGACTCAAGATACAGTAGTAGTTTTACAAAATAATTTTTATCATCACAATTAAGATATCGATTCTTCACTGCAACATTTGCATAAAAAATGGGCACATGGAGCTTGGGTTCCTATGGGTGGGTCACTTGGAGCTTGGGTTAGGGTTCCTATGGGTAGGGCACTTGAAGCTAGGTTAGGGTCCCTATAGGTAGAGCACACCATCCTAGGGTTAGGGTTCTTATGGGTAGGGCACTTGGAACTAGGGTTAGAGTTCCTATGGGTAGGGCTTCCCGCACTAGTGTTAGGATTTCAATGGGTAGGGCACTTGGAGCTAGAGATAGGGTTCCTATGGATAGAGCTTCCCATCTGAGGGTTAGGGTTCCTATGGGTAGTGTGTCCCATCCTGGGGTTAGGGTTCTTATGAGTAGGGCACTTGGAACTAAGGTTAGGGTTTCTGTGGGTAGGGTACCTGGACCTAGAGAGAGGGTTCCTATGGGTAGGGCTTCCCAC
Organism: Gopherus flavomarginatus; assembly: GCF_025201925.1. NCBI lineage: Eukaryota > Metazoa > Chordata > Testudines > Testudinidae > Gopherus > Gopherus flavomarginatus. Next base: position 62,491,350 of record NC_066626.1, read on the forward strand.
CCTAGGGTTAGGGTTCCTAAGAATAGGGCACTTGTAGCTAGGGTTAGGGTTCCTATGGGTAGGACGCTGGGAGTTAAGGTTAGTGTTCCTATGGGTAGGGCTTCCCGCCCTTGGGTTAGGGTTCCTATGGGTAGGGCACTTAGAGCTACATATAGGGTTTGTATGGGTAGGACTTCCCACCCTAGTGTTATGGTTCCTAAGGGTAGGGCACTTAGAGCTAGAGTTAGGGTTCCTATGGGTAGGGCTTCCCGCCGTAGAGTTAGGGTTCCTAAGTGTAGAGCACTTGGAGCTAGGGTTAGGGTTCTTGTGGGTAGAGCTTCTCGCTCTAGGGTTAGGGTTCCTAAGGACAGGATACTTGGAGCTAGGGTTAGGGTTCCTATGGGTTGGACGCTTGAGCTAGGGTAATGGTTCGTATGGGTAGGGCTTCCCACACTAGGCTTAGGGTTCCTAAGCGTACTTCACTTGGAGCTACGGTTAGGGTTCCTGTGGGTAGGGTGCCCCATCTTAGGATTAGGGTTCCTATGGGTAGGGCACTTGGAGCTATGGTTAGGTTTCCTATGGGTAGGACTTTGCGCCCTTGGGTTAGAGTTCCTAAGGGTAGCTCTTCCCACCCTAGGTTTAGGGTTCCTAAGGGTATGGCACTTGGAGCTACGGTTAGGGTTTCTATGGGTAGGGCACTTGGAGTTAGGGTTAGGGTTCCTATGGGTAGGGCACCCCACCCTAGGGTTAGGTTTCCTAGGGGTATTGGAATGGGAACTAGAGTTAGGGTTCCTAAAGGCAGGGCCTCCTGCCCTAAGTTTAGGGCTCCTAAGGGAAGGCACTTGGAGCTAATTTAGGGTTCCTATGGGTAGGGCTTCCTGCCCTAGGGTTAGGGTTCCTAAGGGAGGGCACTTGGATCTCGGGTTAGGGTTCCTATGGGTAGGGCTTGCTGCCATAGGCTTAGGGTTCCTATGGGTAGGGCATTTGGAGCTAGGGTTAGCGTTCATATGTGTAGGGCTTCCCGTCCTAGGGTTAGGATTCCTATGGTTAGGGCACTTGGAGCTAGGGTTAGGGTTCCTATGGGTAGGGCTTCCCGTCCTAGGGTTAGGATTCCTATGGTTAGGGCACTTGGAGCTAGGGTTAGGGTTCCTATGGGTAGGGCAATTGAAACTAGGGTTAGACTTCCTAAAGGTAGGGCCTTCTGCCCTAGGGTTAGGGTTTCTGAGGGTAGGGCAGTTGGAGCTAGGGTTAGGGTTTGTATGGGTAGGGCTTCGCGCCCTAGGGTTGAGGTCCTTAAGGTTAGGGCACTTGGAGCTAGGGTTAGGGTTCCTATGGGTTGGGCTTCTCAAACTACTTTGAGGTTTCGTAAGCGTAGGGCACTTGTGGCTAAGGTTAGGGTTCCTATGGGTAGGGCTTTCCACCCTAGCTTTAGGGTTCCTAATGGTAGGGCACTTGAAGCTAGGGTTAGTGTTCCTAAGAGAAGGGCACCCTACCCTAGGTTTAGGGTTCCTATGGGTAAGGCACTAGGATCTAGGGTTAGGGTTCCTATGGGTACGGCACTTGGAGCTAGGGGTTAGGGTTCCTGTGGATTGGACTTTCCGCCCTAGGTTTAGAGTTCCTAAGGCTAGGGCTGCTGTGAGTGTCTCAATGTTAACCTCATGTCTATAGTTAGGTGCATACGTTTACACTTCCGCATTTTCACAGAAAAGATACAAAGAGGTTGATAATATGAACCACAGTTATGTTTCTGCTTGGAGTTCTCTCAATTGACCATTAACAGGCTTTCCTCGGATACACAGCACTGGCCAAATCTATTCCTGGGATGGGTCCATTCACTCAATGGCTTTATTCCTTTACTATCCCACCTGAGAAATTTTAATATTTTGACTTTTCGTCCTGATTGGGATGAAAAGAAACATCAGGTCACCTGAATTTCCTACAGAATAGACATTTTGATTGTCACTCAGCTGTATTTGTATGTATTTGATGGATAAAGAGAGAACTGCAGTTTCCACTGTTATCAGTCCAACTCTGTCTAATAGGTTGTTTCCATTCTAGTCTTCTGTGATTCTGATGCCCATATAGAACAGTGGTAACCTCAGTAGATACATAAATGGACACATTATGCCGAGAGAGAGAGAGAGATCCAATTAAAAAAACATGACTTGTTAAATAATCTAATATTGATTATCATTTGGTATCATTACTAGCCATTTTAAGATTATTTTATTTATAATTTATATTGCAAGGTCCCAGTTTTGTTTGGGGCGCCATTTGGGTAGGTGCTCTGCAAACATACAGAAAGACACAATCCTTGCCCCGAAGAGCTTACATTCTAAAATAGAAGCATAGAGGAAAGAGATACAAAGCAAATAATCGGGGTGATGGCAGGCAGACATCATGTTAGCTCCATGATTATTGCTTCAAACCATATTTACCTTTGGTTGTAAGGGTTGTGTGCAGGTGCTAGGTGGTGTTGTTGGCCTGTGATATACAGATGGTCTTGTGTAGTCTCTTCTGGCTTTAAACTCAAATTGCTATAGGAAGGACAACCAGAATTCATTGCCAAAAATTCAGTTATCAATTGAATAAATTCAGACTAGAAGGAGTTCTTACTGTACACAAAAATGTCTATATTGTTACTTCCTAAAGCCTTCTATTAACATTTTTTCTGTGGAGTCACTAACATCCTCTGTAAGCTGGATATAGACTCTTCCTACCCCCGGAAATCAAGCTTTTCTTCTGTAGAAAATGCTCCCAAGCTGCATCACACTTGGAGGATGTTTTTGTAAAGCACTCATTATTGCAAGGTACATTGAGGCTCAGCATAGAAAACACTGGATAAATGACAGCATTGTACATTTCATGAGCTTTGAGAGGGACGTTGACCAGAGTACACCACTGTAGAGTTTATTGCAGCTCCTATTGAACGTACAGTAATAGTAGTAGAATCTGGTCACTTTTATACCGAACAGGATAATAATATTGTACACAAAATTCAGCATAAGTAGGTGATTTTTAGCAAAGCGAATTATCCTCTTGTAAAACAAACAGCTCCCCAACCCAAGCCACTATGTATGTCTCAATGATTTACTCACATTTCTTTATTTTAAAGTCACTCACAAGGCTTTTTCTGCTCTGATTAGCTTATTAGTTAATGCTGGATCAGAAAGGCAGTTTTGGGGCATTGTCTGTCAACTTAGTGGAAATTAGGACAGTGAATGCCTTCAATTGTCTTTGCTCATTACACATGTCTCTACAGATGTTCAATGTTTTAATATTTTATTGCTTGTAAACCGGTCTTGATTTTTTTTCAATTAATTGGACATACAACTTGTTAATAAACTAAATTTGTAAACAGTATAAGATGCAAAAGAGATAGGTTTGTTACTCAGATGAATGTCACCTAGAATTTTTAATATATTAGCAACCACAAGTGCTAAGATATATTTTCATGCCTCCAACTATAAGATGAATGTGTTAAAAGAAAAAATTCTATGGATTGTCTCAAGAACGGAACCATGAACCTACTCTTGCAAACCACATAATTATTACTCACAAGTGATCCAGTTGAAGTCAATGGTTCCATTGGTTCCAATGGTCCCATGGTACTCATGTGAGCAAATGTTTGTAAACCGGTCCCCAGTATTGCCATTTACCTTAGTTACCGGCAGGGCCAGCGCTTCCATTAGGCAAACCTAGGCAGTCGTCTAGGACTCCAGGATTTGGGGGGCGGCATTTTGTGTGCTCCCCACGGGGCGCACGGGAGCTTCTGATTCCGCTCCCGTTGCACCGCCCAAGAAGGACCTTCTACCGATGTGCCGCGGAAAACAGTGGAAGGCAATTGAGCAGCTCAATGACTGCCACTGTCACCTGTGGCATTTCGGCAGAGGGTCCTTCTTCAGCGGCGCTATGGGAGTGGAACCTGAAGCTCCGGCGCGCCCCCTGGGGAGCGCACAAAATGCAACCCTCCGAATTCTGCCTAGGGCACCAGAAAGCCTGGTGCTGCTCCTGGTTACTGGATATAGTTTACCAAGGTCCATAACTTAATGTATCCTGTAACAGCACAGGGTCTAATAGAAGGCCAGACTGTGTCTTGAATAACCCTCTGTGCTATCCCATGAACATCAGTGTGTCAAAATTGCATGTAGGCTTTCATTTTGAGCAACCTAGATTACTTTTCTCCTAGCAGTAAAATGAAAAGATAGTGCTAGTTCAGAGGCTATCTGTGTCCTTTCACCACTAGAAAAAAGGTTTTGTTTCATTAAAAGATGCTTTAAAACTGAGGCAGATGTAGCACTAAAATATCTTCAAATATCTGTTTGTAATATTAGGGCAGGTTTGGATGATATATGTCAGTACTTTACAACTGTACGTTGACTAGAAAGTGAACTATACATGATCTGTTTCTCTGTGGGATCCTTCCTTAAGTGGTGATCTGTAAGGCACCAGACCACTACTCATTTCTCAAGACCCATTTCTTCTTTGACGCATACAAGTCATAAGCCAGATAAGTAAGGATAGGTTGAAGGGCAGTTGAGTTAGATAGCAGCAATTTTTTTTGTTTTGGGTATATAATGTGCACAGTATGTATAAAAACTGCATATTTTGCTTGAATTGCTCCTTTGTCATCTCATTCTTATTCTGACTCTAGCAAGTTGTGTGATATTAGGCATTTCCCTTAATCTCTAAGTTTCCTCATGTATAAACCAGGGAAGATGATATTTATGTCCTTGTAAAAACAGTGTGAGGCATAACTAAATTATATTCATCTACTGCTTTATAAGAGCAAAAATATTGTGGTCAAAGAGTGGCAGAGGCACAGCTAAACCTAAGAGGCTCTCAGACCTGTGCTTGTGACTCCAGACCAAGCAAGCTGCTCCAGCTGTGGAATAAGTGGGTTTTAATTTAGCTGGAAACTCACATTTGCAAACTCTTGCATGAAAGTGTTTTTTCATCTTTTTTCGCATGGCTTGATGTGAAAATGTACTGAAATTCCAGACCAAAGTTTTCATCGGGTTGCCCAGCTCTGCTTAGCCTAATCTTCTCATCTTAATGGCACAGATGATCCCTCAACAGTAGGAAAAGAAGTAATTATTTCCTTCAAATAAATAAAATAATGTGTTCTGAAAATCAAAGGTCATGGTGTATACTAGTCCACACTATCATGTACTTTTTATGTACATGCATAGACATAAGAGGGTATATTGTGATGAAAAAGGTAAGGTAACACTATAATGACACGTAAAAATATTAGTAGAAGGTAATGTAACTGTCTATTGGGACAACTTATACTTATGGAAACATAAGATGGACAGACTTTGGTAGCAGAAAGCAAGGGGACAGTTCCAGCAGTTTGGTATATTAAAAATGTCAATTACACTAGCTATCAATAGTTTGAAGAACACAGTATAAAATTCAAGGAAGATTTATAACATTTGTGGTCAGAGTGTAAAATATAACAGAGCCTACAACATTTAGATGCCTGCTGGCATTTACTTTTACCTTACACAGCTCATATCAGTTATATGAAAATTTTATGTGCTCTATAACAGCATTGAAATAGAAATTTATTTATAAGGTAACTGCAAGGGAATCCAGCATTTTCAAAATGTAGTATTTGGTCCGCTTAATCAGACAAATCTCTAGAGAAAACTAACAATCTGATTAAATGTGATTTGACACTATAGAGGCTAGTCCTTAAAAATATACTATGGTTTAGTAAGATATGCCATGGTATTAATATTAAGATACACATGTGCCATTTTGTATGTGATCTCTTAAAATCTACACTCTGATTGCCAGATTATTATATTGTCTGGGACCATGTGGAGAAACAATGGCATCCAGTGGCTAGCGAACAGAGATGCTGTACTATGGGTAAACTCTAGAAATCCATGCTATGAAATGCTTTCCCCGCTTTACCATCATTACCTATCCTGTCAGAAGGGAGGCACTGTGGGACAACTTGCTGTATACAATGTGTACCTTGTGTAACAGCCGCCATAAAATGTTGCGGCCTTCATAAAGTTTCAATGACTTCAACTGGTAGTTGCTCATGCATACGGATGGCAAAATCAGGGCCTAAATTAATGTGCTTAATTATGTTAATATTGTCCCTTGGGGCAGGACTCCACTTGTCACCTCTTTCTAACATCATGCTGAATATATAATAATTATCTGTGTTCCAATTTTTGTAGTCAACTTTGTTTGTATTTTAACAGTATTTCCATATTATCTACACTTTTTTAAGTTTCCCCTCTATATATCATACAGAAACATAAGAATGGTCTGCTCCAGTATGGCCAATGGTCTATATAGCCTAGTATCCTGTCTTCTGGCAGTGGCCAGTGCCAGATGCTTCAGAGGGAATGAACAGAATTGGGTATTTATGGAATGATCCATCCCCTGTCATTGAGTCCCAGGTTCTAGCAATTAGAGGCTTAGAACAACCGGAGCATGGGGTTACATACCCAACCATCTTGGCTAATAGCCATCAATGGTCTTATGCTCCATGAATTTATCTAAATCCTTTTTGAATGCAGTTATACTTTTAGCCTTCATACCATCTCCTGGCAATGAGTTCCACAGGTTGTGTGAAGAAGTATTTCCTTATGTTTATTTTAAACCTGCTGCCTAGTAATTTTGTTGGGTGACTCTTGGTTCTTGAGTTAGCTGAAAGAGTAAATAACACTTAGAATCATAGAATCATAGAAGATTAGGGTTGGAAAAGATCTCACGAGGTCAACCAGTCCAATCCCCTGCTCAAAGCAGGACTAACATCAACTAAATTATTCCAGCCAGGGCTTTGTCAAGCTGGGCCTCAAAGACCTATAAGGATGGAGATTCCACCACCTCCCTAGGTAATCCATTCCAGTGCTTCACCACCCTCCTAGTGAAATAGTGTTTCCTGATATCCAAACTAGACCTCCCCCACTACAACTTGAGACCATTCCTTCTTGTTCTGTCATCTGCCACCACTGAGAACATCCTAGTTGCATCCTCTTTGGAACCCCCTTCAGGTAGTTGAAGGTTGCTAACAAATCCTCCCTGACTCTTCTCTTCTGTAGACTAAATAACCCCAGTTCCCTCAGCCTCTCCTCATAACTGATGTGCCCCAGCCTCCTAATCATTTTGTTGCCCTCTGCTGGACTCTCTCCAATTTGTCCACATCCCTTCTGTAGTGGGGGGATCAAAACTGGATGCAATACTCCAGGTGTGGCCTCATCAGTGCCGAATAGAGAGGAATAATCACATCCCTCAATCTGCTGGCAATGCTTCTACTAATACAGCCCAATATGCTGTTGGCCTTCTTGGCAACAAGGGCACACTGCTGACTCATATCCGGCTTCTCATCCACTGTAATCCCCAGGTCCTTTTCTGCAGAACTGCTGTTTATCTAGTCAGTCCCTAGCCTGTAACAGTGGCTGGGATTCTTCCTTCCTAAGTGCAGGACTCTGCACTTATCCTTGTTGAACCTCATCAGATTTCTTTTGGCCCAATCCTCCAATATGTCTAGATTAGTCTGGACCCTATCCCTACCCTCGGTTGTAACTACCTCTCCCCCCAGCTTGCTGTCCCCCTAGCAAACTTGCTGAGGGTGCAATGAATCTCATCATCCAGATCATTAATAAAGATGTTGAACAAAACCAGCCCCAGGACCGACCCCTGGGGAACTCCGCTTGTTCCGGCAGCCAACTAAACATTTGATCGTTACTGGTTGAGCCTGACAATCTAGCCGGGCTCACTCTCTTCGTTATTCGCTTTCTCCACACCATTCATGATTTTATAGACCTCTATCGTATTTCCCCTTAGTTGTCATCTCTTTCTAAACTGAACAGGCCCAGTCTTTTTAATCTCTCCTCATATGAAAGCTGTTCCATACCCTTAATCACTTTTGTTGCCCTTCTCTGTACCTTTTCCATTTCTAATATCTGTTTTGAGATGAGGCGATCAGAGCAGTACAGAGTATTCAAGGTGTGGGCGTATCGTGGATTTGTGTAGTAGCATTATGATATTTTCTGTTTTATCTGTCCCTTTCCTAATGGTTCCTAACATTTGGTTAGCCTTTTTGGCTGCCACTGCACATTGAGCAGATGGATAGTTCTCTGAAAACATGTTAACTTCAAGGTCTCTTTCTTGAGTGTAACAGCTAATTTAGACCTGCATCATTCTGTATGGATAGTTGTTGATATTATTTTTTCCAAGGCACATTACTTTTCACTTATCCACACTGAATTTCATGTTCCATTTTGTTGCCCAATCACCCAGCTTTGTGAGATCTGTTTGCAACTCTTCACAGTCAACTTTGGACTTAACTACTTGAGTAATTTGTATCATCTGCAAATGTTGTCACCTCATACTTCACCCCCATATTCCAAATCATTTATAAATACATGGAACAGCACGGACATACAGATCCTTAGAGGACCCCACTATTTACCTCTCTCCACTGTGAAAACTGACCATTTATTCCTACCGTTTGTAACTCGTTACTGATCCATGCAAGGACTTTCCCTCTTATCCCATGACTGCTTACTTTGCTTCAGAGCCTTTATTATGGGACCTTGTCAAAGGCTTTCTGCAACTCCAAGTTTGCTAAATCAGTTGGATCACTCTTGTCCACATGCTTGTTGAAACCCTTGGAGAATTCTAATAGCCTGGTGAGGCATGTTTTTCCTTTACAAAATCTGTATTGGCTTCTCCCCAACATAGTGTTCATCTTTGTGTCTGATAATTCTATTCTTTATCTCAGTTTCAGCCAATTTGCCTGGTGCTGCAGTTAGATTTACTACTCTGTAATTGCTAAGATTGCCATTAGATTCCTTCAAAAAATCAGTGTTACATTAGCTATCCTCCAGTCGTCTGGTACAGAGGCTTATTTAAGTGATAGGTTACATACAACCATTAGTAGTCCTGCAATTTCCTATTTGAGTTTCTTCAGAACTCTTAGGTGAATACCATCTGGTCCTGTTGACTTATTACTATTTATCAATGTGTTCTGAAACTTCCTCTATAGACACCTCAGTCTGGGACAGTTCCTCAGATTTGTCACCTAAAAAGAATCCCCTGCAGTGAGGACCAGTGCAAACAATTGATTAACCTTCTCCGCCACGGCCTTGTTTTCCTTGAGTGCTCCTTTAGCACCTTGATCATGTGGCAGACTTCCTGCTTCTGATGTACTTTAAAAAATTGCTGTTTAGTTTTTGTGACTTATAAGTTACTCTTCAAATTCTTTTTGGCCTGCCTAATGATACTTGCTAGAATTTATGCTCCTTTCTATTTTTCTAACTAGGATTTGACTTTCAATTTTTAAAGAATGCCTTTTTGTCTCTATCACGCTCTTTTACTCTGCTGTTTAGCCATGGTGGTAATTTTTGGTCTTCTTACTTTGTGTTTTCTTTTGTTTTTTATTTGGAGTATACATTTAGTTTGAACCTCTGTTATGATGTTTTAAAATAGTTTCCATGCAGCTTGCAAGCATTTCACTCTTGTGACTGTACCTTTTAATTTCCATTTAACTAGATTGCTATGTTATCCTAGCTTGTTATCCTAGGAAAGAAAAAAATGAAGAACCAAACCTTCCCCTCCTCCTGGAGAAATACTGCAAAGATATGGAGAGAAGGAAGAAAATCCTGTGAGGTTGAACTTGTGGAGTTTCCAGCAAATTATCTTCTCAAGGGTTTGGATGGCCACAAAATTTGGAAGAGGGTGAGATTTACCAATCCAGGGATCTGTGGAACTACTAGATCTGTAGAGGCATGAGCCAGCCACGTTGGCATCTGGCCTTCTGTGTTTCTCCATTGCCTTCTCACCAGTCAGTATTGTGCTTAATGTGCATAAGCCCTGCCAAGTAGTGTTAGGCTAAGTACTGCTAGGCCTCAAACTTCCAGAAGCTGTAAGAAGCGAGTACAGTAGAATCCTGCAAGCATAAGCATAATCTATCTAGGAAGCTTTATAGATTAAGAAGGAACTCGGAAAAGGTTGATACAGACTTTGGTTACTATGCTCTGCAACCAGACACCTCTTTAAGCTGATTTAAGGTTTTTTAAGTCTAGCAAGTTGACCACAACTAGCCGCAAAAAGGAAAGATGAGCTGGTCACAGGTGCACAGTTCATTGGTTCAAAACAACCTCAAATGCCGCCCTGTAAAATTTGGCCACCTTGATTGGTTGACTTGTTCAAAAGCATGGCCAGCAAGTACTGTATAAATAAAATGCAGAAGTGCATATGTGTGTGTGTGTGTGTGTGTGGTTGACCTAAAAGAGATCGCTCTTTGCCAGGCTCACGTACACCTCCTGAACCAAAGGGACTTGCGCTTCACTGACTATCTGGGCCTGGCCCGTGCAGTGAATGGTCAACTGAAAGGTAATGTATCGTTGGATGAAAACAGGGTCAGGTATTAGGTAAAACGGTCTGGTAATGCTTGAGCTGGTTAATCTTAAATCTGTATTAATACTATAGGTTAAGTTTATCAATAAATTGTTTAAGTTGTTTAAAAATACTAGGAGTTAATAGTAAATCATTATATAGCAACAGTATATGTATTTGTGCCTTGCTGGAAATGGGCATGGTGTGGGCAAGGTCAACAGATTATAAATCATAGTAACTTTGCTAGTCACTGTGCCTGTCTTCAGTATAAGTTACCATAAAGTTAGTATAAAAGTTAGTAAAAGTGTATTAATAATATATATATATGTGTGTGTGTGTCAAGATTGGTAAAATATAGTTTATCAATGTATTAGTATTACATAGAGGATTATATGCTATTGGAGGTGAATATAACGCCTGTAAGGTTGTTAGCTAATCAAAAATAGCAGCATTGCTTGTTCTAGTAACAGTTTCCAATGTTAATTGTCTGTCATATATGAACTTATAGGAATAAGAAGTTAATGCATAACATTACTTGTTCTTGTGCCTGTCTCCAGTATAATTTGTCATTCATATTAATCCTTACTCAATGCTGGTCTTTAATTCTGTTCTTCTTATTCTGTCTGTGTTGCCTTTATAGTCGTAAGTCATTAAAAGCCTTTCTTGAAGAATAATTAGTTGTTAGTTTCTCTTTTGCGGACACTACTCAACCTCATTACATCTGTGTTGGGTGGTGGGAAGTAGCGAACTCTCAGAGCCCCACTAAGGCCCTAATAGGAGCCCCCTTAGGGCTCTGATGTGTGCCTCCTCCTTCCATTAATCTCCACAAGTACATCTCCAGTATGAGCTGAACAGCTGTTGACTAGATGCATCTGTAGTTCTAAGCTTTACAAACATCCTACTGGATTTTCATGTGAAAATGGGGCAGGTATGCAGGGAATGGAGTGCAGTAAGCAGCCCGGTGCCACCTCTTCCTACCCCTGACTCTTCCTCTAAACCTTCTGGAGACCCCTTCTTGCATGGTATTGTGAAAGCAACACACATGGTGGGGAAGATCCATCCATGAATGGTCACCTACGTATATTCCTGCACAGGAGACTCTTGAGCCCTTAACTTGATGTGTGATTCAGAACATGAACTTCCTCCTACAGATTTCTGCTTGCAAATTGACCACTTTATTAATTGTTACAGCAATTTAGCTGGCATTGATTTAGAAGAAATACTTCCCGTTTTGGGCACTGCTGTGAGTTAATTGATTGCAGTATGAATTATGCATCCCACGCCAAAAACAAGGGCACATAAAGAAAGCCAAGGTTAGCTGTATTTCAGAAGAGTACTAGGGCAATTACAGCCCTATTTGAAAAAAGGCTGAGTCATTTTGATATGAGAATAAGTACTGAGTTGTCAGAAATAAAACAAGGTATGGCTTCCATTGAAATCAGGGGCAGAACTTCCATTGACCCAAAGGAAGCAGAACTGGATTCTAGTCAGCATTGCCCAGAAGCATGGGCTACTGTTTGCCATCATTTGTTGTTTGTTTATTATTTATATTGTGGTACTGCTTAGGAGCCCCAGTTATGGACCAGGACCCCATTGTCCTAGGCCATGTATGCAGAACAAGAAGAGAATCCTTGCCCTGAAACAGTTTGCAATCTGTTATACATCATCGAACAAGACACACTGAACAAATCAACTGAAAGGACACAGGAATTCAGTGAACTTTGCACTGCTTATTGGAAGTTACAGTTCACAAACCCCAGCACTCTGCACAAAATATGTTCCTGGCAATTCCCAGAGATGATCTCCAGCAAACCTGGGATAGTATTTGACTGTAGGCACAGCTCTAACAGTGTTGGTACATAAGCTTTCTTCCCTCCTTCTGCTCCTCCTCAAGCCTCTAGCAGCAGTAAATTATTCCCCATTCTTCTCCCATCCCCATGTTGGCTCAGTGAGTAGAGAGGTTGCACCAAAACTCCGCTCAGTTTATGCTCACTCCCCACCCACTTGCTCTGTGGGGGAGTAAGCTGGTGTGTACTCCTGTGCATCTGGACCCAAGATGCACTCCTATGCAACTGGGCAGCCCGTGGAGGGGTAAAAACAAGGCTCTTATTCCCCACACGGGTGTGTCATGCAAATTTAGCATCACCCTCTCAGTCTGTGTAAGCTGAAAGGCTAGATAAAAAGATCTAAATCTACATATATTTTATTGTACATCTTGAAAAAGTAAGAATTAACTAGAGTTAAAAAAGTAGGCTCTGCCTGTCTGTAAATATGATAATATAACAGCAAGAGTTGTGCACAACTACCAAGAAGCTAGAAAAGTCAGTCAAAATATTAAGAAAATTATGTCATGATGAAAAAACCAGAAAAAAGTGAAAGAAGGGTTGGGTACAAGGAGATGATAAGTTCATGGGTATGAGTATAAGTAAACAGTTTATTTACATGAAACATGAATGGTCCCCAGATACAATACTTAACACTCATCATTATATAGTCCAAGGATTTCCACAGGTTCAGTAAAGAAGGATAAGTGTTGTTAACCCTGTTTTATAGGTGTGTGTGTGGAGGGGGAGGCGGGGGAATAAGGCAGAGAATTGAAGTGACTTGCCCAGTTGTAGTACTGGGAATAGTATCGACCACAAAGCCAGTTTACTCAGCCCTTAGAGGAGCTCCCTTGTGTGGTGGTGCTTGGAGTGGCATAGAGCCACAGAAACAGCTCCTACACCTCCCTCCCTCTGGTCTAATGGATTTTACTGGAGTTCCTGTACTCCAGGGGTCGGCAGCCTCTGGCACGTGGCTTGCCAGGGTAAGCACCCTGGCGGGCCGGGCAGTTTGTTTACCTGCCGCGTCTGCAGGTTCGGCCAGTCGTGGCTCCCACTGGCCGCGGTTTGCCACTCCAAGCCAATGGGGGTGTCCGGAAGCCGCGGCCAGCACATCCCTCAGCCCGCGCCACTTCCTGCAGCCCCCATTGGCCTGGAGTGGTGAACAGCGGCAAGTGGGAACTGTGATCAGCCGAACCTGCCGACGCAGCAGGTAGACAAACCAGCCTGGCCCACCAGGGTGCTTACCCTGGTGAGCCGTGTACCAGAGGTTGCCAATCCCTGCTGTACTCTATTGATCCATGGCTACTGTAATAGGCCTTTGGGCTGGTCTGAGCTGTGCTGGAGAACAGACTAGCCCTAGGAGTGGGCAGAGTGGTAAGGAACACTGCAAAGGTGGCTTAAAACCACTTTTGCAACTGCACCTCCTACCTTATCCCCCTGCACACACCTCTTGCTCTTCAGACACAGTTTGGGATCTGGCCATTGCATGGCAATGCCAGAAAGCCATTTTCTAGGCTCAACAGGCACTTTAGGAAGTTAGCAAGCAATGTAATTTCATGTGTTTTTTTGTCAATAAAGAGAATTTCTAAAGCAAGATTAAGACATAAGACATATCAATTTGCCTTTGATATTACTTAATTACGTTGGTTACTATAAATGTCATACATATTGGACAGCCTATTCATTATGGTAATTTTGAAATGTAATCTAAGCTTGGTTGGAAATACAGGTAATTGTTGTTTGTGGGGTTTTGATATTTTTTTAAATGGCAAATGTGATATTGAAGCTGGAGAGCGATTTGATATAAGTGAACAGGGTGTGGGAAAGCAGAACTACTGCAGCTAAACCTAGCCTGTAATATTTACTGCTCAGTTAAACGTAGCTCCAGAGTGCAAATGATTACATGAACTCCAACAGCTATTTGACAATATTCTCTGTCACAGGGGAATCAAGGCCAGTAACTGAAATATATAGAGATATATTCCATGTGAAATATAGAAAACACAACTGTGTATATAATATATAACCTGACTGTGAAGTGTCACTCATCTTGTGTGACTGTAACATATTTGGCATCCTGTTGCACCTGCCTGTGGCTTAGCTGGAATGGCACATCTGGTTGAGCTGCAGTTCTCCTGCAGTCCCTAGAGCTCACTGAGGAGTTTGGCTTCAGGTGGCTAAGTGGCATGTCTGTCTCCCTTGCTAGATCCAAGCAGTGAAGCAGCCAGTGACAACATCATCAGTGAAACTAAAGGAGGCTGCAGAGATAGTAACAGCAGTGATTAGTGGGTCAGCTGGTGGTGACAGGAGCTGGTGAGGCAGCTAAATAGTGTCCCCAATCTCCTCAGCCAAACTCAGCCCCCAGCCAGATTCCTGATCCTTCCCTTCCAGAGACTGACCCAACATACCTGTCCCCTGCCAACGAGAGAACCCAGATCTCAGTCCTCCAAAGGGATCATAGCTACCAGCCTCCACAGACCCCAGACTCCTTCCCAGACAGCAACCACCCACTTACCCCAGTGCCAACATCCTAAACCCAATCCAACTCTAACCCCACTGCTGTCACCCACTTATCCAGTCACTCCTCCTGAGAGCATCAAGCTACCTCTAGACTGCCCCAGACTAAACCTACCCTCTAGCATCCACTGGCCCAGACATCCCAATATCCATCCGTCTAATCTCAGATTACTGCCATTTCCCCCTCCAATCTCAGTGCCCCTTAGCACCCTAACCTACCCATTCCCTACCTGCTTGAGCCTCATGGCTGCCAAGCTATGTGTAGGACTATGTTTTATCCCTGCCACTGCCTGGGTCGGAGTGTGCTGACTATAATGTAAGGTTTATAAAGTTATGCAAATTATCTAATTACATTCAAAATGTAAAGGTCTCATTCTACTTTCCATGGGAGTGTGATCCGCTGGGAGCCTTTCCAATGACTTCAATGGGCTTTGAATCAGGTCACAGTGCTGGTGTACCTCCATTTACTTCCTCATTTACGTCAGTCAGAGAGAGATCAGACCCCAGGAGACAAAAGCTACCCTCAGTCACATTCCATGGCATCTTGTTGAAGTCTTGCACTGTTGATGGTAAAGGAAAGATGCCGATCTCAAGATCACTGGGGTAAATCTAGAGTAACAGCTGTGTAGATGAGATCAGAATCTGTCCATAAGTGTTCAAGTGAGATGTTAGAGTTCCCTATGCCCCTAGGAAACTATCCTATAATTGGAGATGTCAAGAATCAAAGCATTTAGGAGCTTGAGATGTCAGGTTAACCTTTGCTAATGGATGATATAATGTGATCAGCATATTTATCCTTGAGAAGCTCTGCACCTGCTGCTACCTCGCCTCACCTGTTACCTCAGTGCATTATGCTGACTTGTGTGACAAGAGATGCCTCTGTTATTGAGAGGATGATCACGACAAATATTGTCCACACACAAGGAATAGAAAAGACTCACTTTGACCCCCTCATAAAATTAACTCTCTCTCCTCCTCCCCCCAAAATTCACTAAAACACTTGTAAAACCCACCCTTCACAAAACCAACAAGTATACATCACACAGAAACAAATCCGCTTTCACTAATCTAAAAGTAACCCTTGTTAGATCATATACTTTATCCTGGTGCAACTGCAAGGAAATCAGCTAATGAGTGAACTTGTAACTGGAAGTGCAATCACCCCAGCGGTTGCCCCAGCATAATGAGGTCAGACTTTGGCTCATGGTCTTGTCAAACCAGAAGCAGAATGTGAGCCCCTCATAAAAGTCACAAGGCCAAATGTAGCTCTGACTGACTTCAGTGGAGTTAGTTTGGATTTACACTGGTTTTAAAAAACAATGTGGACCAATCTCTTCCATGACCCTTCTACCCACTTTCCTTTGAGTCACTTTGCACTGCAGGGCTGTTTGGCTCTCTTGAGGAATCAAATGACTTGCATTCTGGTCATCCCCTCACAATTTTCGTTCAGCATTTAACAAGCAAATTATTGGATCATCCAGAGTTACAAATTTGTGCCTCAGAATTCAGTAAATGTTCATTGGGCTCAGCAAAGGAGCCCTGTTCCCACAATGCTGCCTTAATTCTTATCTACTTTCATGTTAGCTTTTTCTTCTTTTCTCCTATATTACCCTGGATTTCTGCCTGTGACACACATTTTGCACATACTGCCAAAAAAATAAAAGCCCAACGTATATTTATTTGAATTATTAAATTATCTTGCTTTGGCTTCTTTTGTCCTCTAATGTGTTCTTTTTCCGTTAATATTCTAGTGAAGAAATTCACTAGTAGGGACATTCATGGAAAGCAAATGTCAGGCCTTGTCTACACACACAACTTGTGCAGCTTTAATTGTACCATTATAGGTAAAATCATATAAACCCCAATGCAGTTATACCAGTATAAATAAGCTAAACTGATATAATCATATTTATATCAGTCTAATTGCATCTACATTGAGGGGTTTACTGATATAACTTTACTTGTAAAAGCATCATCCCCTAGCTGAAATAGCTATAATGGTACAAAATCTGGGTGTAGATGAAGTAAACTGGGACCCTGTAAAGTAAGTGAGTATTCACATAAGAAATGTGATTTTCAGAATCCTGATTGCTCATGCTGGACAAGAGAAAGGGCAAGTCTACACTACAAAATTAAGTTGACCTAAGTTATGTCGACGTACAGCTGCTGCAGTAATTAAATCGCTTTTGCATGTCCACACTATGCTTCTTGTGTGAGCGGTGCGCATCCTCACTAGCAGCGCTTGCATTGATGCAGAAAGCAGTGCACCATGGGTAGCTATCCCACTGTGCAACTTGCCACCATCTAGTGCAGAGTATTTTGGGAAGGGTTTGCAATGTCTCATGGGAGCAAACGAGTCATGCAGGGGTGCCTGGGAACATGGTTTCAACATTTTATGATGCAATTTTCTCCATCCCATAATTTTATCTGCATCCCATAATGTTTCACACCTCTCTTCAAAAGCCCTGCAAACCCGCACGTCCGCCTTCTCTGTGGGAAGCATGAATCCTGAACAGCTCTGCACTATTGTGACGAGCATTGCAAGCATAGGACATCTGATCATGCAGTATTTGCAGAGCCACCAGAGGAGCCAGGTGGCAGAACAAGGTGACTCCTTGGAGGCTGCCTTGCTGTTGGGCTTAGAACGAAACCATTCAAGGTTGTTTGCATTCATGGAGCAGCTGCAGATGGTGGAGTGCCAGTTCTGGGCCTAAGAAACAAGCACTGATTGGTGAGATTACATTGTTATGCCAGTATGGGATGAAAAGCAGTGGCTGCAGAACTTTCGGATGCATAAGTCAACATTCATGGAAGTGTGTACTGAGCTCGCCTCAGCTCTCTAGTGCAGCGACACCAAAATGAGAGCTGCACTGACAGCAGAGAAGCGAGTGGTGAGCACTGGGTGGAAGCCTGCAACATCAGATTGCTACTAATCATCTGGGAATCAGTTTGGAGTTGGGAAATTCACCATGGTGTTGCTGTGATGCAAGTGTGCAGGGCTATTAATCGTGTCCTGCTATGAAGGACACTGACTCTGGGCAATGTGCAGGACATAGTGGATGGTTTTTTCTGAACTGCAGTGGGGCAATAGATGGCATGCATATTCCTGTTTTGGCGCCAGATCACATTGCTATAGAGTACATCAACAGAAAGGGCTACTTTTCTATGGTCTTGCAAGCGCTGGTGGATCGCCAGGGACGTTTTACCAACATCAATGCAGGCTTGTCAGGGAAGGTGCATGACACATACATCTTTAAGAATATAAGCCTGTTCAGAAAGCTGCAAGTGGGACTTTCTTTCCAGAACAGAGGATCACCGTTGGGAATATTGAAATGCCAATAATGATCCTGAGAAACCTAGCCTACCCATTACTAATGGCTCATGAAGCTGTACACTGGCCACCTCAATAGCAGCAAGAATCACTTCAAATACAGATTCAGCAGCTGCACAATGACAGTTGAATGTGCTTTTGGCCACTTGAAAGGCCGCTGGCGCTGTCTACTCACAAGTTTAAACCTCAATGAAAAAAGTATCCTAATGGTTATAGCTGTGTGCTATGAACTTCATAATATCTGTGAAACAAAGGGGGAGAAGTTTCCGCTGGGGTGGAGGGTGATGATGGAACAGCTGTCTGCTGATTTTGAGTATCCAGATACCAAGGCTATAAGAAAAGCTCAACAGGGAGCTATGTGGCTCAGGGAGGCTTTGAAAGACAATTTTATTAGTGAGCCATGGTAATGTGTGTGGTTGTGGTGTGCTCTGCATGTTTTTTTTTTTTGCACCCAGGAATGATTCTTGTAATGAGTGCTGTGTGTTTTTCTATTATCTCTGAATTATGTCAGCCCCAGCCATCATATGTTGTGAACTAATATAGATGAATTAAGTTTTCATAAATATACTTTTATTCCAGACACATGCAAACAGACGTATTTATAACTGAATGAAACTTTGAAGGGGAAAAAACCTTTGAAGGGGAAAGAACAGTCATTTCCATTTCACAAACACATACGCCAAAGGTGTCTGTCACAGTCTGTGTATGTGTAGCTGTGATTGCGGAGTGGAGTGATGGGGTAGTGCAGCAGCCCTGGACACCATGTGGAATGTGGGGGGTATAGGGAGGTCTCTGAATGCAGTTCTCTATGGGCTGCACAGGGAGGCAAAGACAGATCTGTTGAACCTAAAAATCAACAAGAGTCTCCAGCAAGTCTGTTTGCTTCTGTTTGCTGCTCCTGTTGCATGTCTCTCTCCTTTTCCTGTGCCTTTCTGCTCTCTGTTCTATCCCTGTCCATTCTATCCACGAGGATAAACCTCCAACCCCTGTCCTTGGTATCTGAAATGCCGGAGGCTTGCAGAATCTCTTGGAATGTGTCATCCTGTGTCCACTTGTTTCTCTTCCTTATCTGGTTGAGCTGTTTCACTGGTGTGGATGGAGAGACCCTCAAGGCCACGTTTCCAGCTGCAAAAGATACAATGCACTGAGGTACTATTGTGAGTGTATTGACAAGATAAATGGGAATGCGATATACTGAACTTATTCTCTTGATCCACACAAGTGGCAAGCACTACAGGCTCACTTCTGGGATTCATAGAGCACGGCGGCAGTCTCAGACATGGTGAGTACGGCCTGTGAGGAAAAGGGGGTGAGCTGGGACAATCAGGAGGGGGTAGCTCACAGACATGGGTATATGTGAATTGGGCCATTGAACTGAGTACTGGCACCATTTTCCACAGGTAGTGGTGATTTTTAGCTGCTATTTCCCTCCTGAGGGTAATGGAGGCTGAAAGGGAACAGCTTCTGCATGTGTCTGGCTGGAGACTGGGTCTGCTAGCTTGTGTGCTGCAATGGTATCTGCTGAAGTAATTGTTGAATGGCGTAGGAAAGTATCATACCGCGGCAGAAGAAATAAGGCAGCCCTTCCCAGAAACCTTTGGCAGAGGATTGCAGACTAGCTGCAGGAAAATTTCCTAGAGATCTCTGTGATTAATTCAAGTGACATCTCGATGCACATAAGCTGTCCTGCAGGACCCCCTCTGCCTAACTGTACAAGGGAATGAGAAGCAGATAGTGACTCTACCTCTATTCATTATTTCACTACCTCTTCTAGCATGATTAAAGAAGAGTAAATGAACTGATGTGTCCCTACAATATCAAACCAAACTGCATACTTGCCACAGGTTCCTTCCCCGCATCAGGCTTGCCTGTGCTGGTCTCTAGGGACTGTTTCAACTACTCTCGAGTCAAAAACAAGTCCTGGCTCCCTGTGCTACTGGGAACACCAGGTCACCTGTCCCCCATTCCCTTCCTCTCCTTCCTTGTCCAACACCACCTGCTCTCTGTACACGCTGGGAGCCCGTGACTCCAGCTCCCGAAGTATCCAAAGGGATCTTGTGGGTGGTGATGGGATTTCTGCCAAGGATGGCATGCCCTCTTTGTAAAAGCTCTGCACCAGAGTGACTGTTAGCCTCCCTGGCCTTCTGGTATGCCTGCTACAGCTCCTTGGCTTTCAGAAGACAATGCTATGGATCTCTCTTGTAGCCCTTCTCCCCCATGCCATGAGGGAACTGCTCATAGATATCAATGTTCCTGTGCCTGGATCAGAGCTTTGCCTGCACAGACTCTTCTCCCCACAGGCCCAGGAGATTCACCACCCCCTGCATACTCCAGGCAGGAGTGCGTCTGCAGTATGGACAGTGCTTAATTTGTAATGAAAGAGGTGTCAGCACTCAAGCAATTTTTTTTACATTCATAACAGATGCAGCAAGCCTGGAGGTGCCAGGGTGATGAAGTGCCAAGCCTGGAGGTGCCGGGGCTCAGCCTTGGCACAAATTAAACACTGAGTGTGGCGCTGGCGTAGTTAGCTGGACAGTTGCTAGGTGAGCTCTCCATACCGAGCAAACAGGAATGGAATTTTAATTATTCGTGGGGCTTTAAAAGGGTAGAGGCATGTACTTCTGTATCTGGCTGATGGGCTGCAGAGTTCAAAACAGTTACCAGAGTGATCACAGTGGAGCATTGTAGGACACCTCCTGGAGGCTACTAAAGTCAACGTAAGTAACGTAGTGTTTACACTGATACTGCATTGACCTAAGTGCTATGCCTCTTGAGGAGGTGGAGTTAAGTCAGTGTAGCATGCGAGTTATATGGGTAGGAGCATCATTTTAGTGCAGACCCTTACAGAGTTAGGTCGATGTAAGCTGCCTTGCGCTGACCTAACTCTGTAGTGTAGACCAAGCCAAAGATATAAAACAAAATCTAACATTTTTGAATGCTGAATTCTTATCACTAACTACTAGAAAGCCACGTGCAGACCAATAATCAGTAGCCCAAATTACTCAGGGAATGATTTCAGATAACAAATACAATGAACATTTTTTTTAATTGTAAGCTATTTGCAGTTAAACTGTGAATTGTAAATGGAAAATGGAAAAGAGTAGAAGCTAGGAGACCTAATTTCACAAGGGAAGTACAGACACGTTGTCTATAGAATTATTGGTGGGTGCCACTCGTACCCCACTGAGAACAGCTCTGCAAACGTAACAAATTAGTATAGTTGGCAGATGCACTATGCTTCTTAATGCAGAGTGAAAATCAGTTTCTGTCCCATGGGAAATTTTGATAGTTGTTTACATCTGGAATTGGGACAAATAGTCAAAAGATCAAAATTCTTAGCAAACGAAGTTCTGAGAAACTTCAATTTGGAAATGTCAAAGTGAGATGTTCTAACTTTTTTGATCAAAATGAAACATTTTGACCTTCTGGAATCAAAGCCTTTCACTTTGATGTACGGAACCGAATTGAAAGATTTCATTTTGAGTCAGTTCAATGTTAAACTGCATCTGCCAAAAAGGTGCTGTGGTAGTTGTCTCATAGACTTTAAGGTCAGAAGGGACCATCATGATCATCTAGTCTGACCTCCTGCACATTGCAGGCCACAGAACCTCACCCACCCACTCCTGTAATAGACTCTTAACTTCTGGCTGTGGTACTGAAGTCCTCAAATCATGATTTAAAGACTTCAAGTTACAGAGAATCCACCATTTATTCTAGTTTAAATCTGCAAGTGACCCATGCCCCAAGCTGCAGAAGAAGGCAACTTCCCTCCACTCCCTGGGTCTCTGCCAATTTGACCTAGGGGAAAATTCCTTCTTGATGCCAAATATAGCAATCAGTTGAACCCTGAGCATGTTGGTAAGACCCACCAGCCAGACATCTGGGAAAGACTTCTCTGTATTAATCCAGAGCCCTCCCCATCTAGTTTCCCATTAGGGATATTTACTACTAGCAGATGCAGATCGGCTACATGCCACTGTAGGCATTTTCATGATAATTGCAGGCCTCATGCCCTTATTCTTCTCTGTGGGATAGGTTCCCTGGGTGGGTTACATATCCCATGATGTACCACACTCAGGTGGCTCACATGATGCATTGCCTAGGCTCAGAGGGGCGACTGCATCTTCCATGATGCACTGCAATCTGGCCATCAAACCCAGCCCATAGGAGCTAGGGGAAATTAATATTTTGTGGATATTGCATTTTTCCATTAAAAATCATTTTGCTGAAAAATTCCCTTGGGACAGCCAGTATCTCATGGATAGATTGATTACTTCTAGCCAACAGCTTAAGTCCTGTCACCCTCACCTGGGCCAAAGAAGCTCACTGTGACCTAGTGCTTTAAGGAAGTATGTTGGTGCGGGGAGTATGCGTTGTAGACTTGGATCATCCAAATTAACTTTGCACCATAATGTTTTGTTCCCTGCCTTCAATTTTCTCTATTACCTTCTTTTCTTTCCCTTCCCTCTACAATTATGAATTTGCTCCTGTCAGCAAGAATGAGGACTTTGCTATATGCCTTGAACTTTTCTTGGGCTTTTATGACCATCATTTTTTATTTCATTTTTCCTTTGCTCAGTTGTTCTCCAAATGAAATCAATTCTTTATTGTCAAAGTTTTTCTTTTTATCGTGTAGTTTTTAAGTTTCCCTTTAGAGGTGATGTCTGTCTCTACCAACTTGTAGAAATACAGTGAGTCAGTGAGTTTGTGAATGTGAGTGCTAAAGCTGTCACACTACGGCTTATGGATAAGTATTAATAATGACGGACACATGTTTTCATGTCTCCTTCAGGGAGGATTTCCGTGTAAAAGCTTTTATCTACCTCTTTACTGTTGTTGTTTCTCAAGTGTGATCTAATTACAATCTTGCAAACTGAGAGCATTCCTTGCAGTTTACCACTGTGCTGTAGCATAAAATGTTTTGGGAACAAAACACCTTTGTAGCCAAGATAATTACATTCCCCCCACTCCCCATTACCGTAGTATCTGAGCATATCAGTCTTTAATGTATTTATTCTCACAACACTTCCAGGAAGTAGAGAAGTGCTATTATCCCCATTTTACAGATGAACAAACTGAGGCACAGAGAGACTAAGGCCTGGATCCATGAAGGAACTTACGTGTGGCAATGCTGAGTGGCAATGCTGAGTGTCACAGCACCTATAAATCATAGGAACAACACCATGACCCACAAAAACTTGAATTAGGTGCTTGGCCTTCCCATCCAATGAATGGGGAGAGAAAGGCACCTTAGAATGGGATCCACAAAAGCCAGCAGACTAGGTGGAAGTAACCTAAGCTAGCCAATAGGAGATGCAAATGACAGGGGTGTGTCCTAAGCCCCACCCACCATCTCTTAGAAATAGGCACCTACCCGCACCCTGAACTTAGGCAACTATCTCGCCGAGTGATCCACAAACAGGACCCACCATAGGGAGTCCGTCAGCTTGGGCGCCTACGTAGTTTATCATGGGAATGAATTAGATGCCTGGCTTGCTCCACACAAAATGAGCAGGAGGAGCTGGTGGATGTAGAATACTTGCTTTGGATGTGGAATACTTAGGTTCAATTCCCCCCTCTGCCTAAGACACTGATCACTTGGTCACTAACTACCAAGTTATGGGATATTTTGATATGGGCCTCCCTTAGTCTCTCCTGTTGAAGCTGTTCCATTCTGGATCAAATAATTAAAGACTAATTGGATTTAGTGCAGGGGGAGTGGATTCTGGTGCTTCCAACTCCTAGGTGGATGCCCTAACCCCTGGGCTATAGAGTCATTGTCTTTCTGATCCACTGACTCTTCCACTGTGGATAAATACTTCAACGGTTGACTAATAACATTTGGGAGTGAGAGGGGGATAGGGTGAGAGAGATTGGGATCTGATCTGGTAGGTGTGTTCAGAGATCACCTACTCCATGGGAACTGCACGTGACTCAGGCAGCTGAATACCTATCTCCCTCCTCCCTCCGCCTTCGTGAATTGCTCTGGGGCTTAGGCCGGAGATAGGCATGTGGAGACCTAGAATGAGGCAGCAGCATGCATGCCCAGAGGCAGGAAGATAGGCACCAAAGGATCATTTACCCTGGAAAAACTTAGGTGCCAAGTGAGTGTAGGTGACAACACAGTCAGACTCACCACTCTGAGCTCATAGCACACATGGAACTAGACATGGACTACATGCCTCTGCAGGGGTGTAGGAAGCCTATTACATCCCCATACAATCTCCTTGGACCTTGGATCTGAGCACACATAAATAGTCTCTCTGACCCTCCCCAGTCTTGGCTCTGCTGCCAACGTTCCAGCCAGTACAGCGGAACCAGTGGGGGTATGGGTGGTGAATTTGTTGCTGGTGTATGCCAGCAGCAAATTATTACACACAATGTGCCCTCCCCATGTTTCTTCCCTCTCTGTCACCAAAGGGAAATGGAGGAAATTGCATTGGAGGGGTGTCTCTGACATGCAAAGCCTCCTCCACTATTCCTGGCCTAAGGGTACAACCTAGCCCGCAGGCAAGACCACATGTCCAGTCAAAACAATTCATATTTAGATGATCTAATATTTGCTCATGGACACGCTATAGAGTAAGAGATTTTTCTGTGAGTGTGTTCAAATAACAAGCAGTTTGTGACCTGAGAAAGAAAGGTGGAATTAATTGGATAAATTGTTTCTTATGAACGGTTAAATCTTACATGACAAATCCTCAGCTCACATTTTGGGGATCTGTCTCTATTCTAATAGACACAAGCAAATCTGGAGGCTACACTCTCATGTGCTACAAATGAATTATTTCAGCAGCAGACTTGTATGCTGCTGAGAAAATAGTTGTTAAGAAATAATATAAAGACCACTGTGGATCTCTAAAGGGGTTTGCTTCTCCCACTGGCTATTATCTAAATTGGATGTTTTCTTGAAAGACAGGCTGAATAAACAGAATAATGCTAGCAGTCCCAGTACTGTAAGGTTAAAGATTCAGAGGCTTTTTCTGATCTCACTTATACCAGTTTTACAGTGATTTACTCCAGATTTACATGTAAGCCCTGTGGCCTGAAGCTTTCAAAGGCATGGAGCTTTCCGTGTCTGTCTGTTGGTGAATGGGGTGCAGAATGGCCACAGAGCTGATTCAGCTGTGTAAGTTATTTACTCAGACTTTTTAGATGGACAGAAGCTCCACAGGTGAAGGAACTCTCTTCCCCGTGGGGGGTGGAGTGGGGAATACAACTTAAAAGGCCTAATTTGCGTTAGCTTTTTACCCAAAATTCTTCTTGGTGGTGGAACTGAACTAAGGGAAAGGAAAATGGCTCCTACTTTATGCTCACAAGTGTGTTCTGGAGTGGTTACAAGTCTGTTAAGGGCCTGTGTGCTACAGGGTCTTCTCTACTAATGATTTTGTTCTACTGGGAGGACTCTTTGATAAGAAAGGACTGTAGCAGAGCTGAAAAAACTTCAATATGGCCCTAATTAAAGCTGAAATCACTGTAGCTGGGTTAGTTGGTGGAGCCTCAGAATAGGATTAGGTAGCACTTCCTAAGGGACTGGCGACAGGCCACCTCAGGACTATGCTGCCCACTGCCACCAACCCGTGAGTAGGGTTTATAAATGGAGTAAAGGAGATATCTGTTTTATGCTCTCACTGGCAGGTACAAAAGAGAGGGAACAGACTACTGCCAATGTTATTTTGGAAAGCGTCTTATTTATCATTCATATAGCAATTGTTGTTGTATTTTCCCTAGATGATGATGTTTCCTTTCCTCCTAATAAAGTTTTCCTGATCTCAGACACAGACTCGACGTTTGGAGGTGAGGAAGCATTGTCTATTGAGGACAACTAAAGAAAGTGTTTAGTGATCCCAGAAATTCTGGGCGGGGCTTGAGCTGGTGGGGTTCGTTAGATGTAAGCAGGACCCCTAGCTATTTGAACTGAACCCATGTTGTTCTGACAACACCGGGCAAAAGGGTTATTTACACAGGGTGAGTTCAGAATCAGGCTCTTAAAGGAGATTATGGGTTAAATTCTGCTTTCACTTGCACTAACAGAAACTCTTTGAAACTACCCATTCCTAGAACTGAAATCCAGTGTAGAGGTGCCAGTGAGCAGAATTTGTCCAGAAAAACAATGGATGAGGTTTTCTGTAGCTCCACTCAGAGTGTGTCTACACAGCAATTGGGAGGTGTGACTTTGAACTCGGGTAATGCGCTAGTTCTGCTCAAGCAAGTGTGTTAAAAATAACAGCATAGCTGCAACAGCTCAAACTAGCTGCCTGAGAATGTGCCAAGGGGGGTTGGGCAGGATTGTACTTGGGTGGCTACTTGTGTTGCTGCGTGTCTGTTTGCCCAGGCTGGGAATCACACCTCCCAGCTGCTGAGCAGCCATACTCTATGAGGCTCAACACAAAACTTTCAGCCCAGGTGGAGGGAGACAAAGGATGCTTTAGGATGGAACTGGCTTTTACAGTCCCTTGAAGACGCTTTGGCCTCCAGCCTAAAGGGGCTGAAGCAGAAGTGAGAATCTCACACTCTGATTTAGAACAGAATCTAGATCTTGAAGTTAGCAGACCAAATTCCTCCCAGTGTGACATCCCGCCCCAGCCCCACTCCCACCCACAGTGACATCAGTGAGTAATGCCAGGGATTTGGCCTATTGTGTTTAATAACTAGGATTTTCCACAAGTGGAAGCCATTTTCAGTTCTATGTTAGTGGGTTTGTTGGTCTTAAATGTATTTGTCAAGGCAGAGTACCTCAGCTCTCTGGAATATCTTGTATTTGAAAGAGACAAGAGGATCAGTACGTGGGATTTAGCCTTATTGCTGGTAAAATACAAGATTAGAATTTGTATTGAGATCTCATGGATATGGAGTAGGCAGAGGCAAGACCATTTAAATTCCATAAACAAGACAGAAATCTAGTAATACAGCAAGAGCATGTATATTGCAGCTATAAAATGTCTCTGATAGAATTGCAGCTGCATGTTGGGAACTGTAACAACATTTTCATTGCCTCTATAGTAATATCTATAACGCTAGGTTTACTTAATTTTTTTTCCCACTTAATAACGACACTATGTTAATCTAATTGGCTGTGAAAAGGAAAACCTCTTGGAAAAACTTCACCCCCCCTCCCGCCGCCAAAGTAATTTTCTCTCTGTAGGGAAGCCATTATAGTGAGGACACTGACAGGATTTAGGGGGCTGACAGATGACAGCAACTGATACTGTACTTCCCTTTTAAAGGGATAATGTTTATTTAAATTGGGCCCTGATTTTTTTTTGAGGAGGGGATGATAAGGGGAACAAGCTTTTTGCAACCTAATACCAGTAGAAATGTTTCCACAATTTATTTTTCAATTCCATTGAAAACTGCTAGTTTTAAACAAGTAAACAATGAGACCGAGGTATTGCAGCTTTAAGGCCTGCAAATGAAACTGACTATAAATAAAAGTGAAACTGGAACAGTTGATGTTCACGGACCAAGCTAAGAAAAATGTTACTATGATCTGGGTTACTTATAAGTACTCTGGATTTTAAAAATTCTCTTGACCTTTCAAAACTCTAAGATGTCCCTAGTACCATACATAAAGAAGTATTTATTTACAATCAATGATTTTTAAACTGACAGCACCCTTTAAGTAGAAATGGGCTCCAGCAATGTTTCAGTTTGAATCTAATCCAAAGTTTTAGGGTGTTTTGATGTAGTTCTCTAGCTCAGGTCCATAAGATCATATGAATGGCCATATACTGGGTCAGACCAATGGCCCATTCTAGTATACTGTCCTTCGACAGTGGCTATGCCAGATGCTTCAGAGGGAATGAACAGAACAGGGTGATTATCATGTTACCCATCCTTCGTCGTCCAGTCCCAGCATCCAGTGGTGTTGGTCCTGCTTTGAGCAGGGGATTGGACTAGATGACCTCCCAAGGTCTCTTCCAAGCCTAATATTCTATTGTATGATCTGGCAATCAGAGGCTAGGGACATCCAAAGCATGGAGTTGCATCCCTGACCATTTTCTCTAATAGCCATTGATGGACCTATCTTCCAGGAACTTACCTAATTCTGTTTTGAACCCGTTATACTTTTGTCCTTCACAAGATCCCCTGACAGCGAGTTCCACAGGTTGACTATGCATTGTGTGAAGAAGTACTTCCTTTTGTTTGTTTTTAAACCTGCTGCCTTCATTGGGTGATCCCTTGTTCTCGTGTTAGGTGAGGGGGTAAATAACACTTCCTTATATACTTTCTCCTCACCATTCATGATTTTATAGACCTCTATCATATCCACCTTAGCTGTTGTCTCTTTTCTACAATGAACAGTCCCAGTCGCTTCAATTCCATAACCTTAATAATTTTTGTTGCTCTTCTCTGTACCTTTTCCATATCTCTTTTGAGATGGGATGACCAGAAATGCACACAGTATTCAAGGTGCAGGTGTACTATAGATTTATATACGTCTACCTCGGTATAACGCTGTACTTGGGAGCCAAAAAATCTTACCGCGTTATAGGTTAGACTGTATTATATTGAACTTGCTTTGATCCACCGGAGTGCGCAGCCCCGCCCCCCCAGAGCACTGCTTTACCACATTATATCCAAATTCATGTTATATCAGGTGGTGTTATATTGAGGTAGTGGTGTAGTAGCATTATGACATTTACTGTCTTATCTATCCCTTTCCTAATTGTTCCTACATTCTGTAGCTTTTTTGACTGCCACTGCATATTGAGCAGATGTTTTCAGAGAACTATCCACAATGACTCCAGGTTCTCTTTCTTTAGTGGTAACAACTACTTTAGACCTCATTATTTTGTATGTGTAGTTGAGGTTATGTTTTCTCATGTGCATTACTTTGCATTTATCAAAACCAAATTTCATCTGCCATTTTGTTGGCCAGTCACCGAGTTTTGCTTAATCCGTCTCCAGGGGTAAGAAAGATATTGTTGAGTAAAGAGTAATATAACTGAGTGTGGAAAAAGTTACAGCACAGGTTTATGAGGTACATATCCCAACAGACAAACCTGCCAAGTTCCATGAGGCAGTGCTGTAGGCAGCGGGTTGCTAGCTAGATTGGGTTCAGCCCCACCAAATCTATCTACCAGCTCACACACGACCCACTGCAGGCAAAGCCCCATGTCCAGCAGTGCCGGGGATGGGGTATCGTAGGCAGAAGGTGCTGCCCATGTGCAAACATGTACATTTTGCTGTGGTGGGCTTCTCCTAGTTTTGAGAGTCAATGGGCTAAAGCTGGGAGCCAGGCCTAGCCCCTTGTGCAGGAACCGCCACTGTCTGGAGCCGGCTTGCTCTGAATTCCTAAGCCCAGCCCCACAGGACCAGAGCCACTGCTGCCTGGGGTGAATGCAGGGTTAGCTTGCATATGCCAGAGAGCATGGCCTGCTTCCACCCCCAAGAGAGTGCGGGCTTGTCCCATATGGGGGTGTAGAGTGGGATTACCCACTCCATGCACCTGGAGAGTCCTTCCCCACAGACCGTGGAACCTGGTCACTCAGTGCTCGCCCTCTCTCCCATAGAATACTTTAACCCTCTACCTGTGGGCAGTGGATGTCAACTCCTCTTATCTCAGCTTTCAACAAAGTTTTGCATAAGAAGTTTGTATGCAGATAAACTTATCAGTATTGGAGATGGGGCCTGAAAAATTGGCTGCAAGATCTGGATTAGGATTTCAAACTCCAAAAAATTCAGAGGTATTTGGATCCGTGGTTTTGGTTTGGCCCATTATACACTTTGGTTCCTGGTTAGGATTCCAAAGCCCTCACAAAGGTTAGGGAATATAGGACCTGGTCCAGCAAAGCATTGAAATATAAGCATAACTTTAAGCATTTGTTTAAATGTTTTGGTTTAGCCCCAGCTTTAAGTGCAATCCATGGAAGATGATATAGGTAGGTCACTGATGAATGAAAAATTCAAAGGGGGATAGTAAAGTAGAACAAGTAACTTGGCAAAATAGAATTGGTGAGTTCCCCTGCAGGTTGGACCAATCCTACTTAAGGTATTTGTCTAAATGACCTGGAAACAGGAATAAATTGCCTAGTATCAAAATTTACTGACTCGGGCCCATTCTAGGAGTGGGCTATCAGGATGGTTGTCCTGGGTGCCAACTTTCAGGGGGTGCTATATCACTGTGACTCTTTTCTTGGCTCTGCTGGTTGGCTGGCCTTTTGTTTTGTAGCTTGGCCACTCTGGGGATGTCACTGAAAATGTCTTCTGCCCAGGCTGATAAAATGCCTAGTATTATTAAAGTACTGAGTCATAATGCAAAGACTAGAACACTAGGCATGAAAGCAGCAAAGGAAAAGTGTTTGGAAAGTACAAAGCCAAACACTGCTACCTGGGTCCATCTCTAAGTGTCCAGAGAAGAGCAGCAGGCTCACTTGGGGAATCAAAGAATGGAGGTATTTTGGGCAGCGATGTCTTCAGAACTAGAAATGAGGAGGCTACAGTTGACAAATACAATATTCAGAGACTCATTGATTTGATTTAAGTGCTGTACAGACAGCTGCAACATGATCCCAGTCCCAGATGTCATAGTCTTTTGGGATAAATTCGGTGTTCCCAAGGTAGTCATGTTGGGTTGTACCTGCAGAGGTGTAGCCCAAGCAGTGGTGATGGGGGACATAGGCATTATTCTGCCCACAGAGGGCAACTAGAAGTAGAATACTGTTAGAGACGCTGGGGACTGTTGTAACCCATAAAAAGTTGTAGCACGTTTCACTGGCCTTGTCCTAAGGGCTAGCAGGTATGCAGCTGTGGTATTCATCCAACCAGAACAGTCATGTTCTCTTTGAAGGGGGCTGCTGTAACTTAGGCCTGGGCTGCAAAAAGGCCACAAGAGACCACCTGGCAGTCCAGAGTAGTCACTCTAGTGGTCCAGCTACACCACACCACTCCTTCCCTCACCATCCCTGGGACTGCAAGGAGGAGAAGCTGCGTAGGGCTGTTATGCCAACCTTGTACCACCCTGTGAAACTCCTTGCAAAATGAAAAGATCAAGAGTACTTGTGGCACCTTAGAGACTAACAAATTTATTTGAGCATAAGCTTTCGTGGGCTAAAACCCACTTCATCGGATGCACAATGGAAATTCACAACCAGGACCATCTGGCTGCTTTGGGACCCCTTTAGTCTGCAGGAATCATGTAAAATGTTGAGAATTTGGGCCAGAGAGGGCAGGCTTCATCTTGAGTGCCTGCTGCATGGGATTGCTGGGAGGAAAACTTGCTCCTATGTCCTCTCTTCCACGTAACATACTCGCTTCTGAAAGCTGGGCTCTAATCCTAAATTAACATGAAGAATAGGCTACTTGCTGTGACATAGCAGTGTCCACCTGTGTGAAAGACCAGTATTCTTGATTTACTTCTGTGGAAACAAGAAACCAGAGGGCACTGCCTCAACTGCAAATGGAAGAAAATGTGCATCTGAAATTCATGATGATAATGGAAAATAAAGTCAGCATTATGTTTCCACCCTGAGGCCTTTTTCAGGAGCAAGCTATAAAGGACAAAAGTAGTTATAGGGAAAGATATTAAAGAAGTGTATAAAAATATAAGGAACATAAAGTTTAGTCGCAGTGCAGTGTATTATTTTGTATTGATTTTACTTGCTTTGCTGCAATTACTGCACCATTTAAACAGTAGTTTTACTGAAAGAATTAGCCTTCTCCTTATAATGCATTTCAAATTGTTGGTGTATGTCACACTGTTTTTTGTGGTACTGTTCTACCTTGTATTTAGCTGACACTGAAAGAAGTTGGTCCGATAAAAGCTATTGCATTACCCACCTTGTTTTGGTAATAGAGAAGGTAGTCAAGCAAATCCATTGTGGAAAGGATGCTTCTCTCTGGTTGGCAGGCCAAGTGCCTACTGGTAAGTTTCATGCTTAATTCACTGCTTCGCTGTGTACTTCTCTCCAGCCTGCAATGACATTTCATTGGAGAAAGTTATGGTATAGATCCAAGGACTGGGGCTGTTTCTTTAGTTGCAAAATGATGTCTTGTACAGTATGTTGCTTTTCAGTGTACAGAATTAAGAAAAGTAGTAAATTACCATTTAATATCCAGGGAGTTATCGTATGTCATCTAAGGAAATGTTTTATGAACTTCTGTAGCTGTAAATATATCTCACTTTAATTTTTTTTAGAGAAAGACTTTTATCTTTAGAGGCCTGGCATGCTCTTATGTACTGTGCTAGGTAAGGCAAGAACACACCAGCTTTCCAAAATACTTGTATATTCTTTGATGATCACTTTGCAGTGATACTGAGGAAACTCTAGCTCATAGTTTTCCAGAAAGAAATATCATAGCAGTACAGCAAAGCAGCTAATAGCGTAAATCTCTAAGGCCACACATTGAACTCCCACTGACTTCAGTGGGAGCAGTGTTGCATCCTAAGTGCACTGAAACTTACTAACTAAGGTGTGGGTGCATGCGCATGCAAGCACCATCCTCTTTTCCTCACAAACATAAGGTAGAGTGCTCAACTTTAAAAACTTGCCCAATGCTATGAATAACACTACAACTGTGATTCTCTCCCCGCAGTGTTGAGATCTGTCATCTATTCAGTTCCTGAGCCCCATATAAAATTCTTTCTCCTTTATGTCTGATAGCAAACTAGTTCCTTCAGAGAGTGACTACCCCATATGATACAGGGCTGGTGCCTGCAGATGGGGCAACGTGCAGAGCCTCCTGGCCGCTCCTCTGTGTAGGAGCTGGAGAATGGACATGCCGCTGCTTCCGGGAGCTGCCTGAGGTAAGAGCCACCCGAAGCCTGCCCTCTAACCCCCTTCTATGCCCCAACCCCCTGCCCCAGCTCTAATCCCCCTCTCACCTTTTGAATCCCTCAATCCCAGACTGGAGCACCATCCTGTACCCAAAATCACTCATCTCTGGCTCCACCCCAAACTCCACACCCCCAACTGGAGCCCTCACCCCCCCTACACCACAGCCCAGAGCCCCCCCACACACCCTGAATCTCTCATTTCTGGCTCCACTCCATAACCCACACCTCCATCCTAGAGCCCTTACCTCCTTCTGCACCCCAACCTCCTGCCCCAGCCCAAAGCCCCCTCCTGTACCCCAAACCCCTCATCCTCAGCCCCACCCCAGAGCCCACATCTCTAGCCGGAGTCCTCACCTCCTCCCGCATCCCAATCCACTGCCTCAGCTCAGAGCCCCTTCCCACACCCTGAACTCCTCATTTCTGGCTCCACCCCAGAGCCTGAACCCCAAACTGGAGCCCTTACCTGCTCCCACATCCCAATCCCATGA
This sequence comes from Gopherus flavomarginatus, assembly GCF_025201925.1. Classification (NCBI taxonomy): domain Eukaryota; kingdom Metazoa; phylum Chordata; order Testudines; family Testudinidae; genus Gopherus; species Gopherus flavomarginatus. The sequence goes on from NC_066626.1 coordinate 62,524,638, forward strand.
GCCAGACTGGTTAAAATGAGCGAGTGAATGAGGGTGGGGAGAGTGAGTGACAGAGGGATGGAGTGAGGGGGGGCAGGGCCTCAGAGGAGAGGTAGGGCAGGGCAAGGATTTTATGCGAATAGAAAGTTGGCAACTCTAATAGGATATGCAGGTAAAAATAACATAAAAACACTATTACCTTACCAGGTGTTTGTTTATTAATTAGAGCAGCCACTCTGAAGGACTGGTTCTTTGCTAGTTCTTTGAAATTATTCTGAATAGCCATAATGCATACCCTATGTAGCTGTCTGGGTTCTATTCAGTCATAGGTTTCCCCTAGCACAAGATGGCCAAACCCAGGTTTCAGGCCTCTGGCACAGGCAAGCTACCTGGGGGTAATGGTGCAACCAGCCCATAACACCTGCTCCCACTGATGCAGCCCCAAAAATGCACATGGCTTGTCAGGGAGTAGAGTGTCTAGGGCATTTGGGAGATTCTCTGATTCAGCACTTCCCCTGAGCAGCATCTTCTGTGAAAGTCCAGGCAGAAAGCTTAAAAGTTGCCCTCTCTTCTTGGAATAGCAGATGGAAGTTAGGAATGGAAATACATTCCCATGAAGTTCTTTCCCACCCAAGTGATTCTGGAGGGGTATGTGTGGGGAAGGAAGGTTTTAACTGAGCCTCAAATATGGAAGAAGGCAGTCACTGTTGCCATAAAGTGTGAACATTTTCCTTCCTACGATATATTTTGCAGTGTAATTAGGTTACTATTCATACGCTGTTGTACTCGGTTCAAGGGAGATCTGGTTTCTTGTTCATTGTGGGGCTTTTAGGAATATTTGTGTATGTGGTGTTGGAGAGGAGTCAGTGGTGTGTAAAGAGGAGCACTTGCGAGAGCCAAGAACTAGTTTGGGATAATAATAAGATGTGACTGCCCCATAGCATCTCCTGCTGGCTGAGCATGATATTGCAGGCTCTCCCTCCATCAGTCTCCTCTTCCCTGGTTATCTGTCTCTGCTGGGGAACTCATATGGCTAAGCCCTCCAGTGGTGTCACTCTGAGTTCAGTCCCCTAGTAGGGTACCAAAAGGTCCACACAAAAAAATCTTTGCCCCATTTGGGCTCCTCTTCATCCTGCCTTCTGGGCTCCCTTTAACTCTCTGCTCTGGGATAGAGCCCTGACTCCACTCACAGTCTCAGCCCTTCTGGGCTATGCTTATTTTTTCTGTGTGCTGGGTTGGAGCACTGATTCCCAAGCTACTTCCTGGGAGTCTTTCCAGACTTAATAACAAGAGTCCAGCTTCCTCCCTGTGGCTCCTCCTCTGTACTGAGTTATGTGCCCTTTCATCAGGCCAAGATGTTTAACAGGATGTCACCTGACCCCAATTACTCCTGTCCCCTCCGGCTGGCAACTAATTAAGGGACAAGCAGGGCTGATTGAACAAGGTTGACTTGCCCCAGGCCTCCTAGCCCTTAAAAGGAGCAGTTTATGGAAACTGTTGGATGTTTTTTCCAGAAAAAAGTGTTAAGGCACTCCTAGGAAAACTAAAAATCAAATCAATTTAAAGGACACGTGTTAAGTAGCAATATAAAAGGCCTTCTTTGAAATGTGTATTGTTTTCATTATTTTATTTAACATTTATAATATTAAAACATTTTTGGTTTAACTTCTCTAACTTGGCTATTAACTTAGATGCGTCAAGGCCTTTACAGACACACCAAGGAAATAAATATAGTTCTCAACCTTAACTAGAAGAGCTGGCACTTCACTATAATGTGAATTAAATAAAAATTAAATATATTGCCTACTATTCCACCTGTGATTCTTTATAAACTCATTATTAAACACAATAATTTTTATTATTATTGTTAAACTTTAGTGAACACATTGTAAATAGTTGTAATTCTACAAATGTTTGTTTCTTAAGGAAATTTAAATTGATTTACATAATGTAAAGCACCATACAGCAGGTGTAACATGCAGTAAAGCAGTTCACATCAGTTAAAGGGCTGCTGCACCTATAAAGTCTCAGGTTAAGTTATCTGGATGCAGAAGCAGTTTATATCATCAAAGGACAAAGCTGGATAACAGGAATAAAATGACAGAATAAAAAGAAAATGGTTCAGCAAAAAGGGCTTTTGATAGATGCCACAACTTATTTGCCAGCATATGGTACAAAGTGTATTAATGTGACAGGCATAATCGCCTGGCTAAGAGTAGCAAATTGCCTGGTAAGTATAGTTAAATCTGATCTGCATTTATTGTCTCTGAAATGTGGTGCAGCAGATAGGGAAGGGCAGTCTCTGTTTCATTAGCTGGGAGATGTCTGCTTGCTCATTGCTTGGTGGTCAGTGTCTCTGTTGTACTTTTCAGCTGGTGGGAATTCCATCAATCTCCTAGAATTTAGTCCTCACCTGTCAGAATGATTCAGACCTTCAGGAGTTTGTTGGTAGCTCCTTGTGATCAGGAACCCTTTCAAGCCAATGAGAGTGAGGTCCAGACTGGAGCTGTCATGGTATGCATCCCCACTCTGAACCTTAGCGTCCAAAAGATGGGGTACCAGCATGAATTCCTCTAAGCTTAATTACCAGCTTAGATCTTGTAGTGCTGCCACCAACCAGGACTTGCAGTGCCTGGTACACTCTGGTCCCCCCAAAACCTTCCCAGGGGACCCCAAGACCCAGACCCCCTGGATCTTAAAACAAGGAGGAACTGACTATCCCCCCCCCTTTCCCCCTCTTAGACTTTCCCTCCCTGGGTCGTCTGGAGAGGCTTCACCAACTCACTGGTGAAACAAGGTCCAAATTCCTTGAATCTTAACACAAGGGAAAATAAACCCTTCCCCCACCGTGTCCTCTCCCAGGCTTTCCCTCCCTGGGCTATCCTGGAGAGATAGACAGATTCAAGCTCCGTGAATCTAAAACAAAGAGAAATTTGCCTTCCACCCCCCTCCTCTCCCCCCACCACTTCCTGGTGAGTTTAGACTCAATTCCCTTGAGCCTTAACAAGGGGGGAAAAGATCAATCAGGTTTTTTTTAAAAAAGAAAAGCTTTTAATAAAAGAAAGGAAAAAAAGTAAAAATTGTCTCTGTAAAATCAAGATGGAAAATGTTACAGGGTCTTTCAGCTTATAGACACCAGGGAGAATCCTCCTCCCAGCACAAATACAAGTTGCAACAGAGATACAATCCTTCCAGCAAAATACACATTTGCAAATAAAGAAAACAAACAAAAAAAGACTAAACCGCCTTTCTAACTGCTACTTACTAAATTGAACAGAAGATTGGAGAGTCTGTATACCTGTCTGGTCCCCCTTAGATCCCTGAGAGAACAGAGAGCAAAAAAAAAAAAAAAAAAAACAGCACAAAACAAAGACTTCCCTCCACTGAGATTTGCAAGTACCTTGTCTCCTGATTGGTCCTCTAGTCAGGTGTTAGCCAGGTTTACTGGACTTGTTAACCCTTTACTATCTGTTTATGACAGGAGCTGACTAGGAATTTTCAATCAGTGATCAGAGGGGTAGCTGTGTTAGTCTGGATCTGTAAAAGCAGCAAAGACATGCATCTGACGAAGTGGGTATTCACCCACAAAAGCTCATGCTCCAAAATGTCTGTTAGTCTATAAGGTGCCACAGGATTCTTTGCTGCTTTTTCAATCGATGAGTTTCTGATGGAAAATTCACTTTTCATAAAATCGAAGCTTTCCACTGGAAAATCATTTCTAGCTCTGTGGCTCCCCTCTTCCTCAGCAGCCCACCTGGCAGGCTGATGGGGAGCACAGACTACTTGGCTCCAAGGCAGCCTGCCAGGAGGACTACCCTGGAACCAGGGCTCCCAGGACCAGAAAGTGTCATAATGATTGTACAGCCCACTGTTTAGAGTACTCAGGTGGGATGTGGCAGATCCAAGTTCAAGTGCTTGATCCAATAACTGCTTAATTATTTCTACATGGTGGAGCAGCTTCAACTAGAGAAAATGAGGGAACTTTGCTGTAGAATACACCATAACTCAGTGTTTAGGACACCATGAGACACAAGTTAAAATATCTTTTCCACATCGGGGGTGTGTGTGTGTTTGGGATACGGAGAATTGAACCTGAGCCTCCCACATCTTAGATGAGTGATCTAACTACTTGGCTAAAATTTATAAGGCACCACCACCTGCTCCTCTTGCTGTTTTGGGGGTTAGGTGTGCTTTGAGACTGCCTACTGGATTGACCCATGCAGGGGAATGCTTAGTTAGAGGATCCCTCTGGGACATGGTATGGACACCTAGACAGGCATTATGTACATGCTCACTGGCTGAAGTGTAGGTGCCAAAGAAATTTAAGTGCATATGGAACTTTAGTCACCTACAGAGTCAAACAGCAGCAGAGAGGGGTTTTGAATCTCTCAAGTGCTTAAAAGGTGGACTTCAGAATCTAGCTATCACTTTAGGTGTCTAAGTCCTTTTGTGGATCTAGCCCCTTAGTTTTTTCATTGAGAGAAATAAAAAGTTCATAATCTTCTCTCCTACCCCAAGACATATATCTTAGAGGTAATTGATATCACTGCAGAAATTTCCCTAATGGACTGCTGTTGTCTTTATGGAAGTCTGCTTTAAGGAGGCTTGTGTTTAGATACTAGGAAGTATGAAGGCTTAATCTCCTAAGGCTTTAGTAGCTTCTAAGGCTTGCCTTTTCCCTCTCAAAATGTGTACTATTAGTATGTAGGCTGGTTTGTCAGCCTGAGAGAGAATTTTGGGTTTGACTTTTTGATACTCTTATATCTTATACTAATATGTGTGAACAAAGGACAAAGACACTATGTACATTTCTTCTACCTGGCCAGATGAGTTTGTTAGTATAATGGGAAGAGATAAGGGATAGAACTAAAGTGCTACAGAGTATGGAGGGAGTGTAATATCTGAGCATATACAGAAAGGCTGCCTGGCTCCTTTCTCAAGCCAAGGTCAATCAAGCAACCAGTTAGGAGACGCATAAGAAACATTAAAAGCCAAAGAAAAGCCTGGCCTTGGCCAGAACACAACCTCACTCCTTACCCCTCCCATGGGATACAAAAGAGGTGGGATGAAGACCCCAGACTCATGACCCTCCAAAATGGAACGTGGCCATAAGTTATAAGGGGTGTGACTAGAGGCATGTACTGCAGGTATATTTGGGCCTGTTAAAGAGGAGGAGTGGGGATACAGGCAAGGCTCTGTGGTGTCAGAGCTGGGAACAGAACTCTGGGAAACAGAATCTGCCGGCGAGTAGAGCTATGGATATGCTTGCTTGGAACTAACTCAAATAAACATCACATTGCCTGCACTTCAGTCTTCTGCTTTCTGTCTGCGTGACAAGAACCAGGGGAGGGGGTAAAGGGAAAGCCATCTAACATGTACAGTACTTGTACTTAGTATACCTTTACTCAGCATTACTGTTTTGACTATGAAGTTAGGTCAGATATCTGTTCCAGGAAAGAAATGTGTAAGACCATCAAAAGTCCATCTCTCAGCCCTCTTCCTCATGCAGGAATGTGTTGCTGCTTCACCAGTCTTTAAGACGGAATCTCTGGGGGCAGTTTCATGAAGGAGAGAGATTGCTTAAGAATTGCCAAAATTGTATGAATATATTTCCTCACAGTCCCAAAGCAGCTGCTAAAACTGTCTACCTCACACTTATGAATCTATTAGTTTTTTTATTGCCAGTTTTCACTTGCACTGAAATGAACATGTTTTACTTTGCATCCTTGAATTTTCAAGAATCTGTTGTACCTTCATGTTGAGTAAGACCTTCAGTAGAAGATCTTAGAAATGCTGCCTAATATTAGAAACAAACAAAAATTCAACATAACAAACCCAGTGGTTAATTTGTAGTGAAAGAGGTGCTGGGGCTCAAGCAATTTTTTTACTTTCATAACTGATGCGGTAAGCCCAGAGGTGCCGGGGCTATGAACTGCCAAGCATAGAGGTGCCAGGGTTCAGTCCTGGCATGCCCTGGCACAAATTAAGCAATGAACAAACCCCAAAGACAGCAGAAATAGTGGTGCAGCTTCATTCTTCACATTGTGGATAGGAAACCACTGTTTGTGGTAAGTTACCTACTGCCCCACTTTCTGAGTATCAACATAAGTTTATAGCATTGGTAGGACCAGGAGCTTGGAAAGAGCTTACAGAATTACCGATCCATTAGAGAGTAGGGAAGAGCAATGGTGCACGCCATCTACTCTACAAATACAACCATGAAGGGCAACCATGTTCCAGTATGTTTGTCCCCAGGCACAGTTAAAACATTCTATCTTATAGTGAAGCTGTGTCCCCAAACTGTGTCCCAAACTGTGCTAAAACTTTGGACTGGGCAGTTTAATTCTGTCGTAGTGCTACTTTCCAGACAGTATGAAATCAGCCACATGCTGCTGGTCTCTCAAGAACCATTGTAGAAGCATGATACGGTTATTTCAAATAAATATTCTTAAAGTGAGCAGAAATAATACCGATAATAATAACCATAACAGGCACAGCTATGATTCCACTGGCATGGTGACTGGCAGTGCTATAATATGTGTTATAAACACCTTCTTGCCTTTGCCATTAGCCAGCAAGTTAACACCCTAGTCAGGCCTTTGCTGTGATGTGATGGCTCAGGCCTCATTGCCACATGGATCTAACGTTCTGTATCAAAGAACCTGATTGATGCCACTCACACTTTTTACTCTCTCTCAGATGGATAGTTTACATGCACAGGTGCACAGTATACACTGTGAGAATTGAACTTGGCCCTGTGTCTTCTGTATTGCAAAACCAATGTGATCAAACAAAGCTTTAAGTAATATAAAGCATTATGTATGTCTTGGTATATAAGGTGCTCAGATGCCATAATGGTGAGCACAATATAACTACCTAGGGTAGACAGATGACAAGTTGTTATCCAAATTGAGATAGTTTCATTGTTAGTATACAGTTATATTAGTACAGCAACAGTATGAAAGTTAGACTGTGTAGAGTAAACCGGGATTCAAGAGTGTTTTGGAGCAATTTTTAAAAGTGGAGACGTAAAAGCTTGTTTCTTTCTCATTTGATTTATTGCTGTAGAAATTACACGTAGTGGGAATTATTAGCAGAATGTTTGTCTTTGTTTTGAATTATATTTGTATTTCAGGTGTGACTGTCAAAATCTGCGTGTAGCTATTACTCCATATTGTCCTGGGGGAGGCGCTGACAGCATCTCTTTGGGGTCAGGGGCAGCTCTAGGTATTTTGCCGCCCCAAGCACGGCAGGCAGGCTGCCTTTGGCGGCTTGCCTGCGGGAGGTCCCCGGTCCCGCGGATTTGGCGGCACACCTGTGGGAGGTCCCCGGTCCCGCGGATTCGGTGGCATTCCTGTGGGAGGTCCGCCAAAGCCACGGGACCAGTGGACCCTCTGCAGGCATGCCGCCAAAGGCAATGTACCCGCCATCGTCGCGGCGACCAGCAGAGCGCCCCCCGTGGCTTGCCGCCCCAGGCACATGCTTAGTATGCTGGTGCCTGGATCTGCCCCTGTTTGAAGTCTGTGAATCTTTGTCTACAAACAAGAACTCGCAAGCTGGTAGTGAACACCACACACTAGTGATGTCATCCTGTCCCTTTTCCCTTTATCCCATCCAATTTTTAATTTTTAAAATATATTTCATTACTGTTAAAAATGACAGATTCTGCCAAAACAAATACCGTATATGGAAAAAAAGGTCTAAGAATATGTCTAGTAACAGCGTATCTCTCCGATATAAAACACACACTATTATTCTTAAAAGATCTGAGTCTACCAGTCACTAAGTGCTTAGATGAGGTATTCAGCACCTTGAACTCCCATTAAAGAGAATGGCAGTTGTCAGGGGCTCAACCTTTCTTGAAATCAAGGATCAAGTCCAAAATTATTTCAACTATATTTCTCAAGTAGATTTCCATTCTGTTCTCCATTGATTTTCTATAAATGAACAAATACTCATTAACAAGAAATCCAAGGCTGTGTGTCATATGATTAACTGCATAAACACAAAAATATTTTGAATCATAAATTCAGTGACTAATACTACACCTTACGTAGGCTAGACATAACATTTTTAAGTTTACAGGATGAGAGCTTTTTTCATCTTTATACTACTAGCCCTGAAAAATAATTTTATCTAACTGTTGAATCTAAAGTGGCTGTCTTTAGAAGGGAGTATATGTGTAATAGACCTTGCATTTCCCAGCATCTTATTTGGCCAATATTTGATTATGGTGATACAGGTCATATACAAGCTGGTTTGTTGTTTTTAATGAACTGAGTACGTTGTATAATCGATTTGCTAGGTTTGTGTTAAACTACAGCATTGGGAGTCATTACTATGAGATGGTATATGCTTTGAACTGGCTTATTTTACCATCTTAAGTAAATTCAATTTCTTCCTTTGTAATAAATGAAGTTTCAGGTTCTGGGGGTTTGTTCTGTTCTGGATCCTTATCAAGCTGATAGCTTACCTATTATAATTCATAGATACATATACATGTGTGTGCACATACTTATGCACACACAGAGGTCAATGTCAATTTAGAAAAACAGGTCATACTGTGAAATTAGTTCTTTAGTCATTTTTGTTGGTTGTTTTGGTGCCAAACTTTCAAATGTGTGCATAAAAGTATGGATGAATGTTTGTGTATATCCAGCTTTGGCATGAAAATATCTCAATGCATGTGCAAAAGTAGATTGTGCAGAAAAGTCAGGGTGCACACCATGGTTTCATTTGTCTAGTGGGGCAAATGGGGAGGAAAGCATGTATTCTCTCTCTTGTATGCTTGAAAATTTGACCTTTAGTTAGTTTGTTTTGGCATTGTTATTTTTTTAAAACATTAATGGGATTTGAATCATAATGCAATAGTAGTAAATAGACAAACAATAGTGCTTACCAAAATAGTTCAACTACTCTGTGTATAATAGTGTATAAGCACGACTGCATATTGACAGAAATTCTGCTGAATTTGACACCTTTGTGTAGACAAGCCTTTGAATCACAAATTCTGAAGTGATGTGTAAATTAGCTGCCCATACGCTAACTGAGATTCACTTAGACCTACTTACACCCACTCCTTCAGTGTCAAAAGGAGTCTAAATTAGTGTAATTACATGTCAAGCAGCTGTAAGAGCAAACAACAACCTCCCCCCCCTCCCAAAAGGAGAAAGAAGGTGTATGTTAAAGCGGGTGAGAGATGCTTCCATTTACACCTTCTCACAACTTTTCAGCATATAAATTACATCAAGTTGCATGGTGAACACTTCATTTTAGGCTTGTCAATTAAACACTATTCACCATAAATCCATGAAGGGCAAAATCTTAGATCCCTTTCCAAAGCCTGAATAAATGAGCATTGCACAGGGAAACTCCCTGGATTCAAAAGGAATAGAATTTGGATAGCCTCGAAGCAGGACTGTGGAGAATTGTCTTCTCCCACTTGAGATGGAGGTAACAGGGTACAATAGAACTTACCAAAGCTTGCAAGGCAAGATTAAGGTTCAGATAAGGGGAAGTAGGTGTTTAGGTCCTTATTGTTTTTACCCTTTGCTCTGTGTGCTTTGTATCTTTGGGTGAAGGAACAAATGCTTTGTTTCCAAGAAGGTAGTTTTGGGTCACTTTAATCAGCTCTCTCATTACAGGTCCCCAGAGGAAAAGGGCTGACCGGTGCCAACACAGTTGGGCCTGCCATGTTAACACAGTGGGGGAGATGGGGTGGGAGCTGCCACATGGAAATCTGGTCCAAGTATGGTTGGACTGCAGGGTTCCTCGTTTGAGTGAGGTGCAGGAAGCTAGGCCTGCCACCTGAGGGGTGTACTTGAGAGGGACTAAAAAGCCCTGTAACCATGCCCTGTACCCATGACAAGAACATTTGTGGTGTCACTCCCCAGCAGGGGTGGCTCCAGGCACCAGCACGCCAAGCGCGTGCCTGGGGCGGCAAGCCACGCCAAGCTCTGCCGGTCGCTGCAAGGGCGGCAGGCAGGTTGCCTTCAGCAGCTTGCCTGCGGAGGGTCCGCTGGTCCCGTGGCTTCGGCGGACCTCCTGCAGGCATGCCGCCAAAGGCAGCCTGCCTGCGGTGCTTGGGGTGGCAAAATACCTAGAGCTGCCCATGATCCCCAGCTGCTTCCATAGTCACTGTGCTCTTTCAACTCCCAGCAAGCTTTGGCCAGTGGATTATGACAAGAAAACCCGCTGGCAAGGCCTCCACCATGCCCTGCTCCCAAGTCATTTTTGGTTGTGCAATGGAGAAACCACCATGGAGCTCTACAGTGCATATGTGTGTGGACTCACACTACATAACCCCAGCCAAATCATGATGATGCAGCTGTGTTTGGAGAACTGTCCATTGCAGAGCAAAGACTATCTCCCTTAGAACTTGCACATTATTTAAGAAAACAGAAATGTTGCAGTGTGTGAGTGACGGTGCAGATTGATAACACTGCATGCTCAATGCTCTACACACAGACAAATCACTTCCACCCCCAATTTTTTTCAGTCTTGTGGGAACACTATCTCAACTAATTCAGTTTGAAAATTGATGCCTTTTCAATCAATACAACTGAAGTCTAAACCTACTAATGAATTGAAGGTTTAAGAATAGTAGCAGGATTCAGAGAGAGAACATCATACTTAGGATGCACCTTGCAATACAGTAAAAATAACCTTTCCCAAACCCAAGCAAAATCAATAAGTAACAATAAATATTCTTTGAGTCAGGCTTATAACCCTTTTTATATGGTTCATCTAAACCGTCCATGATCTAGTCTGACTTGTAGTATGGGGGAAGACATATTGGCTACTTGCTATCATTAGTGCTGATTATAACAGTGAATGTGACATTGAACATAGAACAGTTGACGCCTTTGCTGAAATAATCTTTAAATTATCCTGGACCTTAAAAAGAATTTTTTTTTGCACAGAGTAGTGTCCTGTGCCCTATTTATAGCCTTTCACCTCACCTCAGTCACCATTTCTCATCAAATGCTATATACTACAGGACATGAAATTTTATTTTGTCCCTTATTCTTCCTTAAGTTCAAATTTTCACATGACCTTGGTTCTCCAGGTCTTGATTTACACATATTAACAGCTTTATAAGTCAGGGTTTGTTTGCTTTATTGCCAATAAACAGAACAGTGTTACTGATATAATTGCCAGTTACTTTTTTCCTATTGTTTTTGGCATATGCTAATGTTTTGGATTCCAGATCACTGATACAAGTAATTAACTTGCTTCCATTTTTTTTAATAGACAATAAATGAGCTCCTTGTTTTTTTTTCTTCAGTAAGGACTGAGTAGATATGAGATATCTCTTACTATGGTGTGATTAATAGCAGCATTATCACAACATAATTTACTTAGAAGGGCTTGCACAGGACACTCTAGCAGTTGTGTTTCTACTAAACTGCAATCTATGTGAACTGTATTTCAGGTTTTATATCCTCATTTGTCTACTGTAAAGTTATTACTGTAAGAGTCATAGGTTTCTTCGGTCATACACTATGAACTGTAAAAGTTAAATCAATTCTTTTTGCACGAAGAACAGTTTACATAAAAACAAGTAATTATATTTCTGATAGAGGAATACATTAGTTCACCAAATAAATGTATTGTGGACTGAAGTTATGCCTATAAGAGACCTTTACTGCAGGGAAAAAAAGTTCAATTTCAAATGAAGATCTGTCCTCAAAAGGTCAAGGAGAAAAATGGTTCAATATGTACAGCCATCATTTCTGGGAATTAAAGGGACCATGGACTGTATGGATGAACTCAACAGAAAATCAGTTTATAGGTTATGAAATAGTAAATAACTTTGCAAGTCAAAAGCAACGTTGTTTTCCCATACATAATGGTGCCAGAAAAGTCCACTGGGGCTCTCTAATTTGATTGCCAGAATTTTGCAGAAATTATTTCCTTCTTTGTAGCTAACCGTGTTTTTCACAGAGGTGAAGAGTGCCAGAGTGGTGGCCTCTCCAGTCCTGAAAGAGCTTGGATAACTCTTAACGCTTGTATCTGGCAGTCACATTTATAGTGTTTGATGTTCCACAGTTTCACCTATTATTGTTATTTATTAATACTACTGTCATGCCTAGGAGCCCTACTCACAGACCAGGATCCCATTGTGCTAGTCACTGTACGAACCTAGAACAAAAAGGCAGTCCCTATCCCAAGAGACTTACAATCTAAGTTCAAGACAAAAGACAACAGATGGTTACAGACAGATGAGTGAGTGCAAGTAAAACAGAGATAATATTGATCAGTGTGGTAGGCCAGTGTGTCTGCACACTAGTAACCTAAGCGTTGTCAAGTATTTTGTAGGCATCGTGGCAAAGGAGAGCTTTGAGAAAGGATTGGAAGGTGGACATGGATTAGTTTTGTGGATGCTTACAGACAGCGCTCTCAAGCATGAGGGGCAGCATGCAGGGAGAAAGCAGTAAGGTGTGTGTTTGAAAATTTAACAAGTGGGCACAATGGTGCTTGATGGAGGAAAACCAAAACCAGACCTACTTGTAACTTTGCTCTCATCAGCACTCTCACAGTGCATATGTGTTCAGGTGGCATCCCTTAGTGTCCCACTGTATAGCTGACAGGAGATTTCCCCAGCTAGGGAAGGGAAGCACACTCCACACACAAGTCCTTCTTAAGGCCCTGTGACAAAGCGACTCACCAGCTGGGGGCTGCCCCTTCACAGCTGGGTGTGGCATTGCAGGGTTTTTCTCCATTATAGTTCTGCTCACTTGTCATCCAGATCTGCTGGTGGTTCTCTTTCTTTATGATTTGCCCCTCCAGCCAGGACACTCTTGAGTCTTGCCCCTGTCAGGGTAATTTGGAGTCAAATCCACAAGACAGGAAAAACTCTAAGTCTAGTAGCCTCACTGCCAGGCCGTCAACCCCCATCTGGGGCTTGTTGTTTTTGACCCCATTCAGTTTGGAAGCCTGATCTTCTTCCCTTGGTGTGGGAGAGAGGTAGTGGAACCCAGGAACAACCTCTCCTCTGGGTTCAGCACTTCTTTTAGGCAGCTAAGAATTGTTCCTTCAATCCCTCCACAGCTTCTCTGGGCTGCTCGTCAACATCTTCCATAGATCTGTGAATCCTTCTATTTCTGTTGTGGATTTGTTGTGCCTCCTCATAGCTTATTTCCAGTTGTTTATTGAGAAGCTTCTGTAAAATTACCCTCAGCCTCTCCAGCCGTAGCTGGGCTGAATTTCAAACAACCCTTCTGGTCCCCTGCAGTACTCCTTGTGGAACTGGGGTTGTGGTTCAAGGCAGTTCCTCAGTCTCGCTCTCCTCATGGCAGGTGTCCCCCAGCATCCTCTGTGGAGCTGGGTTTGTAACTTCAGCCAGCTGTATGGCCTTAGTTTCTTCAACGGGCTTCTTTCCTCCCAGTTAGTCCCTAGGTCAGGGGGTTCTGCAAGCCTCCTAGTAGATAGTGGAGAGAGCTCTGTCCACCTCCCAGGGCTGGGCCTTCTGATCCAGGCTTTGTCCTTTCAAGGCTCCTCCTCCAAGATTGGCATGTGCAGCAAGGCAGGGCTGCCTGAGCCAAAAACTGCTTTTTAACCCCTTTCTCACTGGTGTGGGGTACACCTCGTCACAGTCCCTTTCCTCAGAGTGGCAATTCATGTTTACAGCAAAGTCACAAACAAAACAAAATAAAATAAAACAACTCCACTGAAAACCCTACTCACAATCCCTAGAGGCTTTTCCATGCTACAAGCAGCAGGGGGAAACATCCTTTCCGTGTGGCACTCCCACTTCCTGGAACAACCTTCCTCTTCCTAATATATCCCACCCACGTGGGTGATAGGCAGTGATATTTTAACCCTTTCCAGGCTGCTGCTTTACCTTGTCACACACTGGTATGCATGCAATACTACTTTAGGGAGTAAAATATTTGGATAAACAATTTAAAATCATCATGTTATCTTGATGGACAGCATACCCAGCAGACAGGACAGCTGGATACTATGCCAGTGTGTTGCTGTGTGACCTTCATCTCTGTATTCCCTTCCATTCTATCTGCCTTGTCTACTTAGACCAGGGCTAAGACCAGCCTTAGATGAGGGCTGCATCAGGTTTCCAAAATTGTATGGAGGGCCGGTTAGCAGATGCTGTGCCTCCCCAAACAGCCAGTAAGGTCACTGGGGAAGAAAACTCCTGCTTCATTTGCTATTGCTTCCATAAGTCCACTAGTTAGGACTTAGTCTTTGTGCTCTTTTATTTTTTTATGCCAACCAATATGGGGCCCAAAGTAGGCATCGTGAGTCCAACTATGTGTGATTGCTGCCTTGAGCATATTTAACCAAATTCCAGTGTAGAATATTGAATAACCATTTTCATATAGGCAAACTCTGTCAAAGCAAAGCTCTCACAAAATGTCATGAACCTGCTATAGAAATTGGAGTGGGCTTAAAATTAAGACCCTTACATAATGGAAGCAATAATGAAGGATATGACTCATACATTTCAATTGCTAAGTTATCTCAGTGGGAAAGGTGACTTGACATTTCCCAGATTTTTAAGGATTTTAAATTCACTCTCAACAATGACAGTTTCTTAATCAGCTTATATTAAGAGTCGAATACACAAGGGCATTTCCAGTCTTCTTTATGTGGGCCATGAGCCTCTGATCAAAGATTTCTTATGCTTACCAAGATTCAGGTTGTAAATATGATCTTGACATACAATTTATTTTTAAACTGGATGTCTACTTGCAAAAGTCTCATGATACAGATGTAACCACTGTGAGAAATTAAACCAATGCATGCAGTACAGTAAAATGAAGAGGGGGGGAAGCTAATGATTTTTAGAAGAGTTGATAGAAGAACAATATCCTTCAGTGAAAATGTTACAAGTGAGCCCTTCTAAACAGAATTTCTGTAGATCATTAAATTGATAAGATCAACTCATTCCAAAATCGATGCCCGAGGAGTATCTTCAGAGTCCAGTGGAAAGAGTTTCTTGCAAATCAGAAATTGTAAATAGAGCAAATCAATCTAAAGCATCAGAAGAGAGTGATGCACACACTAAGGAAATGCTTTAAGGATGCCACCAGCATGACTTCCAGGGCAAGTGATAATATGAACGGCACCTGCAAGGAAAAAAGAGGGCAACCTACAGAAACATTTATCCAAAATAGAGAATGAAGTCAAATCCATCAACATGTAAGCAGAGTCAGGATGGGCTCTGCCCTGACATCTGGTGGTGAATTGTGGGGAGTGTGGAAGGGAATTTCAGGTATTTGCATTGGCACATCCACCCCGCCTGGCGTGGGCCATGGCAACCCGGGATGGTTGTTTTGACAGCTCTGGAACCCCCAGTTTCTTTGTTGTTGGGGCGGGAGGAGTGGAGTGTTGTCGCCCTGGTTGTGTGGATGAGGAACTGTGGGACTGCTTTGTGACAGAGATGTCTCACCATCAGGTGGGTGTCGCTTGCTAGGCATGGGACATGGGTGCCAAAACCCAGTAAATTGAGAGGGGCTGGGGACTGGTGTGTATACACTTGATGGTATGGGCCCTTTTTGAGGACCTGGAACACCAATTGAACATCCTTCTCTCTCTACTGTTGAAGAACAGAGCTAATTTTGAATCCATTAGGAGTCCACCTAGAGGCTGCTGAGCTGAATCCATGTTGGGCTAATGGTGCACCAGCACCTGGGCTCCCCTATTACAAGCTGAAATCACTAAAAGAGCTAAGTTTACTGAGCTGAGATCACTGAGTGCATGTTAACTAGTGGGGGAGCCTGAAGATTTATTGCTAAGCGGCTGGCAGAGTGGAGCAGCCCACGGAACAGTGAGCGGAGCAGTTTGTGGGAGCGGCTCACAGGTCGGCAGGAGGAGTGGCACAGCTGGTGGAGTAGAGTGGAGCTGGTCGTGGTGAGGGCTGCAGCAGAACTCCAAGGAGAGACAGAGCAGTTGGCCCCTGACCCATGTAAGGTGCCCCTTAACACCCTGTGTACACCCCCCCATTTCCACCCAGGCTGGGGGGGAGGGGGAGAAACTCTGCAGATAAACTTTTGAACTCTGGGGTGGCACTGACCAGAAACAGAGACTTTTGGGTTGTTGGACTTTGAGGTGATTGGACTTAAGACTCTAAGGGGGAAAAGATATTGCCAAACGTACTTGGAGGTGGGTTTTTTGCTTATAGTTTGTGTTATAATTCTGTTTGTGGTAGCAGCAAAGAATCCTGTGGCACCTTATAGACTAACAGACGTTTTGGAGCATGAGCTTTCATGGGTGAATACTCACTTCATCGGATGCATGTAGTGGAAATTTCCAGGGGCAGGTATATATATGCAAGCAAGAAGCAAGCTGGAGATAATGAGGTTAGTTCAATCAGGGAGGATGAGGCCCTGTTCTAGCAGTTGAGGTGTGAAAACCAAGGGAGGAGAAACTGGTTTTGTAGCTGGCAAGCCATTCACAGTCTTTGTTTAATCCTGAGCTGATGGTGTCAAATTTGCAGATGAACTGAAGCTCAGCAGTTTCTCTTTTCTCTCTTGTTTGTGGTGTTTCTCCAACATGATGCCGGATTGTTTCCCTCCTTTATTAAAAGGATTTTGCTACACTCAGACTCCGTGCTTGCGAGTGGGGAAGTATTGCCTCCTAGAGGCGCCCGGGGGATATAATTGTTCCAGGTCACTGGGTGAGGGCTCGAGCCAGTTTTGCATTGTGTTATTGAAACGGAACCCCTGGATACTGAACCCGGCCCTTGTTGCTGCAAACTCAAAGGGGCAGAAGGGTTACAAACATGTCACTCAGAAACTTGAACAGACCAGCACAAGATCGAAATACATCAGAAACTAGTGGTTTCTGTGTTCCCTCCGATGTCAAAACATTAAAGATAAGAACATCTCTAAATAAACAAATGTTATAGTAATCAGTTATTCAACAGAGGAGTGACTATATCAGGGGTAGGCAACCTATGGCACGGGTGCTGAAGGCGGCACGCAAGCTGATTTTCAGTGGCACTCACACTGCCCAGGTCCTGGCCACCAGTCTAGGGGGCTTTGCATTTAAATTTAATTTTAAATGAAGCTTCCTAAACATTTTAAAAGCCTTATTTACTTTACATACAACAATAGTTTAGTTATATATTATAGACTTATAGAAAGAGACCTTCTAAAAACGTTAAAATGTATTACCGGCACATGAAACCTTAAATTAGAGTGAATAAATGAAGACTCAGCACACCATTTCTGAAAGGTTGCCGACCCCTGGACTATATGTTTATATATTGCACTCAAAGTTTAAAAGGTCCTCTGTGACAGGAAGTCCCACCAACCTCTGTTGAGGTGTGTACTCTTTGAGTTGCGTGTTCCTCTGCATTTAGAAAGTAGCAAGCTCATTTTTGGATGCCATTATAATATAAATAATAATGACAATAATAGTGTAGCATTGCAGAAAATGATACTGTATTTGTAACCATTGCTGAAACAGTGGTACTGAGTGATGGCCATATTTAGACAGAGTGCTGATGCTGGAGTACAGAACCTGGAAAGATATCAACCTGCCTGATTTAAGACTTGGAGAGAGTATAGAGCCATGAAATTGATAGTACATAAGGAATCTTTTGGTTGAGGTCCATGACCCACATCAGCGCTCTTGGGACGGATAACATGAAGAGCTATCAATCTCATAGCAGCAAATGGGACTACTATTCTTTATCAAGAATGGTCATATTAAACAGACTGACATTGACTAGACTGAGAACTGCAAAATGACTAAGAGTACATATTTGTAGCAATAATACAGTGCTGATTCTTTATGTAGCTTCTTGAAATACTTGAAAAATCAGCAGCTATTCCAGCCTGAGTTTCAGAAAGCAGCAGTTCATGTTTAGAATAAAGAAATAGATGGAAGGTGATGAACATCTATGCTGTGGTGGGCCTTTTTTAAAAATAATTTTACATACTCTGATATTATTTTCCATTGGTCACCCACTAAATATTGTAACCTTTACAGCACAATCAGCTTAGGATGCATTTTCCATTTATAAGTGATGGTTTCAGATAGGTCCTTCCTTTTCATCCTTTGTCCTCATTGTCACTAGTAGAATTTTGTGTCTGAACCCATGAGCAGAGCCCCAGTGAAGTAAATGAGGCTTGACCCAAGCCTAGGGGTTTGTCTACATATTTGCTTGCAGGTTCAGAGTCTTTGTTTTAATCATATAGTTTAGTCCCATTTTAACCATACTTCCTCCTTTGAAGCCTCCTCACAGTCATAGTATAGAATCATAGAATATCAGTGTGGGAAGGGACCTCAGGTGGTCATCTAGTCCAACTCCCTACTCAAAGCAGGACCAATCCCCAGATTTTTACCCCAGTTCCCTAAATGGCCCTTTCAAGGATTGAATTCACAACCCTGGGTTTAGCAAACCAATACTCAAACCACTCAGCTATCCCTCCCCCCAAACAGAAAGTTCCGACCTGGACTCACTCACATCAACTAAGGTGGGAATCAGCGTTTTTGGAGGCACTGGTGCCCTGACAACCCGTACTCAAGGAAAATCCACTCAGACCAGGTTACCAGAGGCCTAGTAAGGCCAGGCAGAAATACTGGCCAATCATGAGCCATCAGGCCAATTGAGAAGGCTTGCTGGCTTCTCCTCAGGCCCATATAAGGTCAGACTGGGACAGAGCAGAACCCTCTTCAGTGATAGCCCAGAACTCCAGGCCAGGCCAAGGCCTTGCCCTGAGCCATTGCAGATAGGTGTTTGACTTGGAGTTTTTGTTTTGTCTATGTATTTAAAGGCAAAGACAGCCAAAGCTGAGTTTGTTATTGAGTTGGGTGCAGACTGATGCCAAAATGACAGCCACAACTGATAGATTAGGGCAGGGAGCACCTGTAGTGGGCCAGCAGCGGTGCTATAGAACAGCCCCACCTGCCAACTAAACAATATACGCCACTGGCTGTGTAGGTGAAAACTGCTCTTAACACAAAAACCACAAAGTCAAAGGACATTAGTATGAATTGGAAAAAATATGACTTTTTATCCAAAAAGCTGAGGGAAGAACCCAGGGAATTTGGGGATTTCCCACACCCCCAGAAATCTTCACAGTTTACCAGGAAGTTCAATTGTTCAGCAAAACATTTCAGGGAAATGTAGAACTTTTCCCAAACACATTGGTCTTTATAAGGGAATTTATTCAGATTACAATAAAAACGTATTTTCTGACTAATTGCATTTGGTCATAGTGTGTGATTGGAAGATGTGTTAAAATGGAGAGGGAGGAGCTGTGACTTCTCCCTTCGCTGTTACTGCTCTTCAGACTTGACTTTCTCACTCTACGATGCTAGAATCTCTTTTTTTCCTCTTCTTACATTCCTTGTCTTTCTTTGACGCCTATCTTGAATCTTTTCTTTTAGGAGTGACCCACATAACACTCTCACATTGAATCTCTCTGTGTCTTTCTCCTTTAATGGCCCCATTTCTACCTTCTAAACCCCATTTCTGCCTCTGACATATCTGAAAATCACATTGCCTGTTGTGGAAGGAAGATCTCAAGACTGGGATACAAATAAAGGAAAATAAAAAATTCAAGATGATATTTTTTTCCATTAGAAAGTGCTGTTCCCATAATCAGTAGAATGAATTCCAGAAGATGTCACAAACATAGATTAGTTTTTAGGGTTTTATATATATGCTGGGCTGTTGGTATTTAATTTTGTTCAGAAAATCATCCTTAAAGCAATTGATTCTAAATATGTATGTGTGTGCATAAATAATTAAATGGGCTTTGAGCATACTTACTGCACATGACAAAAAACAAGGCACAGTAGGCCTAATTTTGAGTGTATAAGTGTCTTTGGAGTGTCTTTGAGTGTTTCTTTTAGTAAGATGGACTCCAGGGGACAGTATCTGCTAGCCCAGTAGCTCAATAAAAAAATCTCAAGTAATTGCTGTCTCAGTCATTAAGAAGGACACTAGTGACTGTACTTAGATTTTGAGAAGGCATTTTATGGTGGTCTACATGGGAATTTGATGTCAAAGGTGCAAACTAAAAGTTAGCTGAAGGGTAGTTTTTGATCATACTCCAGCTGTAAATCTAGATTTACTAATGAATGCTGGAAAAAGGTTTTTACTGAAATACAAATAACACATTAGTGTCAGATTCTGCTGCCCTTACTCCTCCACTAGTCCCACTGAAATGTATGGAACTAATAGTAGAAAGAGATTATATTCAACATGAGCAGAATATGAGGCTCAATTAGTAGCTGACTGTCCAAGTCTCATGTCAACCCAGTGCATGAGAAAAACCAAAAAGAATCCCAAATATATAAATAATAGTATATTGAGATCTACTGTAAAAGAGCAAGAATAGTTCATGTGGGAAGAGATCAAGATAATTTAAATGATGCTTACTTCTGACACATGAAATTCAGCCCTGGTAACTGAAGATCAAAGAATAAAAACAAAAGTTGTCTGTAAACAGGAAAAAGTGCTGATACAGATAATTAAAGCAATCTGGGAATTTCGGCATTAAAAGAATCCCTACAGTCTTCATTCCAGTGTGCAGTGGCAGTGAAAAACAAATCAAATAGTAGCCTGGGTTGTTTTACTAGCAAATATAATATAATTTCAAGGGAGACACAGGTAGCTTTAATGTTCCATCGAGTATAGTTGGGCATTACGTAGAGCACTGTTGATAATACTAGTCATGGCAAATTAGAAAATATATAATTGCTTTGTAGAAGGTGGATCACAAAGCAACCAACTGTAAGAGAGGAGCAGAGCAAAATACAGGTTGATCCTATCTGCAGTAAAACGGAGGAAACCACAATGACCGTATTCAAGTTATCCATGTGTGAAAAAAGAGTTAAATGAATCCAAGCAAATTCCTCACAGTGAGCAAGAGGATACACTTAAAAAAAATTGAGGAAAGTGGAAAGGTAAAGAAAAGTCCAGACAAAATTACCTCACACAAACAAAGACGCACATTAAATAACACTCGTTATCCCCATATGTAAGCATATGAAAACAGCAGACATACTCAAGCCACTTGGAGTGCCTATATTTCTAAACAGTAGCAAAGAAAACTATCTGGAAAATAGCAAAGAAAAAAATGACTTGTTTCTAAGACAAACTTATGCTGTTATGAACCATCCAGATGCTAGCTGGCAATATACAAGTATTGCATTAACTTCACTGCAACTGTTCATAAACAACTAATGTTAACTCTGAATACCAGTCATCTATAGTGGTACCAATGGATGGAATCATGACAAGGTTTGTCTTGAATCTGTTAATGATCATGCCCATAAAATAATCAACTATTTCTGAAAAGTAGAGGTCATAGCAGTGCCTACCAGTGAAATAGGCATCCGAGCAATCTAAGAAATCAGAGATAGTTGAGAAACTGAAACTATTATTAATTCCTTGACTGCTGCCAAACTTCCAGGCAGGATGCACTTGCTGTGCTGCTGAATATTATATCAGTTACATTTCTAAAGTATTACTGACATCAGTGGGATGTTAATGAAAAGATGGCAGCACAACTAGTAACCTAGAGAGCCAACAGAGAAATAGTTAAGGACAGAGTAAATCACTGTGCCATAAATCTGCTGATAGGGAAATTGTGCCTGTCAAACTTGTTAGAGTTCTTACAATCAACAGGATAGTAAATAAAAGGAAACCAGTTGTTCCTCACAAAACCAGTTAAGGACACCATCAAACCTTGTTATCCAGAAGTGTTCTTGCTAGGAAGGTGCTAGGACAGCTGGTCTGTGAAAAGGGGGCTGAAGCTGAACTGAGGGGAGAAAGAAGCCTGCTTTATAGGCTATTCTATAGTACATTTTTATAGATCTAACCAAATGGTTATGAAGTCTCAGGCTCTAGGTTCCATTAGGTTTCAGGTAAAGGGCAGGATTTTCTCATTCCTTAACAGTGGACCATTTAGGGTGTAATGCTTCAAGACATTTACTTTACTTGGTTTATTCCTAGTCTGTTTTTTCCCACCTTCCCTTGATTAATACGCCTGGCATCCACTGTTCCAGTTTTCCCCTCTCCATTCTTTGATTGATCCCTTTTGCTGTTGGGTGGCTATTGAGTTTGCCTTTGTTTGAGTTGTTAGTACTGGCTATGGACTAAATTATCTCATCAAAATGTGCATATGGAGGGGAGGAAACTTGTGCAAATGCCACCTTACCGTCTTTTCCAGACAGGTGGATGCCATGAAAAGTTAGTTGAAATTTGTGGAGTTTCCAGATCACAAGATCTCTCATGGAAAGGATGATTTGGTCTTATATCCTGGTAGCAAGAATAATTTTTAAACACAGTTCTACTGAACATATTTTAAAAGGTAGTGTAGATAGGGCCTTAGAATCCATGATGGGAGAGGTGTAGTCCTGATCTGGATTAAAGACTGGATGGAATATAGGAAACTGAGGGGACTATATTGCCATTTGTCAGATTGGAGAGAAGTTAATGGTGTATGCCCTAGGGATCCATAATAAGAATGACTATTGTTCAATATACTTAATAATGAGCTGAAGATGCAAAATGAAAGGTCTAATTGTTAGCTTAAATTAAAACATTACAACACTGCTGAGAGATTGCTATTAAAATAGCTACATGAAAATATAGTATCATGATTTTACTGGAACCTGATGCTAACATGATAATTACAAATCTCTTTCTCTCATGTGCAGAACCACACACATAGAAGAATACTTGGACTTCTGTGGCTAAATGATAAATAGCAAACACTTGGATCCCATATTTGCAGAAACTTCAGGAAAGTAGCTGGCACTAAAGCTAAGTTCAGTGAGGAGTCAGTTGACACCTTAAAGACTAACAGATTTATTTGGGCATAAGCTTTCATGGGTAAAAAGTTCCACTTCTTCAGATGCATGGTGAAGTGGGGGGTCTTTTCTGAAGAAGTGAGGTTTTTTACCCACGAAAGCTTATGCCCAAATAAATCTGTTAGTCTTTAAGGTGCCACCGGATTTCTCATTGTTTTTGTGGATACAGATTAACACAGCTACCCCTTTGATACTACGTTCAGTGTGATAGTTTATATTCTCTAAACTAATTTCTATTGTTTGCATTGATAAACACTGTCAGAAAGAGGAACATAGAACATAGAAAACATTCAAGGATCCGATAAGACTCCATAAAATAAAGCTGATAATCAACAAAAATTGATTGATAATTAATGAGACTAATAATACCAGATAAAACACGTGTCGTAACAATACACTTGGTTACAGAGTTTGAAAGAGCTTCAGAAATAACCCCATAAATAATTCTATCACATACTAGCCTATCTTTAAAAAAAAAAGTGTCTTCACAACTCTTACCTTTGTAAGTTTTTACTATAGACATTGGAAGGATCCATATCTTCCACCACTGAGAGAGTGGAACATTAATTTAGCATAATCTATAGAACAAAAACAAACTACCCGCTCCCGAAGAAGCATATGGTATTTGTTCTCTCAGTCCCAGGAGTTGTTGCAAGACACTGTGAGATACTACAAAAGCACTTTTATTATCACATTTTATTGCCAGTCCTCATTGCAAAGGAGAATAGATCTCCCAGTCACTCTTATTTCTCCTCTTTCATTTCCTTTCCTGTATTTAACTATTTTCATATTTATGTTTATTCCTCCTCTGAGATTTTACTCCACACAGATTGATAAAGTGTTAACTATAGCTGGTTGAATTTTTTTTCATATAAATGTGGTCCAAAAAAGCCAATTTCCATTAAAAAAAACCCCAGCCTTTTGTGGGAAGTGAATATTTGTCAAAATTTCAGGGTTTTGTCAAAATTAAAACTGAAAATATTTTTGGCTGCTGAAATTTTTTTGATTTTTCAGCAAAAACTCAAGTATCCTCAATGAAAGATTGAGGAAAAACAACAACAAATTTTTTTGTTGGGAAAAATATCCTGATCAATTTAGCGTTAATTGAATATAGTTGAATGGCTCTCGAGGCTCAGAAACCTAAGGTGATGAGAACCATATAAGCACATAGACACACACAGACTTCAGTATAATTATACTCCCACTTTTTTTATTTGGTTAATTTCTACTTTTTTCCTAGTTAAGAACAGACACTGTGAACCAATTTAAAACTTTCATTATTTCTACTTAGTTTGCCACTCATCCTTCTTTACTCATAGCAAGTGAGGTTTATTTGTATATAGAGTTAGAATTGCTCTTTTTAGACATATTTTTTCATGCACATACAATATTTAAGACAGAAGAGAGTGTCATACTAGACACAGTAAACTTTGTGTCTTGTTATGACATGGATACATCTTAAAGCCTTACTTTTTATATTTGTTAGCATGAGAGCATATGGAGCAATACTAATTTTTTTTTCCTTTTTCTAGTGCATAGGTGCATTTCTCACTTTCTAAGTAAAAAAATAAAATAGTAGTCTAGGCCAAACATCTCTGATTTAAACTAAAGCTATGGATCTGATCTTCAGCTGCTGTGCAGTCTGCCCAGCTCCTTTGAAGTCAGTGGTTTGGATTTGAAATTATGAAAATGCATTTGGAAAGACAAGTTTTTAGCCTAACTGGAATACAAAATCATCTGGAGAGCCATCACCAACTCACATTCCTACAGCACTGCACTTATACAATGAATTTATATATCTTAGAAAACCCCGTGCAAACCTGAAGTTTTCAGTGTAATGCCACTGAAGTCAATGGATTTTCTTTTGTTTTATATGGATTAAATGAAATCAGAAGAAGACTCTATTGAGTATAAGCAGCAAAGAATCCTGTGGCACCTTATAGACTAACAGACGTTTTGGAGCATGAGCTTTCGTGGGTGAATACCCACTTCGTCAGATGCATGTAATGGAAATATCCAGGGGCAGGTATATATATGTGTGCTAGCAAGCAAGCTAGAGATAACGAGGTCAGTTCAATCAGGGAGGATGAGGCCCTGTTCTAGCAGTTGAGGTGTGAAAACCAAGAGAGGAGAAACTGGTTCTGTAATTGGCAAGCCATTCACAGTCTTTGTTCAATCCTGAGCTGATGGTGTCAAATTTGCAGATGAACTGAAGCTCAGCAGTTTCTCTTTGAAGTCTGGTCCTGAAGTTTTTTTGCTGCAGGATGGCCACCTTAAGGTCTGCTATAGTGTGGCCAGGGAGGTTGAAGTGCTCTCCTACAGGTTTTTGTATATTGCCATTCCTAATGTCTGATTTGTGTCCATTTATCCTTTTCCGTAGAGACTGTCCAGTTTGGCCGATGTACATAGCAGAGGGGCATTGCTGGCATATGATGGCGTATATTACATTGGTGGATGTGCAGGTGAATGAACCAGTGATGGTGTGGCTGATCTGGTTAGGTCCTGTGATGGTGTCGCTGGTGTAGATATGTGGGCAGAGTTGGCATCGAGGTTTGTTGCATTGATTGGTTCCTGAGCTAGAGTTATTAGCTACCCTCTGATACCTGACTATTGAGTATGTAGTAGTTTATGTGGAAAGAATTTATTTCAATTTATTTGCAAAATAATGTATTATTAATGTATTATATAACACTTTACTGACTTTAAAAATACTGCAACTGCAGAAAGGGAGGGAAAGAGAAGCAGTGGTTCTTATGGCTGGTCCAAAAGGGATCAAACTATACTAACCCTAACACCTGCAAGTGTGCATCAGTAGGCCCATGGGAGTGGGCCTGGCCATGCTCTCAGTTATCTGACTGTCAGAAATTTGGGGTGAGCTGCACCTTGGATCCTTTTTAGACGCTTCTGTGTGTATCCCTTGGGTGATAGACCTGACTCCCTGCACCTCATTCTGGGTGGAGCCATGGTCCGACCACCGTTAGATTAGATCTCTGGGTGGCAAACCCAATCACTGCTGTTTCCCAACCATTTTAACACAAAACGCCCAACTGTGTCTGGCACCTGGCAGGCACTCCAGGCATCTGTGACCTGCGAACAGATTAAAGCAGATTAAAGCGTTTTCAAAACACAGCATTGTTTGGTCCTTCCCTCAAAGCTATATAGCATGCAGAACAAAGGGTTAAACAACAAAAGGCCCATACACATGGCTGGGAAAAACAGACCATCCTGCTCACAGCATGCTCTATTTTAGGATGACCAGGTGTCTGGCTTTTTACCAGAACACCAGGTTGAAAAGGGATC
Source organism: Gopherus flavomarginatus (assembly GCF_025201925.1). Lineage (NCBI taxonomy): Eukaryota > Metazoa > Chordata > Testudines > Testudinidae > Gopherus > Gopherus flavomarginatus. The sequence continues at coordinate 62,550,717 of NC_066626.1, forward strand.
CTGGTGGCTCTGGTCAGCGGTCTGACTGGGCTGTTGACTGTCTGGTTGGTGGTGCCATGCAGCGGGGCTGGCAGGCTTCGTGCTAGCCTCTGTGCCGCGTGGCTCCTGGGAATTGGCTGGCATGTCCCCTTCTCCGCCTCCTACGCATAGGGGCAGCCAGGCAGCTCTGCACACTGCCCCCACCCCAAGTGCTACCCCCATAGCTCCCAATGGGAGCTGGAGTGGGGATGTGCCGCTGCTTCCAGGAGCTGATTGAGGTAAGTGCCGCCCGGAGCCTGCACTCCTGACCTCCTCCCAGGCCCTAGCTCTCTGCCCAGGTCCTGATCCCCCTCCTGCCCTCTGAACCTCTTGACCCCACTCTCCTGCACCCCAAGCCCCTCATCCTCAGTCCCACCCCACAGCCCGCACCCCCAGCTGGAGCCTTCCTGCATCCCAGCCCCCTGAGCCAGCTCAGTTAAAATGAATGAGTGAAGGTGGGGAGAGCAAGCCACAGTGGGGGGGGGGGGGTTTGGAGTGAGTGGGGGGGCAGGGCCTCAGAGAAGGTGTGGGGCATGGGCAGGGCCTCAGAGGAAGTGCCGGGCAGGGGACGGGGCAAGGGTGTTCAGTTTTGCATGAGTAGAAAGTTGGCAATCCTAGTCTATCTGTGTATTCCCTTGCAGCCTGTCCACTTCCACTGACCCTTCCATTCATACAACCTCCTCTCTTTTCTAAGCTCTAGGGTCCTGTAATGGTTTAGTGTTCCTTTTGATCTCTCCCTCTTCCCAGCCGGGCCAAAACAGCTATCTTGTCAGGATAGGGACCAAGGAGTCATCCTTCTATGGCTATAAACCTGGCTATTATGTGTGTATGTCAGGATGCTCCTTATCTCAGCTATTGTTTCACTTGCCCTGCTTAGTTCCTTTAACAACTCCTTTAGATCTAACTCCATAGTAAGGAACCCATCATGAACACACACACAGTGGCCTGAACCATATTAATACAAAATACAGCTATTTCCCAATTCCTCAAACTGACCATGCCCCCACTGGGGCTACAGAGGGTAGCCAGAAACATTAGATCTACCTCACTTACGGTCTGTGGAGAGGGCCAGACAAGACCTATGCATCATTTCAGGTCCACATAAACTCCTCAGAATATTCAGTATTATTTTTCTTATAATTTCTGTCCAGGTGTGTTGGGGGGGGGGGAAATTCCCTGCCTTCCACCCCCTCCCCCCCCCCACACACTGCATACTGTCACCTGATGAGCAGAAATTCCCGTTTCTGTGGCACACATACAACTATTACCAAGATGACTAGTGGGAATGAAAATATAAGACAAAGCTATTAAGAAATAACTGTTGTTCCATTAAGGTATGCAATGAATTGCACAGAGCAGAATATTGTAGCTGATTTAATATAGATTTCTATTTGGCACATGTTGCAGTACCTGTAGAGTATTTTTGTAAATTACTGATGTCAGTTGTATTTTCTTTTGGAGACTAGGGAAATAGGTTATTGGCACAATAAAACATCTAGAGGCATTTAAAATGTCAGTCTAATAGCAAGAACCAGTAAGGCTTTTAATTACCTTCTGTGCAATTTTTTTAATTGCTTTGATGGCTGCAGCGCCTAGTGAGTTCCTGACAGAGCAGCTGCAACTGACTTTGTATAAACATTTTGTGAGGCTCTTAGAAAAAATGTTAGGAGATGGAATAGAACTATTGGGTGCTACGTGGGACATGTATGTGGTGCATGCACTGTCAGGAAATCTCATGCTCATTTTGTATCAAGTTTGCCCAACTCAGTTAAATGGCTGTATAGTTACTCTACGGCTGGATGTCCCCTGCCTTTGCTGAAAGTGGTGTCAGCCACTTCCTGTGTGGAGCCCCCTCTGTGCTGCAGAGCTCCACTTTCAGAGGAGGAGAAGCCCAGTCATCATGGCCCCGGCAGCTGGGTCAAGAATTGCAGGGCTTCATGAAGTAGAGTGAAGGTCAGAGGTCCTTGGCCTCTGGTAGATTCCCCAGGAGTTACACAGGCTTGTTTTGCATTCTGGGGTCAAATCTGACCCTCTGTCTGGGGTCAAATCCAACTCTCACCCTACTTCATTAGTAGAACACATCATGAAAACCTTCCTCTTCACTTCTGTTTTAATAAGTGATTTTAAAATAAGTGTTATAATGCTTCCTGGTTCACATCATGTGCACTGAATGAGGCAGAGATCTTGTGGAAGTAATATGTGATCATATAATTAAAGATCGTATAATAAAGTATACATGTACACCCTCTAAATTCTTTCCTAATCCCATATACATGTGTTTTCTTAAAAAATGTATAATATGCTGCTAGTTTGGTGTTAGTTCTAATAAAAGATCTCATACATAAAGATTTGGAAAAAATAGTTTACTTTTATATATTCTTCCATCTGATGACCTCAAAATATGAAGGAGCTAATCCTTACAACTCTTCTTTGAGTAACCCCACCATTATTAAATTCTGGTGGGGAAACTGCACCAAAAAGAAGTTAACTGAAGGTAGCCCAGAGTCAGTCAGCTGGTCATTGACAGGACTGGGAATAGAACCCAGAATTCCTGAGTTTCTGTCCTGTGCTTTTCCTCCCCCCACCTCAAATCTGGCTCGTTTTGTAGGTCCCACTGCGATTTAAAAATAAACCCAGTCTATGGAGTGTATATTCAGCTGTGAAATATACAGAAGTAAGGTTGTGTAAGAAATACCAATGTGCTTTACATATTGCAACATCTGACAAAGCATGTATAAAGATATACAGCGAGATTATAACATGTAAACACAAGGACCAGAATAATGGATAATTTCTTAACTATAATGTTTTGTGAACACTAGTGTGTTGCATGGAATGATATAGATAGATAGATAGATAGACACAGAGTTCCATGATCTCTGAAAATCATGTATAAGCTAACTTACATTGACCTGTGTGCTTAATTAATGAAGGTCCAGCTGATCAACTGTAACTATCAGTACAATGCATCTGAAGAAGTGGGTATTCACCCACGAAAGCTCATGCTCCAAAACATCTGTTAGTCTATAAAGTGCCACAGGATTCTTTGCTGCTTTTATCAGTACAATAGACATCACAAGTAGATAAACATGCAAAAATCTCTTGGCAGTTATCCCTGAAACAAAGCCTAATTCTGTTTTTTAATGAGCCATTAAATTATTCCATACAGTGAGATGTCTCATCACAATCGCAGCTTAGGCTCTGTGTATGCTGTTATGCCACTAGAGATAAACAATCAGTAAGAATGATCAGACAGGCAATCAGTTAAATAAACTGAAGTGTAAAAACAAATTGCACACACCTTCAGCTATGAAATATTTAAATATTTTGATCAAATTATATAACTAATGGAGATCTTTAGCTTGCTTTTGCTTACATTCTCAACTTATTTTATAGATTTCTTTTAAAAATATATGGAGGAAGGATGGTTCAGTGGCTGGGGTGGGGGTTAGTCTGGGACATTGGAGATCTAGGTTAAATTCTCTGCTCTGCCACAGATATCCTGTGCGACCTTGAACAGGTCATTTAGTCTCTCTCTGTGCTTCAGTTCCCCATCTGTAATTGTATTGAGCCTTATAAGAATATTAAAAGGTAAATTTCCCAGGCTCTGGGCGCTTTTCTGTCTTAAAAAGCACGAATCAATATGTAAAGAAAATCTATCTGTGTACTCCACCATCCAGAGTCCATAAAGCAGCTAATCCTTGAAAGCAATATCACAGTGTCACCCAAGGCAATGCCTCCCTCCCCACGTGAGAGGCTGGTTTATCTTTTCAGAGAGAGACTTGGAAGAGCCAAGCTGCCATGTTGGCCAGTCTCTTTGAAGAGGCTCTATGTTCAGATATGTCAGATGTAACTTGCTTGGGAGGCCAACAGTATGCATTTAGATATGGTCATGTGACTATCCTTAACCAATCAGGCTGTGTATACAACTCCTAAGGGATTATAGATGTGCACGTCTCAATTAGATCACATGTGTGATGACGGCCACGTGATATAGATAAATAACATTTAAACAGGCCTTTGATCAGTGGGCTGCTGCATTCTGCAGTAACTTAGGTTTGTGTCAAGTATCAGAGGGGTAGCCGTGTTAGTCTGGATCTGTAAAGGCAGCAAAGAGTCCTGTGACACCTTATAGACTAACAGACGTATTGGAGCATGAGCTTTCATGGGTGAATACCAGCTTCGTTGGATGCATGTAGTGGAAATTTCCAAGGGCAGATATATATATGCAAGCAAGAAGCTAGAGATAACGAGGTTAGTTCAATCAGGGAGGATAAGGCCCTCTTCTTGCAGTTGAGGTGTGAAAACCAAGGGAGGAGAAACTGCTTTTGTAGTTGACTAGCCATTCACGGTGCAAATAAGTGATGGTCATGTTAACTCCACCCTATACCGAAAACCTACTGACCGCTATGCCTACCTTCATGCCTCCAGCTTCCATCCTGGGCACACTACATGATCCATTGTCTACAGCCAAGCACTGAGGTACAACCGCATCTGCTCCAACCCCTCAGACAGAGACCAACACCTACAAAATCTTCACCAAGCATTCTCAAAACTACAATACCCGCACGAGGAAATAAGGAAACAGATCAACAGAGCCAGACGTATACCCAGGAGCCTCCTACTGCAAGACAAACCCAAGAAAGAAACCAGCAGAACTCCACTGGCCACCACATACAGACCCCAGCTAAAACCTCTCCAACTCATCATCAGGGATCTACAACCCATCCTGGACAATGATCCCACACTTTCACAGCCCTTGGGTGGCAGGCCAGTCCTCGCCCACAGACAACCTGCCAATCTGAAGCATATTCTCACCAGTAACTGCACACTGCACCACAGTAACTCTAACTCAGGAACCAGTCCATGCAACAAACCTCGATGCCAACTCTGCCCACATATCTACACCAGCAACACCATCACAGGATCTAATCAGATCAGCCACACCATCACCGATTCATTCACCTGCACGTCCACCAATGTAATATATGCCATCATATGCCAACAATGCCCCTCTGCTATGTACATTGGCCAAACTGGACAGTCGCTACGGAAAAGGATAAATGGACACAAATCAGATATTAGGAATGGCAATATACAAAAACCTGTAGGAGAACACTTCAACCTCCCTGGACACACAGTAGCAGATTTAAAGGTAGCCATCCTGCAACAAAAAAACTTCAGGACCAGACTTCAAAGAGAAACTGTTGAGCTCCAGTTCATCTGCAAATTTGACACCATCAGCTGAGGATTTAACAAAGACTGTGAATGGCTAGCCAACTACAAAAGCAGTTTCTCCTCCCTTGGTTTTCACACCACAACTGCTAGAATAGGGCCCTATCCTCCCTGATTGAACTAACCTTGTTATCTCTAGCCTGCTTCTAGCTTGCATATATATACCTGTCCCTGGAAATTTCCACTACATGCATCCGACGAAATGGGTATTCACTCATGAAAGCTCATGCTCCAAAACGTCTGTTAGTCTATAAGGTGCCACAGGACTCTTTGCTGCTTTTAGTTTTGTGGAGCCATGTGTCATATTGGTCCTAATGTATTTAAAGCTCTCCAAGACATTTCTAAAATAATTCTGTCTGTGAAATATGTAGTATAGATACAATTAATGAAAGTCTGGTGTCCTTTAAAACTTTTATTAACACTCATTGGCATTGATCAGCATAATAGCTTTATGGCGTCACCAGTCGATTCTTCCAAACACATGCTGATTTAAACCTTTTATACCAACATCCCATCACGTATTCCTGCTATAAATATGATGGTATTAATCCATTTCTAGTCATGGCAACCTTTGGTAAAGCTAAGCCACAATCACCGCCAGACATGGGTATGGCTGCAGGCATTTTTCTATTCTCTTAGATTAAGAAATCTATCCACTAGCAACACTCTGAAGAAGTTGCAAGTATTCATGTGACTTCCTTTCATTTTTCAATTTCTGGAATCCATGGATCTTGTCAGGAATTGTATAAAGTTTTAAAAACATTTTAATTAGGAAACAAAACATATAGCTAGTTACCTTTAATTGAGAAACAGCCTAAAAGTGTTTGAATGAAAATGTAGCTGTTTCAGTGGAAATGCAAAGTTGTGAGCTAATTCACTGATGTTCAAAGTAATTTGTGATTAAGGTTATCTGTAATATCTAACCTTTTAGTAAATGCCAGCTACATAATGACTGTCGGCTTTCTCTCCTCAGATATTACACTGCAGAAGGTTCTGTCTGACCATAAGAATCTATTTAATGAGACTCTAATGGGAAATGACCGGTATCTGAATACTACAGATTAAAAGTGACAATGCTAATTGACTGCAGAGGTATCTACATGAAGAGGGACCAGAAAAATCATTTAAGTCTAAATGAAATTGGACTGATTTGATATTTGAAAAAGCATTACATTCCTCTTGTGTTTGGCAGGGTGAATTAATTGCTTCATGTGTCGTAGAGAATAGGCTCTGTGTAACAATGGGCTAAGATTGTTGGGGAATGAAGAACATTAACTCAGGTGGAGGATTATGGCTGGAGTTAGTTACTGCAAATAGAGATTATAGTACTGAAATTACTAATATAGATGGAGTTCTGTGTTAGTGATACCTGGGTATTATTTTATGGTTAGATATATGGGTGTGTTTGTACACACACACACACACACACACACAATCAATCAAACTTTAGAAAGGTTTTACTAACTTGATCTCAGTCATCTGTGATTTCAGCTAATAGAAACTGCAAATCTTGTTGCTTTCCTCTTAAGATCTAAATTTATTCTATTCTTTCCTTTATATGAGTTCTGATTTTTATATTATCTTTTGTAAAAAAAAAAACAACAACCCAAAATACAAAAACAAAAATCTTTCAGCATATATAGAGAAAAAAATTAACTGTAATTATGCTTTAGAAAAGCACCTTGATAATATATTCATAACTGAATTAACTGGAGAATAAATTAAATCTGGCATATGCCTGTCTCATTTCAAAGACAGCCAGGTATCTTTTGTTTTCAGATAACTGCTGCTAAACTGTTTCCTACACATGAGCACAAATTCTGCTCTCTGAAATCAGGATGAACTCCACTGAAGTATGCAGTGTTACACTGATGTAAGACTGGTGTACTGGAGAGGAGAATCAGGCACATTGTATCTAATTCTAATGAGATATTATAAATGCACTGAAAAATTCAGTATTTTCCATATTTTAGTTTCATGAAAAAATCATGCTAATATTTCTTTAGAAAAAAATTGTGATAAACAACCTTCCAAACTACTCATTGAAATTCTCTTCTGACATAACTTCATGCACTTCAATGGAGTTATGCCAACAGAGAATGTGACCAATTATATGCAAATAATTCTAACATTGTGACAAAAGCCTGGGAATTCAAAAAGAGATCCCAGCAACTTAAAATCTGGTCAGTTTTTTTCAAACAGTTAAAAGTAGTTTCAGTTACTACACCTGCTATCGAGTCTCATTTTCAATTTTTGTTTTATAATCAACTGTTTTTGAAAATGTCTTTTGAATTCCTGTGACCATTTGAAAGACAAACAGGAATAAAGAGAAAATTGACAAGCTAAGGCCTCAGTCCTGCAAACACTTATGCACGTTCTAAACTTTCAGCAAGTGGGCAATTCCATTGAAATCATTGGAACTACTTACCTGCTATAAGCTGGTCTTTACAAAATAAGGACCTAAAAGAGCTTGTCATTCTTTTGGGGAGAAAGGGATGGCAAAAATGACAATTTGGCACTTTATTGCAAAAAAAATATATGTGGCTTTTTTGACCAACTCTTCTAAAAAACAAATATACACGAGAAACTATGCAATTAGCTATAGAGAATGTCCTACCCATTGTACAAAGGAAACAAACAGGAAAATTAGAGAAATATTTCTCTAAACTTCTTTGATTATTGGAATCTTATGTGTTGCTTGTAATAGTAGTAGACAAGAATTAAGAAAGAGGTTATTTTAGAAGCCTTATTTTTAAGGCAAGAATTTATATTCAGTTTACAGATTAGGCTGAGCTAAAGCTAAGTTATTAACTGAGTTCTTTCCACAACATTTCTGCATATAGAGTACCTTTACTGCCATACTATATATGATATACATTATTGTTGTTTCAACAATATAAGATAATAATAATCCACAATTATTTGCACAGCATGGTTGGCAAATGTATCAAAGTAATCAGCTTGAAACTGAACTGCAGGACAAGTTGTAGTTAAATCTGGCCTGATTCTTTCCTTGCTTATTTTAGTTTTACACCAACGTAGCTACTGCAACAATAGTAATATTTAATGTAATTCCATTGACTTCAGTGCATCTGCTCCTGATTTATACCACTATAAGTGAAAAGACTATTGCCTTCATTCTATCATCTTTAGCTTCATAAAAGATTAGCATAATTCTTGGTTTTGTATGTGTCTATGAATGTTAGCAATTACAAAAAAATCATGACTAGAGACATTTAAATATTAAAAACAAAGGTATATTTATGAAAGTATGTTGTGACAATATTCATAAAATGTTTTGGTCATAAAATAAATAGAAGAAAAACAGTGTATTTTGAGATACAAATCAGAGTGGAGCTAATTTAAAGACCCATCATTTGGTTACAATGCCATTGCTGATAATTTCTGTGAAATACCTTCTCTCCAAGACACAAAACTGTTCCCACGGTTTGTCAGAGAGCAAAGCTGAGTGCATTTCCCACACAATAAACATGCCATAGTGACAGGCTCTTACCAGATCCAACCCTGGATCTTGCTGTTGTCTCTGTTTTCCCATCACGGGCTTTTCTAAAATGGTACTTAGTCAAATAATGTCCCTCCTTGGGGCACTACAAACAACACTACAATTCAAATGTCAACGTACATCAAAACAAATTTTATTTTGCGAACAGGGCTGCTAAGGGAGTTTTGCAAGTGAGTTCTTCAGGTGAAGGAGGAGCAATTACATGACCCTTGGGGTAAGTGGCTGTCTGTAGTGTGTGTTTGTGGGTTACTTGCTGTGTGCTGAGTTTGTGTATGTCTGTCTGTTTCATTGTTTGTTTGAAGGACCGTGTGCTGTGGCTGGCAGTTGGAAGTTGTGAGCTTCAAAGTAAAGTTTGAAAGCTAGAAGCCTCTGTTAGTTGGCTGAGCCTTAGTCAGTGGGCAGGGCTATCAAGAAGGCCAGGGCTTTATAAAGAAGTGAGCAAGCGACCAGGGAGCTTTGCAACCAGGGCTGCTAACAGGGAGTTTCGCAAGGGTGTTTGGAAGGGGAGTGGGAAGGGGGCAAGGTTCACATGCCGTTCTTTAAAACCTGTAAATTAAACTAGATTCAAAACTTCTTGATTTAAACAATACCCTTTCATTAACTAGGTAGTTGTAGGAGAGAATGCAGGCAGAAGCCCAGCAGCAGAGTGGGGGATACCCAGTTTATTGCGCTGAGTGCAGCATGTATGATTACCTGTCCTGTGGGTGGGTGGCATATGTGTGCATTTGGTACAAGGAGCTCCTGGCCCTCAGAGACCGCATACAGGCTTTGGAGGCCAGGGTGGGGGAACTGGAGGAGCTAAGAGAGGCAGAGAGGTATGTTGATGAGGCTTTCCGGGACACTATAGAATTGTCCCACCTCTGGTCAGACAGCCCCTGCACTGTTGAGGAGGATGAAAGGCCCAGGGAAGCAGAGCAGTCAACAGGAGCAGAGGGAAACCTTCCCATGGTTGGGACCCTCCGTCCAGATGATGTTGAGGTATCCTCCTGCATTGAGGTTACCTCTCCAGGGAAGGGAACTCCAGTCACTTGGAAAAGGCAGGTGTTAGTAATGGGAGATTCAATCATTGGAAACATAGATAGATGGGTTTGTGATGTCTGGGAGAACTGTATGGTGACTTGCCTGCCTGGTGTGAAGGTTGCGGATCTCTCGAGGCATCTAGATAGACTTACCTGTAGTGCTCGGGAGGAGCCGGTGGTCATGGTACATGTAGGTACCAATGACACAGGGAAGGGTAGGAGAGACGTCCTGGAGGCCAAATTTAGGCTGCTAGGGAAGACTGAAATCCAGGACCTCTATGGTGGCATTCTCAGAAATGCTCCCAGTTCCACACGCAGGGCCAGGTAGGCAGGCAGAGCTTCAGAGTCTCAATGCGTGGATGAGATGATGGTATAGAGAGGAGGGGTTTAGATGTATTAGGAACTGGGGAAACTTTTGGGATAGGGGAAGCCTATAAAGGAGAGATGGGCTCCACCTAAACCAAAGTGGAACCAGACTGCTGGCAGTTAACATTAAAAAGGTTGCGGAGCAGTTTTTAAACTAAGAGATGCGGGAAAGCCAACTGCTGCAGAGGGATACGTGGATCTGACAGAGACTTCTTTTAGAGGGGAGTCTATTGATAAAGATTCTCTAGTTTTTAGTCAGGAGGAGGGGATGGAAGAGGATAATCTAGGGGCCCGAACAGATGAGAAACAGTCACATAAAAAGGAATCGGACACATCAGAAAAGGGCAGACAAATAAACAGTGACAAGTTTTTAAAGTACTTGTATATAAATGCTAAATGTCTAAATAATAAGATGGGTGAACTAGAGTGCCTCGTGATAAAAGAGGATATTGATATAATAGGCATCACAGAAGCCTGGTGGACTGAGGACAATCAATGGGACACAATCATTCAGGGTACAAAATATATCGGAAGGACAGAACGGGTCATGCGTGGGGGGGAAGCAGGGGAGGAGAGAGTGGCAATATATGTGAAAGAAAATGTAGAATCAAATGAAGTAAAAAATCTTAAGTGAATCCATATGTTCCATAGAATCTCTGTAGATAGTAATTTCATGCTCTAATAAGAATATAACATTAGGGATCTATTATCGACCACCTGACCAGGACAGTGATAGTGACGATGAAATGCTAAGGGAAATTAGAGAGGCTAACAAAATTAAGAACTCAATAATAGTGGGGGATTTCAATTATCCCCATATTGACTGGGAACATGTCACCTCAGGACGAAATGCAGAGACAAAATTTCTGGATACTTTAAATGACTGCTTCTTGGAGCAACTGGTACGGGGATGCACAAGGGGAGAGGCAGCTCTTGATTTAGTCCTGAGTGTAGCGCAGGAGCTGATCCAAGAGGTAACTATAACAGGACTGCTTGGAAATAGTGACCATAATACAATATTTAACATCCCTGTGGTGGGAAGAACACCTCAACAGCCCAACACTGTGGCATTTAATTTCAGAAAGGGAAACTATGCCAAAATGAGGGGGTTAGTTAAACCGAAATTAAAAGGTACAGTGACTAAAGTGAAATCCCTGCAAGCTGCATGCACCTTCACCCACACTAAAGCATAAGTGGGAGGAGTCAGCCACTCTTAGTGCAATTTACCCCTCAAGATAGAAAAGGGGACAACTTCCTTTGCCCTCCAGCTGAAGGTAAAGAGACAAAGTCTCTCAGGTTTCTGAAAGAACAAGATTGTTTGCCATGAGAGATCATAATATCCAGAATTGGACAATACCTGTTAGAATGACTCAGCAAATCTGCCTGCAAGTGCAGGACACGATCCCGTAACATGAGATATATTAGATGTTAAAGGGGAGATTTTTAAAAAATGCCTCAGAGATTTGAGAGCACAAGTCCTAAAAAACTAGGCTCTGAGGACCCTTTAGGCACTTTTGAAAGTCTCCTAAATGAAATCTAAAGCTGATGCTTCATTTTTAATATGCCCCCCCCCCCGGCCCAGTTTCAACAAAAAAGTGTTTAATATGAAGGTAAAAAAAATTCTTTAGATGGACTACTTTTTTGAAAAAGTGGAAGAACACCAATATGGAAGGAGTGTTCAGTTGTATATTATATATATCTATAGCTCTAGCAGACAGTATAAAGATAACTTTGCCTTTAGTATCAGCAAGCTGAAGCAATAAAAAAAATTCTGTTAAAATTCTTTTTACCTTACCTATCCCCTTTTATACAAGGAAAAATGCATTTATCCACTTAAATATTGTTTATTTTTCACTTTTCAAAATGTCACTATCATGCCAGAATCATTTTTAAACTCACTGCAGAATCCATCACTGTCATTAGCTATAAGAATGGCTTCAATTTTTTTCTTTCCACCAACTTTCCATTTTGACACATAAAGAAGAGTCGTTTTGTAAAATTCTAAATTTTTACAAAGGTAAGAAATGGCAAAATAATAACAACATTTGTCTTCTGCCAGGAAATATTGACATGGTATTACTAGAGCAAAATTGGTTTGTGTTGTGAAGTGTGTCTCAGAGATAAATCAGATTTGAGACTTTTTTAAGCTAACTAAATTTTTCTTTAGTGCTTATATTAAAAAAATCAGGACACATAAGTATGATGCTAAGTTTCATTTTTTCCCAAAAGTTAGATAAGAACACTTCAGTTTTACAAGCAGTATTTTTTGCTACTTGCTATTGTTTAGATTTCACTGGAATGTGATGCATAATGTCATAAGCAGACAATGTGTGCATCAGCCTAATGTACAGACATGGTAATTTTAAAATCATTTTGTTATGCTGAGATACATGCCCTTTCCTTGTCAGCTAGTAGACACCATCCAACATATTAAGAGAGGAATATGTGTGGAATTGAAAGGGATGTATATTGATAAAACATAGATTGGGGCTCAGATGATTAAGTGGATTGAGTGAGTAAGAACATTTATATATATATATAATACATTGATGCCAATGAACATTCACTTCAAAATCTCTGCAGTGAACTCTTCTGTCTTAGCTTTAGAATTTTTGTAAAGACCTTACGGGAGATTTTGAAAGTGCTACTTTTTGGAGTCATGCTTTACTAGTGGCTGTTAAAATAGCATCTGCCATGTATTTTCTTGCTTCAGGGTCTTTCCTATACCATCACAGGAGACACTTGGTCACTTTGCCAAATGTACAATTTGAACCAGTTTCTTCATGTCTTGCTCTGAAGAACACCAATGGTCCCCCCCCCCCCGATGAACTTGAGCAAAACAGGAGCAAACAATTAGGCAATTCTTTAATACTACAAGATATCCATCTGCTCTTGGCACAACTGTCTGTTGCCATATAAATAGCAATGCTATCAGCAAATGAAGCAATGCTCTACATCTGGAGAGTGATTCCTTTTCTAACCATGCAAGTGGCACTTGAAGCTGTGCAAAATAATTAATCTAGTCATAAAAATGTCAAATATTTCTGGATTTTTTTAAGCAAAGACTTGGGCAAACACAATTGGACAATGGATATACTGTATTTTGATGACTTTGGGATAATTTTCTCATTGTCCTTTTCAAAATGTGAGATAGGAAATATGTGATTGTCATGGGCTGTGTTTATGTGACACCAATAGACGCAGTCATTGGTGGGCAGGATTGAACAGGAGACCTCTGGATCTTAGTGCATGAGCCTCTACAGTATGAGTTAAAGGCCAACTGGCTATTAGCTAAGGCTGTAGAGCAGATGCAATCTCTTTCTCTGTAAGTGGCCTCAGTGTCACTAGATGGGACAGAGCACCAACCCAGAAGGTGTGTGGGTTACATACTTCCCCTAGCTGAGGAAGCGTGTCCCGAGCTTCAGAGACTTCCCAGTTGAAATGCTAGATGAGCCCCACTTGTAATGCCAACAGATCCTGGTTGTCAGAGGGCAGGATTGAAGCAGGGATCTCTGGAGCATGACCCTCTACACCATGAACTAAAAGCCAGTGGGCTATTAGCTAAGGCTATAGAACAGACTCAAACTCTTTCTCTCTGAGTGGTCCAGTGCCACTAGATGGGATAAAACACCACACCCAGAAGGTGTGTGGGTTACATTTAGTTTTTGCATTAGCAGATACTTGCTGGAGTCACCTCTTGGCTTTTTCAGTTCAGTAGTAGTGATTATCTCTAGCTAAGAAAGAAAAAAACAATGACATTTTTGGTCAGCCTTGCTCGCCACCTAGCTGATGGCCATACATGGAATGTCTTTTTTATTGTTAGCAGCAAGACTTTATATTGCACATTTACTGGATAAATGTGACCTCTCCCCTCATAGAATTGTGGTATAGTAAAATATGGACTGTCTTTGTAATGGAAAAGCTTTCACATCAAGAACGTACACAAGAGAAGGCTATATCTTCCATTGTTGTTTGCAATATTGTTGTAGTTGTGTGGGTTCCGAGATATTAGAGAGACAAGGTGAGCACGGTAATATCTTTTTTGGGGTGGGGGACTAATTGGAGTCCAATAAAAGATATTGTCTCAGCCATCTTGTTTCTTTAAGAAGAGGATAGGTACTTAGAAATGCGGTTACCTTTTTTAGCACTGTCATAAACAGATAGCTAAGGGTTAATGTTCTTTTACCTGTAAAGGGTTAACACAGGGAACCAAACACCTGGCCAGAGGACCAATCAGGAAACAAGACTTTTTCCAATCTGAGTGGAGGGAAGTTTTGGGTGTGAGTTCTTTGTTCTTTGTCTTGTGTCTGTGCCCTCTTGGCTCTGAGAGTGATTTTTCTATCTCCTGGCTTTCTAATCTTCTGTTTCCAAGTTGTAAGTACAAGGATAGTAAGACAATAGGTTTATATTGTTTTCTTTTGTATTTACATGTGTGTAGTTGCTGGAATGTTTTAAATTGTATTCTTTTTGGATAAGGCTGTTTATTCATTTTTTTCCTTTAAGCAATTGACCCTGTATATTGTCACCGTTATACAGAGACTATATTTTTAATGTCCTTTTTCATTCTTTTTATATAAAACTTTCTTTTTAAGACCTGTTGGAGTTTTTCCTTAGTGGGGACTCCAGGAAATTGAGTCTGCAGCTCACCAGGGAATTGGTGGGAGGAAGAAGTCAGGGGGAAAAATCTCTTTGTGTTAGATTTACTAAGCCTGACTTTGCATACCCTCTGGGTGAGGGGGAGAGAGATTAGATCTCTCGGTACTTGTGTTTCCAGGACTGGAAGCAGGGAATCTCCTAGGGTCGTCCAGGGAGGGGAGCCTGGGAGGAAGTAACAAGGAAACAAGGGGAGGGGGTTATTTCCCTTTGTTGTAAGACTCAAGGCATCTGAGTCTGGGGGTCCCCCAGGGAAAGTTTTGGGGAGACCACAGTGAGCTAGGCACTGTATAATTCTTAGCTGGTGGCAGCGATACCAGGTCCAAGCTGGTAACTAAGCTTGGAGGTTTTCATGCTAACACCCATATTTTGGATGCTAAGGTCCAGATCTGGGAAGAAATGTTATGACAAGCCCCCCTTCAGAGGAGGAGTGCTCCCCAGCCAGCAAGCCAGACTATTTAGCCAGGTTCTTTCAATACTAACTTGATCCTGAATAAGTAATATACAATGTAGTATATTAACGTTTTATTGAAACTTTGCCTTAATAAAGTTTCAAAGGGAACTGGTTGTGAGAAGTGAGCAATGGGATGAATCTACAATCCAGGCTACTACTAAACACTCCAAAACTGCACTTATTTGTTATATATATTTGACACGTTTATAAATAAATTATTTTCAATTAAAAAAAAAAAGCTATCTGTGATGATGGCCTCAAATCAGTTGGCTCAGGGAATCTGACAATGCCTAGATAACAGGGAGAGCTCTCAGAGTCTGACAAGCCGGTTGCTGAACTGGCCTGGAGAGATTTTTTAAAAATGATGTTGTTTAGCTTCAAAGTTTGAAAATATTAATCCACAGGCCTAGTGATCTTCATCAGATAGATGAAGAATCAAATGGCAGGACAGCAGGTAATAAGAGAGAAGACGAATTACAGTTTGCTATCTGTGTTCTGATACCCAGCTTCTGTGCAGTGGTTTAGAAAGGAATTAATAAAGATTTTAGTGAGATTTCACTTTATTAATATTAGGTGAAAATGTAGACAGCTGAGAAGCAGATACGGCAGTAGCCATTAAAAATAAACATTTGCCCTCTTTGTGATTTGTGAAAGCGTGCAGTTATTTCCTGTTCTAAGTAATGAGAAATACTGTTTCTCAGATACCAACATATAGTAGCTGAAAGCAAATGTTGCTTTTTCAAGGGCACTATAGTTTAGCAGAGAGTAGATGCATGTCATTTTGATGATGATCACTTTGGAAAACACTAACATATTTCTGCAGAACTAGTTCCATGACCTGGACAAGTCATGGATATCAAACACAGATCTTCTAAGGCGAAGAAGTTCAAGTTTGAGTTTTCCTGCTATTTTGGGAAACAAGGAAGGGATGATCTGCAAGTGACATTTATTTTGGCTGCCTACTGAATACCAAATCAGTGAATATTATTCTGCTTTAATACTAAGTTCCATTTTCTAACCAAATTACAGCATTGCTTGTCATTGACAAATCAGGGCAAGAATGTTCCCTGGGCGTTATACCTTTCACTCCAGGCTGCATTTATATGAATGGTCCTAATCCCCTATACTTTGGCCAGGATTTTGGTTTCATTTACACCAGTTTGATATTAATGGAGTTTCTCTGGATATAATGTGCATTCCCACTGATGTAACTCAGATCAAAATATCACCAAAGGGATTATGTAGAATGCGCAGGGGTGCCAGGGTCTGTGTTCCATGATTTGACTCCCCTGATAATGAGCTTAATAAACATGCTGATAGTGACATATGGAAGAAATCTATTACAAATATAAAAATGTGGAGAAGGCTCCAAGGAAGAGCTCTGATTGCATTCCAATTTAGGATCTGGAATATGATCTCTCTTGAGCCAATGGGCCAAACTCTGCTTTCAGTTACACTTGAATAATTTTTTACTGACCCCAGAGGGCCTGATTCTGGTCTTACAACAGTTTTATACAGTTGTCAAGCCATTGATTTCAGTCAAGTTACTCCTTATTTAAATGGCTGTTCCTAAAAATACATTCTGGTCTGAGAATCTAATGTCATAATGCGATTTGGAAATGGAGTTCATTTGGGGGTTTTCTTCACTTTTTCAAGCTAACAGAAGTGTTTAGAGTTCTGAAGACAATGTGAGCACTGAAGAAAAATAATGCAAATTTAGAGAGACGAGGTAGGTGAGAATATATTTTATTGGACCAACTTCTGCTGGTGAAAGAGACAAGCTTTTGAGCTTACACAGAGGTCTTCTTCAGGTAATTTATAAATGGCATTTATTTCACTAGTGCAGCTCTGCATATCTGAGCACTTCGGATTAAACACTTTGTTAACATGGGGAGGTATGTGATGCTGACATTTTCAAGGGCCAGAAAGTCACCTTCTGACAATGACAATTCAAGGAGATTTCTAGCATTTGCAAGGAAGGATTCCTCACATTAGCCCCCAACCAAGCTCTTTCTAAAGTAGCATCCACTATCTAAGAAGTGAATGAAGAAATATAAACCTATCCTTGTTCTAACAAAAATAAACTTTGCTGCGGTACTGGCTATATGCCAGCTATTTATGTCAATCACCTGAAATCTACAGGTGAGGACCCAGAGGGCCTGAAGTTCATTTAAATAAGCTGGCATTTTACTGGTTCTGCGTAAGAATAGAGAACAAAATATGCACTTGTATGCACACTTGTAGTATGCAACTATATCAGGGTGCTGGCAGCTGGCAAGTTTGCATACAAAAATTCATCCTGCTCAAAATACACCTCCAGAGTTGGATGGCTTCCACTTTTCCAATTTTTTTCTGTGAATTTGGTGCTCATCAAAACAAGGGACTAAACATACACCAGCTACTGTGCAGGCATGACTTTAGAAGGTATGATTTAATCTCCCCTCTAGGTCTGTCAGAGCACCTCATTTCTGACCTGTGCAACTCTTCTGCTCTTCTATTTCTGTGTCTGTCATAGGGAGAGTGCCAGTCATGTTGAATTGAATAGTAGCATTATGTACCAGAGAAACATACACAATTTTTTGGTGAGAGCTTCAGATTAATTTCTATTTAGGCTGAGGATCTGAATTCAAGTCTTCAGAGATAAAAGACTTGAGTACTAGTCCACTACGCTTCCCAGCACCTAGTGTTGATAGTAACCCTCACAGTTAGTAGAGATGAGTCTGAACTGCAGAGATTGCATCTGGGCCTTGGAACTCCTTGTAGCCATTCTGCCAGATGGCATCATCAGCAACAAGGACCGAGTTCAATACCTTGGGGTTACTCTTAACAATACAAAATAGAACTGGCTTGAGTCCCCACTCAGTAAGCTGGGAAAACCTACAACCACTCCTGGGTGCCTCTGAGTGATGCTCCATTTGGCAGCACTGAGTCTGTGTATAACAAAGGAGAACTTTTATTGAAAGGGAACGCAGCATTAATCTGGGAAAACACCACAACCACATTCAAAAGCATGTGACCATATGCAAACACAACCCCACTGTGCGCTGGGGAGCGTCTTTTCCCTTGCGATGGTAAAGAATGAACTATTCTCCTTAACACACCTTCCACTCTCCCTCCACATCACCCCACTCACAGTTGGTTGTCCTTGGTTAGCTGTCTCTCTATCATCATCCCTCTGCTATCACTGTCTCTCTGCTGCTGGCACTGGCACATTTGGATCCAGTTTGGTTCATTATTAAAAGGGCTGCTAAAAATTTTAGATCCAAATCTAGATGCACTTACTAGAGTTTGAACATGTTCAGCTCGAATCCAAAGCTTTATTCAGGAGCATCTCTAACAATTAAAGGAACAAGTAATTCTCTCCTAACCAAACCTTTGTCATTTGTTGTAGGTCACTTCATTAATTTCTGCGGGAATCTGCCTGAGAGAACAAATGGCCACTTTCTTATTGTTGGGACAACTGTGGCTTTTTTTTTACATGTTTGCACTACATATTTTAGAAATGTTTCTCTGTCCCAACTTACCAGCTACAGCTGGGACAAAACCAGAACCTTATATCAGAAAATCCTAAAATCCCTGCCCTATTGTCTATTGATAACTTGCACAGAGTGAGAGTGTCATGCCTCATTTGCATATATATTTACATACATTATCATAACAATACATATACAATATTTCCTAGTACTCATGTCTCCTGAACTATTAGAAATTGCTTGTTTGAGTTATGAGGAAGAAAATCCTGAAGCTGATCCACTTTATCATGTTCCAATTACATCTAGAAGGTGGGTGAGAGATGGAGTTGGCCTCCATGCTGCATGGTGTGCATTCCTGCCATGTACAATAGCTTATGCTGTTCAGAGAGCCAAAAGGTCTCTCTCTGCAGAACTTGTTTAGTTTAGCTCCCTCTAGAGCAGCATATACGGACATTTTACATAGGCTAAAAAAACTAGATTAGCATAATGCCCTTTTTCTTTGAAGAGTGAAGCTAATGGATAGATACCTTTCTTCAAACCCACCCTTATAGAAATAGTGACTCACATCTCTAACACTTATGTGTCTCAGTAAGTTTTCTAAATGCTGTTATACAATATGGCATATTGCAATTTACAGGGGTCATGCTGGGGCATATGGTAGATTATTAACTAGGATCCTTACCTCTTAGTTAAGTGATCTTTAAAGCATTAGAGCTGTGTAGCATTACCCTGGTGCAAAAATGCCATGGTCTTACCAGTTGACCTTTTAAAGTGCAAGTGTTAAGTGCTTTGTGAAATTTCAGGGTTTGCTGGTGCCTATAATACTCCTCTCAATTTATTTTCAAGATGTTGTGGAGTGAGGTGCAAGTGAGAACATCTCTGTCTGTTGCTTTTAATACAGTCTGCCTATGCACAACTGGTGGTGGGTTCTGTGTTTGCGTAATTATCTTTCTTTCAGAGTTTTCCCTCTTTTTTGCAATGTTTGAATTCTGTGAACATTTCTATGGAAATAATTCACTGAAAAAATTTCTTTTATATGCTGTGGATGATAGGAATGATAATAAGTGCCATACTACAAATCATAAAGTTAGTATTCCCAGGATTTAAATATAAAGCAAAAGAGACTCAGATGATCATGAGTACGTTTCCAGGAAAGAAATTTGGCACTGATAACATATCCTAGCTATTCTGTTATGGAATGGATTTTGAGGGTATGCTAATCAGTCTATCAGAGAGCAGCTTAACACCAGATTCAATGGTAGCTTCGAGATGAAGAAAAGTATTTGGTAAATGCTGATGCAAGAGCAGAGAAGCGGAATTCAAACAGGAAGATCACATTACCCCTTAAAAGGTCTCCTCACAATCCCAGCTCTCCTTCAAATTAACTAGTGGATGCAACACTGGTTCTAAGAGGGAGTCAGGTACTCAAAGATTAATGGACATTTTCTAGCTTTTTCAGATGAATAGTTAAGTATATGAAGATAACACATCCATCAGCACAGGTTTCTCAACACTGAAAAAGGGATGAAGCACAAAAGCTGTTTCTTTCTCATCAGTAAATAAATCCCAACTACCTGTATTACTAATGGTTCTAAAACAAAAGCAGGACCGACTGCATGAAAAATTATTACTTGTTAATTAATGGGAACCTTCATTATAACCAATGTCATCTAGCCTGACCTAAAAGGAATAGCTTCCCCATTGCAATATTGAGTTCCTCGTATTTTCTTACTTTTGAAGTAACTGACATTGTAAACACAGGATCTATAAAATAACCTATCGAGACAAATTCTTCTCCTTTCATGAGTGGAAGCTGGGAGATGTGACAAAAGGCTGAAAATTATCCAGAGTTGTGCAGAGAACAGAAATGCCATTTTGCTGAGCATTCTGAGGTTTTGAAATTTTGTTTAGTTCCCGTTTGGAATGAAATGTAATCTGAAACTTCCTCAGATGAAAATTTAAAAAAACAATATTTTTCTTGGATCAACTGAAACATTTCAGCTCAACAAAACTGGAATATTTTGTTTCAGTTTTGGTGTTTCTGTTATATTGTAGTATAACATATAATACAAACAAACAAAATTGCAACCAGAAGTTGTTCTGAAAGATGAAATCAAAACACTGTGTTCTGACAATGTCCTGAAACTCTTGATTTGAGTGGAATTACCTGATCTTAATAACCTTGGTCTGACTTCAAAAGAACTATTTCCAGGAGAAATGGTCACAGGATTGGTGTTTACATAGTAAAATATCTGGCAAGCAGTACAAAAGAATTCAATGAGAGTTGAGGACATTCTGCATCACTCAGCACCTTTCAGGATTGGGCCCAATCTTTTGCTTTTAGAAATATAGGCTTTTGCAAGGTGCCTCTCCCATCTAATCATGTCGGTGGGAAAGGAATCTGTATGCCATCTAGTTCCACCATAAGGTTTCTCAGGCGTTTTATATTAATTTCTTTTTGGAGGGTAGCAGCATGGATTAGAGAATCACTTTTCATATTGATGGGTCACTATTTAGTTTCTTATTTAATAAAACCATAAGAATTGTTAGCTTTTCATTGGAACCAATGGAGCCCCGGCACGTACGCATAAAGAATTTCTGTGGTTTTGCCTTGGATAAACTACCGTATGCACACAGAGAGACTTATCCTGCCAAGATGGCAATGAAAGCAAAATTCCACAGCCAACAGAACTGACAAATGCTGACCTAAAACAAGTTTTCTGTTATTTTTAAAATATTCCAGTAGGTTTGTTTTCTGTTCTATTCTTTCCACTGATTTTTTAGGGTTTCCAGGAAATAGAAGACAATAATAGTATCTTTTACAAAAAAGAATGCAAATCCTTTTGTACACAAAAAGAATGAGGATCTAGATAGGCATATCCATATCCATGGAGTAATTCCACTTCCCTGGGAATTTAATTATGTAGTATGTTTAAATGTGGGCAGTGAAAAATGTTCAAAAACATTATGAACTGCTAAAAACTAGCCAAGTTGAAACCAGCTTCAGCAGACCTAAACCCCAGTGGCTCAGGTTCAAAGAATGACATCTCTGCATTCCACCACCAGCCTTTCATATCCCATGCTCTGTTAGCCTGTCCTCCAGAGAGGATAGATTCATAGATTCCAAGGCCAAAAGGGATCCCTGTGATCATCTAATCTGACCCCCTGTGTAACACAGGCCAGAACTTCCCCAAAAGAATTCTTAGAAAAACATCCAATCTTTATTTAAAAAAAATGCAGTGATGGAGAATCCATCATGACCCTTGTCAAATTGTTTCAATGATTAATTACACTCACTGTTAACAATTTAAGCCTTATTTCTTGCCTAGCTTCAACTTCCAGCCACTGGATTGCTTTATAATTTTCTCTGCTAAAGTGAAGAGCAACATTTGTTCCACATGTGGGTACTCATAAACTGTGATCAGGTCACCACATTAATCTTTTCTTTGTTAAACTTAATAGATTGAGCTCCTTGAGACTATCATAGGAAGGAGCACCTTCTCTTGCCCCCTCAACTGCCGAGTTCCTTCTCAATGACTTCTTTTGAGCTGGTGTAATGACAGAATCATGTCCATGTCATAACAATTCATCAAGAGGCTGCAATGTAATCGTCATGAAAGAGTTCAGGTATAGATTCAAGTTTTCCAAACTTTGTGGTAGAACTTGCAGCTAGGTTTTTTTTTAATCCATCACTGGTTTAAATACACAGTTAATCTGATTCTCCTCTCACTTAGCAATTTTACACTTCAGTGATGCTATTTCTCATTTACTCTAGTAACAATGAGAGAAGAATGAGGCCAATTATTTTTTAAAGCTTGTGAGTCAGTCTGTTTGGTTTTAGGTGGGCCTGATTTTGAAGTGATTGCCACTTAGATCATAATAAATCTGGAGTAAATCCATTGAAGTTGATGAGAGTACAATGGCGTAAAACATTGTCATTTTCTATTGTGCATTTCATAGGTTCCAGGGGCAGCTCCAGGCACCAGCACGCCAAGTGTGTACTTGGGGCAGCACGCTGCGGGGGGCGCTCTGCTGGTGCCGCGAGGGCGGTAGGCAGGCTGCCTTTGGTAGCATGCCTGCGGAGGGTCTGCTGGTCCCACAGCTTCAGCGGACCTCCCTCAGGCAAGCCGCCAAAGGCAACCTGCCTGCCGTGCTTGGGGCGGCAAAATACTGCTGCCTCTGATAGGTTCATAGAGTTTAAGGCCAGAAGATGCCACTAGATCATCTAGTCTGACCTCCTATATATCACAGTCTCTTAATTTTCATTTAGATACACCAATATCTAGCCCAAAGACTTTAGTTAGACTAAAGAATTTCAGTCCTCAGAAGGCTAAACTGTGTCAGCATAGAGACAGAGATCAGAAGATACAGAGGTTCCCCCAATGCCTCAGGCCCCTACAATGGCAGGGAATTCGTTAAGTCAGATATGCCTGGATGATTTCAGTAGGTGAACAACACCCCATGCTGCAGAAGAAGGTATCTTTCCTCCTCGTGCTGCCACATTCCTGCCAAGATGACTTGGATGAAAATTCCTTCCCCAGATTTGGCATCTGGCTCAGTATGACCCTAAACACGTGAGAATTCTTTGTACCACCTCAGAGGACTGGTCTACCACGTCTGGTGTCCTGTCTCCAGCTGTGGTCAAGTTCTGATTCTTCAGAGGAAGGTCAAAAAACCCACACCCAAAACAGAATACATCTGGCCACTGACCAATTGTGAATTGAGGTCGGGGGGAGGATTCCTTCCTGACTCCTACAGGGACTGGCTCAAGCCCTGAACTAGGAATGGCTGATACTTAAAAAGGCCAGGGTCAAATGAGAGAAGACAAAGATCCACAATGTAATTTACATTTGAAATAAGTGAAAAATACATATTTATTTATTAAATCTATCTATATGTATAAGGACTCCTTTACCAAGTATCTGAGCATCTCATAAGGTAGGGAAGTGCTATTATCTCCA
Source organism: Gopherus flavomarginatus (assembly GCF_025201925.1). Lineage (NCBI taxonomy): Eukaryota > Metazoa > Chordata > Testudines > Testudinidae > Gopherus > Gopherus flavomarginatus. The sequence goes on from NC_066626.1 coordinate 62,574,419, forward strand.
TTTTACAGATGGGGAAACAGAGTCATTAAAGTATTTAAACTTCTACCTTCCAATTGAAATTAATGGAAGTTAGAAGCCTAACCACATTTGTGGCTGTGGGACAGAGATTGAGCGACTTGCCCAAGCTCACACAGCAAGTCTTTAGCAGGGAATTGAACTGGGTGTTTTGAGTCCCAGGCTAGCACCCTAACTGTTGGACAATCCTTCCTTTATAAGTATAGGCAGGTGAAATACATCCATGAGTGTTTTCATTTTTCAGACTGCAGCATTCAAGAAATCCATATTTACTTCTGGTGTTATTTGTTTTCTACATTATGCCAGTACTAACATTAGTAAGGATTGGTTATTCTAAAGTTAAGATACATAAGATTTTAAAGATATTCTTTCTTATTACCTAGTAAGAACAACCTTGATATAGTTTGCCTAGCTTTGAATTATAATGTATGTCATCAGTAATGTGAGTTTGTTTTAATTTACTTCTGACATTAAGATGTTGCTTTTGGGCAGACTGTTGCAAATGCATCCTGTTCACTTTCTTGCCTTCCAAATGCCCTTCATGTTTCAGTAAAACAATCCAATCAAAACTAAAGACCAAAAGCCCAGTAAAACAAATCAAGCATACAAATAATTCCTAGGCATTCCTGTTCTACTTTAGCCTGTTTGCCCAAGGCTTTTAAATGTCTTAAGCTGGGTAATAGTATAGCTCACTAAACTTCCTAAAAAAAATATCTATACTGTCTATTGTTTTCTATGTTACTTAGGGTAGAGTTCATAAAAGTAGAATTATTTATGCAGAAACTCTGCATAAATTTAAGCTGCATAGTATGCATTTCCTGATGGCAAACTGTTCATTGTAAGATTTCTTTTTATGATTTTCTTGTTTTATATTAAAAAAAAAAAGAAATATGGTGGTGCTGTTTGTTGATTAATGTGACAGCTCCCAACGTTCTCAGTCAGGATCAGGACCCAACTGAGCTGAATGTTATGCAAGCAGGGAGAAATAACCCCTTTCCTTGAAAGATGTTTTCATTCAATCTGAAAGAAGTTATGGTTTAAAAAAGTACTGATTTCCATTCCTTTTAGTAAGTTTAAGTCCAGAAGGGACCATTAAAGGTTAAACTATACACATTCTCTAAACTATGCATGTGGCTTCCACTGAAGCCATTCTGTGCATGTGTATATGAGGGTAGAATTTGGCCTTTGCCGTCTTTTGTTTGTTTTTTTCCTTTTATGCACTCTCACACAGATTTTTTTCCTGTGGCAGATGGCTAATTTTGATGTGTTTGGTCTAAACAAAAATCTGGCCACACTCCATCTCTGAGAGCAGAGACTGTGGACCATATTCTCAGTTGCTGCCAGTTAGCATAGTCTCAGTGACAATTGCTAGCTGTTATAGTTGTGAAGAAAACCTTGAGAAAGTGAATCAATGGTTATTGACCCAGAGGTGTCTGCCTCAGTTTGCAGGGAGCCTGAAACAAGTGAATTGCTGCAATCATTTCCAGGGACTGCTATCTCAGATGCCCAATGATGATACTCAAATGTTAATATAAACTATTTCACTACAGAGCAAAGCATGGAGGAAAGGAGAGGAAGGACCAGATAAAGAAGATTTGTACAGTTTCATTTTGGTGCCACAAATGATTGGGCTTGGGAAAATAACACCATTCTGTCCCCTCCTCCGAGTCTAGCAGAAGCCAGGCCCAACAACTCCAACGGGGCATCTGAGCCCCACCAAGGGGAATCCAAGCTCAAGGAGCCCAGGTAAGCCCCATAGTGTAGTCAAACCCCACTATGAGGGAGTAAACTCAAGTAGCACAGTAGAGGCCAGAAGGCATGTATAATCAGCACAGCCTACTATGAATAGCATCTCATTCTGGCATCCAAAGGGATTTATTTTGTGGGCAGAGTATGGTTTATGGAAGGAATTTGGAATAGTAGCGCTGTACTACCATCTTTTTATTCTTGCCAATCCAACTGCCAGAACTTGTAAATCAAGTGATTGGGGGGAAAAAAGCAGAATGTCATTTCACGGAACATGTGTCTGCAAAAATAAATAAATACATACATAAAAAAGAATGTAATACATTCAGATGTTGCTCTGATCATAAAAAGAGTTGTTTCCAGCACATGAGATTTTGTTGTTTTTAAATCACGCCTATTGACTTCGCTGGGCTTGGGGGCAGGCCCATAAAGCATAAGATTGGACTTTGTGGTAGCAAATGTGCTGCATTCCTCAGCTATGAATAGTTAAGTGAGACTCGGTGGATGTGATATAAGATAAGATCCTACACAGGTTCTTCCAAAGAGCACTTATAAGGCATGAATTAAAGAAAGGTGGAATGGCTTTGAACCAATAGCTGATTTCTTACAGAAAGGCTCCTTCTCTGGCATTTTGTTAAAGTTTTGCTGGAGAGAATAAATCACCCCCACTTCACTCAATAATGAAGAAACGATGATGGTATTTGAAATTAATTCAAAGGTCACAATAAATTCTGAGCTTCATGAGAATCAGTGTGTCCTACCTTAGAGAGAGCATGATTTTGCCTCATTAACAGATTTAAAATCGAAGGTGATATGAGATAAATTCATCTTAAATTCATCATAAAAGGGCTGATTTTAGTAATTAGCTGATCTTTTTCACAAGGATCTTTACTCTCATCTGAATGTATCTATCCATTGCTTATCAATATGTTTGCCTATCCAAGACACTGATAGCTCTCAACACTCATAACAGATACTGTATGAACTATTTCCTTATTAACATTGTTAGTGCCTCTGAAATACAAATAGTTATACAATAGTTTCTGCCTTAGATTACATTGAAACAATACAGCATGTAGGACAGATGTGTATCCATATCAATAATGGAATATTTGGGGGGAGGTGTCAGGGAGGTGTCCCTTTTTGAGGGGGATGGAGGCATCCATCTGCTAACCGGACATCCCAGGAGGTGTGCTGCCCTCCTTCAGCCTGCCTCTGGGAGATTACAGAAAGGTTGCTGAGGCTCACTCATCTCTCTGATCACTCACCTACAGTGCTCATCAACATGGGCAGTAATGATACTCCCAGTTCTGGTTCTAAGCAGCTCAGCAGTGCCTACATGATTCTGGGAGCAAAGGTGAAGGGACTGGGGACACAGGCGGTATTTCGTCCATTCTTCCACTTGAGGGTACAAAAGCAAACAGGAACACACGCGTCCTGAATATAAATGCATGGCTGCACAGAAGGTGTCAACAGGAGGCCTTTCATTTCCTCGACCATAGAATGCTCTTCCATGAAGGAGGACACCTGAGAAGAGATGGGATCCACTTGACCAAAAAGGAGAAGAACTTATTCACACACCATCTCTTCAATTTAGTGAGGAGCGCTTAAAACAAGATTAAAAGTAGGCAGGTGACAAAAGTCTACAGATAGGTAAGGAAAAGGTGAGCTTAACAGAGGTCTAGAAGTTGCAGGTGCGGGGAATGATAAGTAGGGTCATAGGAGTGACAAGTGTGTAAATAGTGAGGGAATCTGTTCAATATCTTAGATGTCTATACACAAATACAAGGAGTGTGGGGAATAAACATGAAAAACTGGAAGTATTACTACATAAACTGAGTTATGACTTAATAGTATCACAGAGACTTGGTGGGATAAATCTCATTACTACTGTAGATCACCAAATCAGTTGAGGAGGTGGATGAGGCATTACTAGAACAAATAACAGAAACATCCAAAACACAAGACCTGATAGCAATGGAGGCCTTTACCCAGACATCTGCTGGAAAAGTAATACAGGAAAACATAAAATTTCCAGTAAACTCTTGGAATGTCTTGGGGGCTTCTTGTTTCAGAAGATGTAGGAAATAACCAGAGAGACAGCCATTTTAGACTTGATTCTGACTAACACAGAGGAATTGGTGGCAAATCTGATGGATGGTAATTTAGGTGAAAGTGATCATGAAACGATAGATTTCGTGAATGTAATGAACGGAAAGAGTGAAAGGAGCAGAATACGGACACTGGACTTCAAAAAAGCAGACTTTAATAAACTCAGAGAAGTGGTAGGAAAAGTCCCCTGGGAAGAAAATCTAAGGGAAAAAAGGGTCTTCAGGAGAGCTGGCAGTTTCTTAAAGAAACAATACTAAAGGCACAACAGTTAACTATCCTGATGCAAAGGTAATACAAGAAGAATAGTAAAAGGCCGATATGGCTACATCTGGACCTGTTTAATGACCTGAAAATCAAATAGGAATCCTACAAAAAGTGGAAACATGAACAAATTGCTAAGGATGAATACAAAAGATATAGCACAAACATGTAGAGACAAAATCAGAAAGGCTAAGGCACAAAAACACCTAACAAGGGACATCATAGCAATAAGGAGAGGTTCTATATATACATACAGAGGAAGAAAAAGATGAAGGAAAGGGAAGGAGAACTAATAAAAAACAACATGAAGAAGGCTGAGGTGTTTAATGCCTGCTTTGCTTCTGTCTTCACTAAAAGATTAATTGTGACCAGTTGCTTAACACAATATTAACAAGGGGAAGGAACACATGCTGGTATAGGGAAGAACTAGTTAAAGGATGTTTAGATAAGTTAAACTATTCATAAGAACGTAAGAATGGCCATACTGGGTCAGATCAAAGGTCCATCAAGCCCAGTATCCTGTCCTCTGACAGTGGCCAGTGGCAGGTGCCCCAAAGGGAATGAACAGACAGGTTATCATCAAGTGATCCATGCCCTGTCACCTAATCCCAGCTTTTGGCAAACACTATTCCTGCCCATTCTAGCTAATAGCCATTGATGGACCTATCTTCTATGAATCTATCTAGCTCCCTTTTGAAACGCGGTATAGTATTGGCCTTCACAACACCGTCTGGCAAGGAGTTCCAGAGGTTGACAGTGCACTGTGTGAAAAATACTTTCTTGTGTTTGTTTTGAACCTACTACCTATTAATTTCATTTGGTGGCCCCTTGTTCTTATATTATGAGAAGGAGTAAATAACACTTCCTTATTTACTCTCTCTATACCACTCATGATTTTATAGACTTCTATCATATCCCCCTTAGTCGCCTCTTTTCCAAGCTAAAAAGTCCCAGTCTTATTAATCTCTCCTCATACGGAAGCCGTTCTATACCCCTAATAATTTTTGTTGCCCTTTTCTGAACCTTTTCCCATTCCAATATATCTTTTTTGAGATGGGGTGTCCACATCCGCATGCAGTATTCAAGGTGTGGGCATACCATGGATTTATATAGAGGCAATATGATATTTTCTGTCTTATTATCTATCCCTTTCTTGATGATTCCCAACAGTCCATTTGCTTTTTTCACTGCCGCTGCACATTGAGTGGATGATTTCTGAGAACTATCCACAATGACTCCAAGATCTCTTTCTTGAGTGGGAACAGCTTATTTAGACCCCATCATTGTATATATATATAGTTGGGATTATGTTTTCTAATGTGCATTACTTTGCATTTATCAACATTAAATTTCATTTACCATTTTGCTGCCCAGTCACCCAGTTTTGTAAGATCCTTTTGGAGCTCTTCTCAGTCTTCCTGGGACTTCACTATCTTGAATAGTTTTCTATTAACTGCAAATTTTGCCACTTCACTGTTTACCCCTTTTTCCAGATCGTTTATAAATACGTTAAATAGGACTAGGCCCAGTATAGATCCCTGGGGGACACCACTATTTACCTCTCTCCATTCTGAAAATGGACCATTTATTCCTACCCTTTGTTTCCTATCTTTTAACCAGTTACCAATCCATGAGGGAACCTTCCCACTTATCCCATGACTGCTTATTTTGCGTAAGAGCCTTTGGTGAGGGACCTTGTCAAAGGCTTTCTGAAAATCTAAATACACTATATCCACTGGATCTCCTTTGTCCGCATGCTTGTTGACCCCCCTCAAAGAATGCTAGTAGATTGGTGAGGCATGATTTCACCTTTATAAAACCCATGTTGACTATTTCCCAACAAATTATGTTCATCTATGTGTCTGACAATTTTGTTCTTTACGATAGTTTCAACCAGCTGAGGAAGCATGTGCCTAGGGCAGCATTCCATCCATTCTTGGGGCTGCGCAGTTCGAGCGGCTTTTTTTTTTTTTCCTTCAGCAGTTCGGGCGGTGGGTTTTTTGTGTTTTTTTTGCTTGGGGCAGCAAAAATAGTAGAACTGGCCCTGGTTTCAACCAATTTGCCCGATACTGAAGCTTACTGGCCTGTAGTTGCCAGGGTCACCTCTGGAGCTCTTTTTAAAAATTGGTGTCACATTAGCTATCCTCCAGTCATTTGGTACAGAAGCTGATTTACATGATAGTTTACAGATGATGGTGAGTAGTCCTGCAATTTCACATTTGAGTTCCTTCAGAACTCTTGGGTGAATACCATCAGGTCCTGGAGGCTTATTACTGTTTAGTTTATCAATTTGTTCCAAAACCTCCTCTAATGACACCTCAGTTTGGGACAGTTCCTCAGATCTGTCACCCAAAAAGAATGGCTCAGGTTTGGGAATGTCCCTCACATCCTGAACAGTGAAAACCAATGCAAAGAATTCATTTAGTTTCTCCAGAATGTTCTTATCATCTTTGAGTGTTCTTTTCGCATCTCGATTGTCCAGTGGCCCCACTGGTTGTTTAGCAGGCTTTCTGCTTCTAATGTATTTAAAAAAAATTTTGCTATTACTTTTGGAGTCTTTGGCTAGCTGTTCTTCAAATTCTGTTTTGGTCTTTCTAACTATATTTTTTCCCTTCATTTGCCAGAGTCATCTACCACTTTTTAAAGGATACCTTTTTACTTCTCACTTCTTCTTTTACTTTGTTGTTTAACCACGGTGGCTCTTTTTTGGTTCTCTTACTATGTTTTTTAAATTGGGGTATACATCTAAGTTGAGCCTCTATTATTCAAATTGTCAGGGCCTGATGAAATTCAGCTTAGGGTACTAAAGGAGCTAGATGAAGCAGTGTTGGAACTGTTAGCAATTATCTTCAAGAACTTGTGGCAGACAGGAGATGGGCAAATTTTAAATCCATTTTAAAAAGAGGAACAAAGAGGACCAAGGAATTATAGAGCAGTAAGCCAAACTTTTGTTCTTTGAAAGATATGGGAGTATTTTATTAAGCAATCAATTTGTAAGCATGTAGAGGATAATAGGGTAATACGTTATGGCAACATGGATTTGTCAAGAACAAATCATGCTAGACAAACCTAATTTCCTTCTTTGATAGGGTTACTGGCTTTGTGGATGTGAGGAAGCAGTAGATATGATGTATCTTGATTTTAGGAAGACTTTTGAAACATCCCCACTTGACATTCTCATAAACAAACTAGGGAAAAGTGGTCTAGGTGAATTACTCTAAGGTGGGTACAAAATTTGTTGAAAGACCACACATAAAGAGTAGTTGTCAATGGCTCGCAGTCAGACTGGGATAATATATCAAATGGGGTCCCACAGGTGTCTGTAATAGGTCTAGTACTATTCAATATTTTAATTCATGACTGAGATAATGGAGTGGAGGGTGTGCTTATATATTCTGTGGATAACACTAAGCTGGGAGTGGTTGCTAATGCTTTGGAGGACAGGATTAAAACTCAAAATGGCTGTGACACATTGGAGAATTAGTCGGAAATCAACAAGGTGAAATTCAATAAAGACAAGGTCAAAGTACCGCACTTAGGAAGGGCAAATCAAATGCACAACTACAAAATGGGGACTTAGTGGGTAGGCAGTAGTACTGTGGAAAAGTATCTGGAAGTTCTAGTGGATTACAAATTGAATATGAATTAACGATGTGCTGCAGTTGTGAGAAAGGCTAACATAATTCTAGGGTTTATTAATAGGAGTGTTGTATATGCTAGGATGCATTTATATTAACACTGTTCTGGCCAGCACAGCTGCACTAGAGATCTATTAGCTCAAGCAATTCCGGTTCCTGCTGCATGGATGTTGCTTAGTTAACCCTCTCCTATCCACGTCAGTCAGAGACTGGCTTGTGCTGCATTGCTCCAATGGAACTATTTATATGGGATTTTTTGTCAATGAAATTGCATGCACAAATAAGAGCTACTTATGGGTGTAAGGATTTGCAGTCCTATATTTATATTTATACAAGTATACTCTAGGGCCCAATTCTCTATACACTAATAAATTAGAAATATTTGGAGCTAGAATTACTATTACACTTCATCCCATCACAGTAAAAATGTGTTATTACTTTTCAACAAGATGGCTGCCCACAACAGAAGTCTGATAATTAAAATTGTAATTCAAACCTTGAAAGAAAACTACATCTCACAGTTTATTCGTGGTGATAAGTGCTTCGTGGTTATCAGGGCTATTTGTTGGACTGAGCAAAATAAGTGCAGTTTCCTTATCAATTAAATTATTTTCCATCACAGCCAATACAGCCAAGTTTGGTACTGTGACTAACCTATTCCTGAGAGGATCACTTCAGTATGATGCCCTTCTATTGATGTAATCAAAATTAATAGGAAAAACTTGCCTTAAGCTTAATTGGTATATTTAATGCCTACATTTTTAAATTACTTGAACATTTTCTTAATTAAACTGGAACATTCAAAATCACACCACTTTTTATTTTATACTGTTTTCTTAATATTGCAATATTTCAAAGATAATTGCAAACAGTTTTGAAGGGATTTTTTAGATCCAGTGCTAAATACAACATGTTAGTTATAGTAAAGTAATAACACAGTAAAAATTATTTGAATTAGATATCACAAAGTCCAGAAATGATTTCACTAGAATGATCAAGAATAGCAATTGTTTCCCAGCTGTTTAGACCATAATCTCATTAAGGATTTATATTGAGTTCACTGACTATATCTTTAATATCTGCATGGACAGATGATGTTGGGGTTGTTAAGACAATTTGGGAAACTCCCATCTTCCATCACCATTGTCACAGGTCCAGAGACCTTAACCTGATGTTTCAGACTCATCTTGCCAATGAGACAGAGTAAAGAAATGGATCTGTTTGTCTTCCTGGTGATTTTAAGGAAAATGAAAACAGAGATGATATTTTTCAGTAAAGTCATCCTCTCTTTCAGCATGTAATATTTGTGGGGTTTAATTTAAGAGGTAACTTCTGGCATGTTTCTAATCTTTGGACCGTGTAGAGTGATGGGTAAAACAAAAAATGAAAAAATGCCCAGAATATTCCTACACTTCTCTTGCTACCACACTGAATTAAACCACATTCATCAAATAAGGTTATATATTTATCTTCAGAGCACAATACCACAACTGAGATGTGGGGGAGGATTGTTGTGAAGTTCAAGGTTTTGCAAAGGTTCATGAAATATTTTCAAGCATTTTGTCAACATTTTTCGAGTGTTGTCAAAAACAAAAGACTTGGAAAATACAAGAAACTACACGCACTCCTAGCTACCTCAAATTTCTGACTCCACCTCTTGGTCAATGCCCTGCCCCCAAAAGGTATGTCCACAATTTTTCCTCATAGTATAGGAGTCTCCCTCTCATGAAAGGAAAGTGTCCCATTCAGTCTCTGCCAGAGGTGGAAAAAGTGAGGCTAGAAAACACAAATCTAATAAGCTCCATAATCAGATCGGACTCTCTCCCCATAGGAAAATGAATCAGGGATGACAATGGGAGGCGGGTCAGAGGAAAAGTGGGGGAGTTTTTTTAATGAAATGAATGAGTGCTTAGGGCTGGGCAGATGAGCAGTACTGTTGCCCTTCAGTCAGAGTGGTATGCTACTGTCAGAACGGAGAGGTCAGTAGGCCTGATTCCAATCTTAGACTGATTTTATGCCAGTGTAACCCTATTGACCTCAGTGGAGTCACTCTTAATTTACATTGGTGTAACCAAGGAGAGAATTGAAGATTGTGAGAGAAAGTAGTTCCTTCAGTAAAAAGTATATAATTTCTAGTGGTCATGGTTGTATGCTGTGTTGGAACTGAACATGGTTCACATCATTTCAAGGCCATTTGAACATTGTGGGTTTAAAGTTATGCAGGAGACTAGAACAGCAATAATTTAGCATTCTGACAAGGCTTGGGGTCCATCCAAGTTGCTGGCAGATAAGAGTGCATCAATGCTTCTTAGCACTTTTCCCTCCAACAGATGCAAATAAAAGATTCCCAATACCCATCCTTCCTCAAAGACAGTGGGGAGAGGAAGAGAGGAGTCCTCCCCTTGAAGAGCCAATGGGGAGTAAAGGAATTGTTTTGGGGTACATCCAGACTACCTGCCGGATCGTGATCGATCTATTGAGGATCGATATATTGCATCTCGTCTAGACGCGATATATCTTAATTCCACCCTCTGGAACTCCACCAGGGCAAGAGGCGGAAGCAGAGTTGATGGGGTAGCCACGGCCGTCAATCCGATGCCGTGAGGACGGGAGGTAAGTCGAAATAAGATATATTGACTTCAGCTACACTATTCCAGTAGCTGAAGTTGTGTATCTTAAATTGACCCCCCCCCAGTGTAGACCAGCCCTTTGAAGGGAATGACCAAAGCCATTGGGGATTCTCCTTATTGCATCCAACACCACCTTCAGGTTGTGTTGCCTGGACTGTGTCCCTGTTTTCCCCAACCAGAGACTGACATCTACAGATGGAATTTTCCTGTGTAGCTTCATTTACTTTAATAGAGCAATACCAATTTACACCAGCTCATCTGGCCAGTGTGTCCCTCTTGTGTGTGAGGGTGGAATTAAGATAGGAATGATGCTTTTGTACCAATCACCTTGCTGTGCTTCAAAGTTGTGTGTGAACTTTGAGGCGCCACACTGAGTTGGCATTAGAGGCGCCAAAGCGGATAGCACTGGCCCATCAAACCATTCAAGGTTTGCCCATCAGTCCGTATCATTTATTTAAATCAAGATTTTGCTTCAAGTTATGTCTTCTAATATTATATTGTGGGTGCTAAATAATAAAAAGAATTGTGAAATTAATAATTATTACTTAAAGGAATTACAGCTTTTTCTTGTAACAACTAAGGGCCCAATCTGCAAATCCTAACTCATGGTAAAGCAGTTCATATTAATGAGAATACTTGTGCAAAGTCTGCCTCTGAAATTATTGATATCATTTGTGGGTTTTAGGCAGAACGTATTTTTTTGCTGCTAGGTGGAGTAAATGGAGTAGCTTGCTTACAGGTAACTGCTGGGTATCAATAGTTAACTATACCTTTGACAGAGGATTTTAATATCAGCGTCTTGAATTTGAAAATGCTCATATTTCTTACGTTGCTGTTAATAACTGCTGAAGCTTAAGTTTTACCTTGTCATTTATGATTATATTCATATTTAAATGCAACAGTTTAATTCAGAAATGATTGAATGGATTTGATAAAACAGACTGTACAGTAGATGAAACGAAAGTTTCAATATACCGTATGTAGGAATTTTAAATTACCTTTAAATAATACACAAGGTAGGACATAGAAAATTCAACTGAAACAGATTATGAAGATACTTATCAATGCATGACTTCTTACATACTTTAGGAGATGAAGCCCAAGCTGCTATTCTTTAAAGCTTTCATGTCAGGACATTCAAGTGTCTTCTGCAAAGTTTCCAGTGATGGTGTGGTGGGGCAGCTGCCCCACCCCCATATGAGAGGGGGCTAGAGTAGGCCAGAGAGACTGCGCAGGCCAGCAGCCAATCAGGGAAGGGCTTACTGAGAGCTAATTAGGGCTGTGATTGGACACAGCCAATCAGGCTCAGATGGGCCATATATAAAGGCTGCCCAGAATCACAGCAGGCAGTCTGTCCCAGATCTTCATGGGGGAGGGTCTGTCTCTGGAGCAGAAGACCAGCGCCAGGGATAGCAGTGCTGGGCAGGCTCCGGGGAGTGGAAGGGAACTCCAACCGCTACCTGCCAGGCTGCAGGCCCTTACGGAAGGGCCTAGCTGGTGCCAACGGGGCTAAGGGGAAGTGGCCCAGGGACAGATGGACAAGGGGAGAGAAGGAGAGTGGGGAGGCTGCCACTAAAGGGTCCCTGAGTTGGGACCCAGAGTAGTGGCTGGGCCTGGGTCCCCCCTTGTACTGCACCTGGCCACAGTAGGGGGCTGAAACAAACTGCAACCAGCCCTTGCAACAAGGGGCTAGACTTTGAAGGTTGTGGTTGGCCACTGAGGCCAGTGCAAAGACTGTTGCTGATCCCTCCCCCACCCCCCAGAAGGAGGTGAGGATGGACTAGGGGGCACTGCCAAAGGGCAGTGACCTGAAGAGGACACCGCCAAGTGGGGAGCAACGTGGGTCCAGACAGCTGTGAGGAACAGATGATGGATTGTACACCACCAGCAGAGGGCGCCCCACCAAGGACTGAGCTAATTCCCAGAGCAAGCAGTGGGAGGCACTGTGGTGGTGAGTCCCAACCGCATCACAGATAGTTACAACAATGTCTTATCACAGGCTTTTCTCTCTTCCATTCTATTTCTGTAATTATTCTCTCTCTGTCACCCACCCACTCACATTTCCCAACAAGGCCAAATCCTCTCCATGTTTAAATATTATAGATTCATAGATTACAAGGCCACAAGGGACCAGTTTGATCATCTAGACTGACCTCCTGTACAACAGAAGCCACAGAACTTCCCCAAAATAATTCCTAGACCAGATCTTTTAGAAAAATTCCAACATTGAATTAAAAATGGTCAATGATGGAGAATCCACCACACCCCTTGGTAAGTTGTTCCAATGGTTAATTACTTTCACCACTAAAACTTTATGCTTTCTTTCAAGTCTGAATTTATCTAGCTTCAACTTCCATCCATTGGATTGTGTTATTCTGTTCTCTGCTAGATTGAAGAGACTATTATTAAATATTTGTTCCCAAGAAGCTACTTAGACACTGTAATCAAGTCACCCATTAACATCCTCTTTGTTTAGCTAAAAAGATTGAGCTCTTTGAGTTTATCACTGTAAGGCATGGTTTCTAATCCTTTAATCATTTTTGCGGCTCTTCTCTGAATGCTTTCTAATTTATCAATATTCTTGAATTGTGGGCACCAGAACCGGATAGAGTATTTCCACAACAAACACACCAGTGCCAAATATAGAGGTAAAATAACCTTTCTCCTCCTCCTCGAGATTCCCCTGTTTATGCATTACAGGCTCGCATTAGTTCTTTTAGCTATAGCATCACACTGGGAGCTTCAGCTGATTATTCACTACAACCCCAAAATCTTTTTCAGAGTCACTGCTTCCCAGGATAGAGTCCCCCATCCTCTAAGTGTGGCCTACATTCTTTATTCCTGGCTATATACATTTACATTTAGCCATATAAAAATGCACACTGTTTGCTTGCATCCATTTTACTAAATGATCCAGGATAGTTATGAATCAGTACGCTGTTCTCCTCATTACTTATTACTCCCCCAACTTTTATGCTTTCTGCAAACTTAATCAGTGATAATTTTATGTTTTCCTCCAGCTAATTAATACAAAGATTAAATAACATAGGACCAAAAACTGATCCCTGCTCACCCGCTCAATCACGATTCCCTGTTTACAATTAAATGCTGAGATCCGTCAGTTAGCCAGTGTTTAAGCCATTTCATGTATGCCATGTTGTTTTGATATCTTTCTAGGTTTTTTAATCAAAATGCTGTATGCTACCAAGTCAAGCACCTTAAAGAATTCTAAATATATTTCATCAACACTATGACTTTTATCAAACAAGTACCTTGTAATCTATGTTTGTAAGAGTACATGTTACAGCTCTTGAACAAAAAAGATCAGTGGAGTCTCCGTATGGTGGGATAGCCTGAGCAGACTATACCACCTTTAGGTGAGTCAGATGCAGTATTATCTAGTGCTGGTCAGAGAAACTTGAACAGAACTATATTTCATAAGTGTACAGGATTCTGGCTAAACTGAAATGCTTCACAAAATCTGGCCAATATATCCAGAATTTCTTTATTTTTTTTTGTTTCTGTTTTTCATTTTGAAATGACTTCTCATCTCACATTTTAAATTTTGTATTGATATATTAGAATATAATAAAAAAATTCAAAAACTGTTTTGATTTTGTTGAAACAAAATATTTCAGATGGCCCAAAGTGAAAGTGTTTGGCAGTTTTCCTTCACAGAGAATTTTGAAATTTTCAGTTTTCACTCCAGTTTGGAATGAAGCCAAACTTTGAAAACTCAAAATCCTTCCCAAAACAGAACTTTTGTCCTCAGCACAGCTTTAGTGGCCTCTTTATCTTTTTTCTCTTGTAAATTGGCTTTGGGCACAGTTTCAGAAGGCAATTTTGCCTTCCTCCACCATCCGTTATGGTCACCAGCCTCCATTATAGACCTCCTTGTGCGAGAAACAGCAAAGATAGCATAACTCTAGGATACAGGGGACAAGGGTGGCTTTATGCTACATGTCCATCATTTGGATTCTGATCCAGCTTGGGGCCGATGCAATACCCAGCAGAAATTAGAACAGTCTTTCCTGGGTTGCCTATGTGCCATGTTGCAGTCCAGAGTAGCCCAGAATCACTGTAGTGCTGTGTGGACTTTCCCTTCTATCTGTGATATGTCCCTTCTCATCCATAGTCCTGCCACCTCTTCCAGCATGTCCCCTGCTCCATGGACTGGGAAGGGGTTGCGTATAGTTGCATACAGTCAACCTACACTGGTCATGGCTGGCAGAATTCTTCTAGTATAGGTTTACAGCCCGCACATGTTGGAGTGGCATATAGGGGCCAGAATTGGAGCCAGACCCTCTGGTCTGAAACAATGGCCACACATTGTTATGCCCACAGTATACGAATGGTTTACGTTACTGCTGTACTGATATAAGCATAAGTGGAAGAGATTCTGCTGCCTTCATTACTCTGATTTTTGACTTAGTTTTTGTTTCCTCTTCTTCATCGATCCTTTATACAGAGAAACAACGTTGGAGCTCTCAGGAATACCCACTCCTTTTCTCCTTGTTAATTATGTAGTTGAGCTTTAGTTTGATGTTGTTTGATGTTGTTGCTGCAAACATTCTGATAAAACTTGAGGAGCTTTAGAGCTTGAAGGTGTAAGCAACCAGCTTTTCTCATAGTTTGTGTGTCACTGCCCTACTGAGTCTTATAGCTTAGTAGCTTATTTTGAATTTGTTGCAAGTTAATATAGCATGATGGAAAACTTTTCACTGATCACCATTTTAAGATCTTCCACAGTACCCCTGCACACAAACAACTGTAAACATACAGGTAGATTTTCACAACAGCATTGGATTTTACTGAGCAAAACCATTCTTTATTAATGCTATGATAAAATACCATAAAAGCTTCAGACAATAGGAAAGAAAAGACTGACCACACAGAAAAATTTGTTACCTGGAATGCTGAATATTATTGACGATGTTTGTTATTCTACATGATAATTTACCTTTTTGAATTTGCAATAATTATTTAACTCACTGGAAAATAGTTATGAATTTATAAATTGCATGAGTGACTCACAATAGAAAAGCCTAAATGAAAACTATTGCCCTAAAGGGTAAAACCACTATGATTTTTCTTTTGTTGGGGAAGGGGGAGTGGAAATTAAGATTCTTCTCACAACCTCTGCTTCCTTCTCTAATCACAATGCAGGCACTATCAGTGAACGTAGAATCTTTGTATTATTTCCAAGTTTCCTCTATTGTCAGTCACTGTGACAAAGTGCAGGACAATCTGACACAATGATGAATCACTCTAGACATTGAGTTTTCACATGGCTGTCAAATGATCTCAGTAGGCTGTGTCACCTGAAAATGCCAAAAGACTAAAACCGTGTTTTGCTTTAGAACAAAGGCAGAGTTTGCTATAAACCCCATGGATTCAGAAGAGAGCCTAGAGGGCCAATTCTGATCTCTCTCTTACCCTGTGTAAATCAGTGGAATTACACTAGTATGAATTAAGTCAGAATCAGGCCCTTTGGATTTAATAAATGCTAAACATACAATACAATAATTTATTGTTTTAGTTTTTAAATTCCTTCATATCACAATTTTTTATTACAATTATTATTAAATCCCCATTTCATGATGTAACACTTACCAAATTGCAGGGTATTCTATTCTAATTGGTTTTGGTTTCATATATAAAATTGAGGTTTCTTTGTGTTTTCCAGCATGGCAAGTTCTCCAGCAAGCTTTTCATTTCTCCTGTGGAACAGGTAAGATGTAACAGAACTGATGATAACTGATTGATATATAGTCAAATGCAAATATGCTTGTTTAAATACAAGCCTTAGTTTCATGTAGATTCCATTGTTGATGCTACTGTAACTCCAGCTCATTTTCCCCATGAAAATGTTGTGTTCTCCCAGATTATTATTCACAAAGGCAGCTTTTTGAGTTATTTCTGCTCCTGCACAATATTCATGATAGCAATTTGATACTGTAGCAGTTTCAAGGTTATCAAGTGATTGAAAATCCTACTGCTTACTTCAAGGTGTAACATATAAAACTGTACTGCCATCCATTATCACAGTATAATAGTTTTTCTTAATGCCTTTCATGAACTGCTGATTTAGAAGTGTAAGCTAACTTCAGAAAGGGCTTATAGTTTCAGACTTTTTAGGCACTGTATATGGGATGCAGCCCCTTGATTTTGTATCACTATATATACTATTTAAGCAAGCAATATTTAATCTTTCCCACAGACATTGATACATCAGCTGCAGAAGAAAGACATTATGCTATATTTATAATGAGAAACAAAGAAGTAATTATTTATCTAATATGTTGAAAGGCTAATGCTGGTTTGATATGAATCTCATCATAAGAATTGGACACTCAGATCTTAGAGATTAACATTATACCAAGAAGCAGCTACTAAGCCATAAGGTACAGTAGAGTTTGCTAACAGATAAATGTAAGTGAGGACTTTGAAGAAATAACCATCATTTCTCAATCCGTTTTTGAGGCTCCCAACCACCCACTGAATTTCAGTTTCAGATGTAATTTGGGTAGTCTCTGATTGGCGAATAGTGTTGCTTGATTGAGTTTACATGGTGGCATCTGCTTAAGTAACAGATGTCTGTGCCACTAAGGTGCTATGTTCTCACTTTTTATATATGGGGAAATTGCTTCTAAAAGAGATTTTATTGTCTTTATGCAAATGAAAATACAATATTCTATCCTTAAAGGATCCTCATTATAACAGAATCTTAAATAATCATAAATGCATGTGCAACCTCATAAAATCTTTTTCTATTTTGGATATTAAGAAAGTTCCTTATGCACTGTCAGTTGTGCATGAAATGAGTTCTTATTTTAACTACCGGTATAAAGATATTAGCTCTTCTTCAGTGAAGCCCCATTGGCTTTCTAAACAAATAGTGCACAATAGTTGTTTGTGCCAAAGGTTTTCAAGTAAGAATTTCACATTCAGTTTCTTACACAGTATTGATGGGCAAGAGAGAGCTCTATATTTATTCAGGGGAAATAGAATAAATATACACCTCTACCCCAATATAACGCTGTCCTCGGGTGCCAAAAAAGGTGAAACTGCGTTATAGGTGAAACTGCATTATATCGAACTTGCTTTGATCCACCAGAGTGCGCAGCCCCACCCCACCCTACAGCACTGCTTTACCACGTTATATCTGAATTTGTGTTATATCAAGTTGCGTTATATTGGGGTAAAGGTGTAAATATATTCTTTGTTTTCTTCCCTACAGTATTACAGTAGCAATGTGCTTTGGTAATGAAGTGTGTTGCCTCTTTAAGGATTTGTTTTTCTGACCTATACTAACTGAGGTTCAGAGTACAGGGAGAGCAGCTTTCCTAGAAGATGTATACTTCTCCACAGATGCTGACTTTAGTTAATCTGTAACTGTTAGAAATGTGACTGGGAAGAAAAGTGGTGTCACGGTTAAAGCATAAGACTGAGTATCAAGAGAGTGGGTTTCTATTCCTATATTAATCACACATACCCTTTGTGACTGTGGGTATGTCTATACCAGCTTAAAAGATCCATGGCACAGCTGTGGCTGGCCCAGGTCAGCTGACTTGGGCTTGCAGGGCTCGGGCTGTGGTGCTAAAAATCGTTGTGTGGACATTTGGGATTGGGCTGGAGCTTGAGCTCTGGAACCCATGCCCTTGTGGGGTCCCAGACCTTATTGCTGTGTAGACATACTCTGTGAACCAAGCACACAAGGCCAAACTTTGCCTGGCCTTTCTGTAAGCTTGCAATGATGGGGAGGGCACAGGGCACCTTCTCCGTTTGTCTGGATTGTGTGAGGGCTCTGCAGAATTGCAGACCCTGTGCTCAGCCCTGGGGTGTAGTAAGATACTAGCAGCTCCTGTCCTAGAGAGGACAGAGAAAGTCACTTGACACTGACTGAGCTATTCTGGTGCTAAAGTGAGAGAGAAGACCTAGCTGTCACTCTTGAATACATCTAAATGATCAAATCTTGTTTAACTTTCTTTCCCTATTTTCAGAGGGGTAGCCGTGTTAGTCTGGATCTGTAAAGGCAGCAAAGAATTTTGTGGCACCTTATAGACTAACAGACATTTTGGAGCATGAGCTTTCGTGGGTGAATACTCACTTCGTCAGATGCATGCATGCATCTGACGAAGTGGGTATTCACCCACGAAAGCTCATGCTCCAAAACATCTGTTAGTCTGTAAGGTGCCACAGGATTCTTTGCTGCTTTCCCTATTTTGAGTTTTGCTCCTGACTCCATAGTTTTAAGTTTTGGCTTTAATGGATTTAAGTATCTGGTCACACTTTACCTTTTAGAAGACAAAAGCAAAATAGGCTTTAAACACCTCAGCCCTCTTGATGTCCTTCATTATTAGCTCTCCTTCCCTGCTAAGTTGAGGGCCTACACTTTTTTTGTATTTGTCTTGCTCCCAATGTATCTGTAGAACCTTCCCTTATTGCCTTTTATGGACCTTGCTAGGTGTAACTTATTTTGTCTTAGACTATGTCCATACCGTACTTTCATCAGTAAAACTTTTGTCGGTCAGAGGCGTGAAAAAAAACACCCCCCTGACAAAAGTTTTTTACCGACAAAAAGTGCCAGTCTGGACACCACTATGCTGGCGGGAGACGCTCTCCCGCCAACAAAGCTACCACCCCTCATTGTGGGTGATTTTATTTTGTCGGCAGGAGAGCTCTGTCTTGCTGACAAAGCGGCTACACAGGAGACCTTCAGCGGCAGGCTGTAGTGGCACAGCTGTGCAGCTGTAAGGTACGCAGTGTGGACAAAGGCTTAGCCTATCTGTTTTGTCCCTACGTCTGTGCTATTTCCTTTGTACTCATCCTTGCAATATGTTTGATTCCACATTTTGTAGTATTCCTTTTGATTTGCAGATGATTAAGAGATCCTGATGGATCCACAGAGGCCTCATTATTATTCTGTCTTCCCTTCACAGCAGGATAGTTTACTGTTGTGCTTTTAACATTGTCCCTTCGAGAAAGTGCCAGCTCTCCTGAACTTCTTTTCCTCTTAGATTTCCTTCCCAAGGGACCGAACCTACCACTCCTCTGAGTTTGTTAAAGTCTGCTCTTTTAGAAGTCCATTTTCCTTATTCTGCTGCTCTCCTTCCTTCCTTTTCATGATCATTTTCAGCTAAATTTCCTTCAGTCTTCAAAATCACAACCAATTCCTGAGTCAGTCAGAATCAAATCTCAAATTGCTGCCCTCATTGGTTACTTCCTCCATGTTCTGAAACAAAGTTATCCCAAATACTGTTCAAGAACTTATTGAACATATGTTTTGCTGTATTACTTTTCCAACATATGTCTGGGTAGATAAAGTCCTCCACTATTACCAGGTCTTGTGTTTTGGATATTTTAGAAACGCATCATCCATCTCCTTCACCTGATTTGAGAATAGACCCTTACCATGACATCACCCCTGTTTTCCCCCTTTTATCTTCACTCAGAGATTTTCAAATGGTCTGCTGACACCTCCTTCTGGATCCCAGAACAAGTGTATAATTCTTGATGTATAATGTATAATATCTCCTCCTTTTCCCCCCGCCTGTCTTTCATGAATTACAGTCATGAGATTTATCCCACCAAGTCTCTGTGATGTCAATTAAGTCATAATGTAGTTTATGTACTAACACTTCCATTTCTTTCCCATACACCTATCGTTTGTGTATAAACAGCTAAGATGTTGCTCAGATTCACGCACTGTTATCCCTCTTGTTGCTTTTATGATCCTATTATAATTTACCATGTCCCTCAGTTAAAGGCACCTTTTTTATACCTACTGGTGGCCTTTTGTCACTTGCCCCCTTTGAACCTACTCTGAAGCCCTTTTCACTAAGTTGGAGGTGTGAAGATGCTTTTCCCCCTGTATCATAACCTAGTCCCAAATTTGGACCTTAGCATCCAAAATATGGGGGTTAGCATGAAAACCTCCAAGCTTAGTTACCAGCTTGGACCTGGTAAAGCTGCCACCACTCAAAAAATTAGAGTGTTTTGGGGCACTGTGGTCCCCCCAAAAACCTTCCCTGGGGACCCCAATACCCAAATTCCTTGAGTCTCACAACAAAGGGGAATAAACCATTTCCCTTCCCTTCTCCCTTCCAGGTGTTCCCTCCCTGGGTTCCTGGAGAGATAAACAGAAGCAAACTCCGTGAATCTAAACAGAGGGATTCCACCCTCCCCGTTTCCAGCCTTGGAAAATAGAAGTACCGAGAGCTAATCTCTCTTCCCCCATCACCCAGAGGGAATGCAAAGTCAGGCTAGTAAATCTAACACACACAGATTTCCCCCTGACTTCTTCCTCCCACCAGTTCCCTGGTGAGCACAGACTCAATTCCCTGGAGTTCCTCACTAAAGAAAAACTCCAACAGGTCTTAAAAAGAAAGAAAAATACATAAAAATGGTCTCTCTGTATTAAGGTGACAAATACAGGGTCAATTGCTTAAAAGAAATATGAATAAACAGCCTTATTCCAAAAGAATACAATTCAAAACACTCCAGTAACTACACCATGTAAATACAAAAGAAAAAAACAATAACTCCTATTGTTTTTATGATCTCTGTACTCACAACTTGGAAACAGAAGATTAGAAAAGCAGGAAATAGAGAAATCCTTCCCATAGCCTAGAGGGAGATAGGCACAAGACCAAGAACAAAGGACTCACACACAAACTTCCCTCCACCCAGATTTGAAAAAGTCTTGTTTCCTGATTGGTCCTCTGGTCAGGTGTTTCAGATTACTTCTTTCCAGGTGAAAGAGACGTTAACCCTTAGCTATCTGTTTATGACACCCTGTTAGTCAGGTGGACCTCATCTCTTCCTAGCAGTCATCCTTCCCAGCACCCTGCCCAACCTGGCCAGTCAAAGCAGAGCTGACATAACTGAACTGTACCAGGTAGCTGCATTTGGAGTGGTAGAGCAGTTCTCACTGGACTGGAGCAGACCTGCAGAGGAGAGCAATCTTTGGATACCACTTGTGTCATAACTTAGTCCCAGATTTGGACCTTAGCGTCCAAAATATGGGGGTTAGCATGAAAACCTCCAAGCTTAGTTACCAGCTTGGACCTGGTACTGCTGCCACCACCCAAAAAATTAGAGTGTTTTGGGGCACTCTGGTCCCCCCCAAAAACCTTCCCTGGGGACCCCAAGACCAAATTCCTTGAGTCTCACAACAAAGGGAAATAATCGTTTTTCCCTTCCCCCCTCCAGGTGCTCCTGGAGAGCTACACAGAAGCAACCTTCGTGAATCTAAGCAGAGGGACTTCACCCTCCCCGTTCCCAGTCCTGGAAAACAGAATTACTTTCC
Source organism: Gopherus flavomarginatus (assembly GCF_025201925.1). Lineage (NCBI taxonomy): Eukaryota > Metazoa > Chordata > Testudines > Testudinidae > Gopherus > Gopherus flavomarginatus. The sequence goes on from NC_066626.1 coordinate 62,596,132, forward strand.
TCTTCACCCAGAGGGAATGCAAAGTTAGACTAGTAAATTTAACACACACAGATTTTCCTCTGACTTTTTTCTTCCACCAATTCCCTGGTGAGATGCAGACCCAATTTCCTGGAGTTCCTCACTAAAGAAAAACTCCAACAGGTCTTAAAAGAAAGCTTTATATAAAAAGAAAGAACAATACATACAAATGGTCTCTCTGTATTAAGGTGACAAATACAGGGTCAATTGCTTAAAAGAATATTGAATAAACAGCCTTATTCCAAAAGAATACAATTTAAAGCACTTCAGCAACTATAGACATGTAAATACAAAACAAAAAACCAACTTTGTACTCACAACTTGGAAACAGAAGAACAAAAGACTCACACACAAAAAACCCTCCACCCAGAGTTGAAAAAATCCTGTTTTCTGATTGGTCCTCTGGTCAGGTGCTTCAGGTGAAAGAGACATTAACCCTTAGCTATCTGTTTATGACAACTTGACTACCACTGAGATTAGCATGACCTATGCTTTAGATGGCTGAGGACTGTGGTGAGACAGAGCTCTGGAACTCCATAAATTGGCTGTTTATTATTTGGGTCAAGAGGATTGACCAAACTTCTGATGTGCTGCTTTGGGTTACTCATTTTCTTATATGCAAATATCTAATGGTATTTTGTGCATCTTCTTACTGTTTTCCCCAAAACAACAACAAAATACTCCTGTTTCATTTTCCTAAAGAACTCTGGGCGCTTGTGAGTGGGGGAAAAGCCCCCTGGAAAGATGATTAAGGAGATTATATTTTAATTTCCCAGAGCCAGAAGTAGGAGACTGGCTCTGGGTGGAGACTCAAGCCATAGTTTTAATTTAGAAAATGACCCTAGCTGGATTGAGCCCAGACCTTGTTGTGCCATTGCCACCTGGAGGAAGGGTTACGTTTTAATTTCACAAAAGTGGTATTAATGTGAGCAGAGAACAATTTGATTCACAGCTCTTTCACACAATCTGTGCAGGTAGTCATGTGCCTTCTGGTGGGACCAGGATGTAGACAGTCTGGCCTAGTAGTCAGAGCAGGAGTCAGGTCTAGTGGGTGGAGCAGGCATCCAGGTTGGGGAATGAAGCCAAGGGTCAGCCCCAGAGTTAACTGCTAGCTACAAGAGCCAGGGCTCAAGCCAGAGTCAGAACCAGGAATTGAAGCTGATAGTCAGAGCTGCAGTCAGATACCAGATGCCGATGCCAAAGGTCAAGCCAGAGTCAGTGTCAGAAGCTGGAGGTTGGGGTTGAATCCAAAACTAATAACTGATGATTGGAGGCAAGGCATAAGGACAGCAGGACAGGCAAGGATCAAGCATAGGGTGGGAGCATGGTGGGAACACGAGCAAAGGTGTGGTAAGGCAGGAGCAGAGTAGGAATCAGCATCAGGGTTGGGTGCAGGAGTCAGGCACTAACAGGGTCCAATGCTGCCACAATAAGAAATCACCCTGTTTCTCAGACAAACTTCCTGTGCCTCCTTCTAGCTTACACAGTGTGGTTGGAACAACTGGTGGAGCTGTGTGATCCTCCAGTCAGGGCTCTCATATGTGTGCCTTGGCTGAAGCTATAGTCCTACTAGCTTCTTGGCCCACCAGATTTCATCAGACATTGGGTGGAGGCCAGGAAACAGCAGCAGTCTGGGGATTCCCAGGTCTATGGTTCAAGATCTGGAACGTCACATCTTTTATTCCGTCTGTGCTTAACAGTGAGTAAAGTTATAAAGGACTTATAGCATGGTCTCTAACTTCTTTCAGAAGGCAGAATCCAGTACATGCAGCAGCTAGGGCATGGCCTTGTGATTTTTTAAATATTTTGCATTTTGGAAAAATAAATCCAAGTATTGAGTGTGAAAGAGGGGTGAGTAGAAATATGATTCTTGATATTCTTCTGTCAAGACGTGGTTCTTTAGGGAAAATGAAGCTTGCCACTGGTTTAAAGTTCCAATGGGAAATCTATTTTGGGTTGATATACAGGTATTAAACCCTCCAAACTATATTTATTTGCACATTTATTCAGTAAGTTAAGTAAGATGGTAGCTGAGATGCAATGAATTGTCAACCCTCTGGCAGCAACATTAATAATAGAGGAGTGTGCTTTATTCTACTGTTTTCATTCACATCTGCTTCACAAACATTATCAAGATAATCACTTTCCTCCAGCAGCTGCCTTGCTTTAGCTCACAAAAATAATTCAAGGGTAATGCACCTTGTCTAAGTTAATTCCAAATACATGTCTCAAACAAAACAAAATGTGCATGGTGCATATTTTGACCCACTGCACTATATCAAAGATACAAAGCGACTGGAATAAAGTTGGGCAAAAATCATCATTTGCTCAATAACGTTTCTGAACAGCAGTAGCTTGAGTTTGCTATTTTCTTTATATATGAATAAATATCAAACTACAAACTAAATTGTAGCTTGTTAGGTCCTCAAACATCTTGTATGATAAGAGGCAAAGAATATTATGTGAATGATATATCTTATGAAAGTATTGCCCATTAAAGGAGGAGTTATAGTATGGTGGTATGATCATAGTTCAAGAAGCTTACTTCTCAGGTACCTGTAGTTCTTCAAGGAGACTGTCTGTATGGAGCCATACTTCTGAGATGACTCATTCCCCAATAAGTAAATTTGGGCCCCTCTGACTATTGGTGTCTGTTGGGGCTCTACACATGCTCCCTAGTGCATCCAAACATCTGGACCAAGAATACTTACAAGCACACAGACTCAAATGCCCCTCAGTTCCTTTCCTGAAAATAGACACAAGCAGAAGTTTCTTAAGAGTGAGAAGAGGGTAGGACATGTGGAGTTATCTGATAAGCCACTCTAGGCAGAACTACTCATTTATTGTAACAAACAATCTATTTTTTCTTCATTGTTGATAACTTGTATAATCAATTACTTGACCACGCTTTGGTATTCTTTATAAGATGGTTTTACAAGTTACACATCACTAAAATCCAACCAATCAGTTTGTCTCAGTTCCCTATCTTGTTGCTCTATTCCTTCCTTATCTTTGTCTTAGATACTAGCATTGCAGGTACTGGTCTGTGAAGGCTCTTCCCTAAGCTTATCCTAAGACACAGAATGAATGTATTTTGACTTTGACAGGTTTCCTATCTGCTAATGCCAAATGCTTAAATGTAAGGAATCATGGGACACTTTGCCTAAACTGGCCTATACCATAATCCTCTTCACTTATGCTATCTTCTGTTACAATATTTGTGCTTACCGTTTTTGGTGCTTAATGCAATGTTTATGGTATGGTTAATGAATATTAATTAATGAGATTATATATACTAACCAGCAAATATTAGTCAACATCATGAATAATCTGCAAAAAGGCCACAATTTTTCCAAGATTTGTCCACTCTAACAGTATAAATGTAGAAGACCTTTAGGCAGCCATCTGTTTCACGATGAGACTCCACGTTTATTAGATTTTACTTATGTTCCCTATATTTTTCGTATTATTTAGCTGGTGTGTTTGTCAGTAATATTGGCAGCTCCTGTACGATGTGTTGCTCAGATCAAAATCTAATGCTTCAAAATGCTAGCATGACTTCACTCCACTGAGGAAACAATGGATTTGATTGCAGAATTATTAGCATATTTTTTTCAACAACATGCAGTTTTCTTGGGAGAACATATGTTGGGATGACACTAACACATATCAAAACAGAAATATATTGGCATGTAGAACAGAATGAAGTCTTCTTCTTTCCAGCATGACAAAGATCACACTGGTTACCATTTGTCTGTTGCTGGCAGGTATCCCATATGATATCTGGTGGCTAAAATTTAGTTTAATCTAATTTGGATTATAAAAGGTAAAGATTATTTTTAGGACTGCCCATGTTTGGAAACATACCTAGCCAAGCAAATTTGACCAGTAAAATCTAGCCCAGTTATGAGTAAGATTTAATTAGAATGTCAGTCAAGAAACAAGAATAATAAAGAATGACTATTCAGAAATGTTGACCACCTTGTTAAATTCTATAGGTACCAGAAACAACCCTGCTACTCCCTGAAAGAAAGCCATCTATATGTAACATATGCAGATTTGCAGGATATCACTCTTGAGGATATACCATAGAATATACTTTTTGAAGTCTGTCCTCAGGTTACCCCCACAATCTTGGATCGTCTCAGAATTTTGAGTTTCTTAGACAAAAGCATCACTGGGAACCTACCTATATACCAGAAATAGCAATTTCTGCTACTGCTTGACTCAAAACTTGCATGTATGGAAGCAGTGAATTACCTAGCATCGTGGACACTAGAAAAATCACCTGTCCGTTGGGTGCTTTTGACTTCTGTGATGCAAGAAAAATTGGATTTTTGCTGTCTGAGTTTAGTGTGTAAAGAATCATGGCTGGTTTGACACGTTGGCATAGAAACAATGTAGGAACCAAGGAAAAAAACAGAAGAAAAAGCTTACAAAAGAATATTGGCTCATGAGGAACATACTATATTATTTATCTGAACCATTGATTTTAAAAAAGAATGATTCACTATGGCTGATCAAAACCACTATCTTTTTTATAGACTGGCGTGAACTTTAAATAAGCAGATCTGGTATACTAACTGCATTCTCAGCCAGATCGCTATTACAAATATTGTACTAAAACGAAATAGTCTTAATTAGCATTATACCCCAGGGACATTGAGTGAATTTTGGTACATGTGATACTGGTGTTTGTTTAATTATATTGTTTTAAGTGCTATCCCCTGCTCTTGCTCTCACTGAAATGGCAAAAGCTACCATTGGCTACAAAAGGATTATAGGTGGGGTTGGTAGTGCAGCCCGTTAAGGTTGCCTGCCACTTCTCATTATTAGACCCTGTTTTCAATTGCTTTTGACTGACATTTTCCATTCCAGGTATCTGCCTCATGCTGATGTTTTTTTTAAAAATTTCAGCCAAAGCAGTGGCTGTTTCTGAGCATGACACTAGGGAGTAATATGTTGTTTTGCTCATTTTAAAGAATTTGGGCAACCTTTTCTTTGAAAAGCTGTAGTGTCCCCACACTTTGGAACAGAGACTTGAAGTTTGGCTGGGCAGTGGCCTTTGTGTCAGATATGTACTTTTTGCTGTTCCCATTAAAATCTGCTCAAATTTGACCCAGTTATAATCCTTTTAATCCAAACTCTAAGACATCTGAGCATAACAGCTAAAATTTTTGAAGAGTTTATCCTCCCTGAGCATGCTCCAGTCTCTCCCAGCTCTTAATGTTGACCAGACTGTATGCCTGCACTGTCACCACAGAGTGACTGAGCATGTTCCATTCATCACAGCTCCTGCAAGTGACTGGACTGTGCATGCAGCATCGCTATGAATGACTTAGTATGCTCCAACCCATGACAGTTCAGATAATGACTTCCTCTGTAATGGCTGCTCCGAGCCAGGGTAGGGCTGGGCAGTGGAACTGAGAGCAGGGACCTGTCTCTTCTGTGCTCTCAATGCTTTCCACTCCCATCTAAACAAAGCAGAGGAGGAAGCCATCTGATTCAAATGCAGAAAGGCAGGGAAAGGAACAGAATGGGATGGAGGATGGGAGGAGAGAAATTGTGACTGAGAGTTGGAGGGGGATGATTGAACAATGAAACTGGGAGTTAGGGGAAGGGCAGGCTGGGGCTGGTTGGTTGGCAGGGGTTGGACTAGACGCTGTGGCCTGGCGGGAGGGGGAATGACTGCCACTGGCACTAACCAAGTAACTGATAGCCGTAGGAGGTTGTCCTACTCTGCTAGCTCAAATGACAAAGGTCTGTGTGATGGATCTAAAGGATCCAACCCTGCTGATGAACCATGTGGGTGTTGATATGATGCCACAGATGGAATTTCTGTTTTTTTTCGAGTTTGCTTTTAAAAACAAACAAACTAAGAAATGACGCACAAAACATGATATTAAAAGAACGTTACCAGCCAGTTACAAAGTCAAGCACTCAAAAGTTAGAAAATGGCAGAATTAAAGTTGCTTGTGCATCTGTTAAATTACCATGCCCATAGTTGCTCTAATTATAACTATATAATACAATAATAAACCTAATCTTGTCTCTTTCTTAATCATCTATAAAACTATAGTTAACATAGAAAGAGAAGAACAGATTTATATGGAATGACCATCAATGGGCAGAACACATAAGCCCCATAAACCTTACACATTTGGGGCACCAAACATGCACATCAGAAAATATATCATTACAACACACTCTTCAGAGATAACGCATGGGGAAATTAATTTTCAAACCTGGCAGCCTATGTTAGAGAGTGCATTATAGATTTGGAAACCTGAAACAGGCATTTGGGCACATATATTCCATGCTGAGTGCCAAAAGGCAGAACTGGGTGCCCTCACTGTAGTTTCACCTAAGCTTGAAAACTGGGCCAGCAGTCAAAAAAACAGAGGAAATGTGTATTTTTCCTCTAATGTTGAGGTTATTGTTTGTTACTACTTCTATAGGAGTGGCCTGGTAGCTACAGTTTAATAAAAAATAAACAAAAAGGGCTACAATGAAAATTGCAGAAATTTGATATGAAGCTAGTCCTCACTGAGAACTAGCACCTTTATCTAGTATGCAGGAATATAGACAATGTAAGGATAATTGCACCAGGATTAAGAATATCTAAAGTATAAACACCTACTGGAGGTTTCTGAGATCCATTTTACACTGGCATAACACTATTGACTAAAATGGAATCAGTCCTAATTTACAGCACTATAACTGTAAACAAGCCCATAATATTTTTCCTTCAGTATTGATTGTTTTCACTTTTATTCCTTCTCCCATCTTTCTTCTGTTTTCCATCTCTTCTACTGTTCTTGTCAATGTTGTTATTACTATGTATTTTACTGAAGTGTTTTGATTACCTTGTAGTTATTGTAATTCCTCTAAGAAAGCCAATAAAATGCCAGCACTAATTAACTAAATTGAAAAAGTTACAAGTGATTGGACAACTTTATTTCTGAGCATGCTCTGTGGTCTTCAGCTAAGATTTTAGCAGAGCCTTCCCATGTGTGATACTGAGTATCTTCCTGGCCTCGCTCCACCAGGGGGCTAGAGTTTTGCAGTTTGTAGGAGGGAGGTTTTAAGTGTCTCAAAATACTGCCTTGTCATTGGGAGCAAAATAATACATTCATTTGGGGAACTGAAAATGAGAAGTACAGGAACACCAATTAAACAACTTCAAGCCTAAATCATAACAACAGAAGAGTAATTCCCCACCTGCCTTTCTAGCCTTTCAAATAATCTCTGGGCGAGTGTTGCTAGAAAGAAAAACAGCAAAATCAATAAATACTGTTAAGAAAACACAAAACTACAAAACCAAATTAAGTTAGACAAATACACAGCACCCATATCCTCCCCCTGCCCAATGCCAGGGTACATGGGCTGTGCATAGCAGTGCAGTGCAAAGGGAAGTGTGTGTTAGACAAGATAATTCAGCAGCATGCCCGCATTTTCAGCCCTTGAGCTGTATTTGTCTCAGTAGCTGCTTCACACCCCTGCAGTGATGATTTGGGGAGTCTGTCTGGAAAGCCTATGAATGCTAATTGGTGCTATGAAGTTGTCATGAAACGGCTGTATTTTTAAATACCTCTGTGTGCACATGGCTTGTACCCTTGCTGACAAGGGATGTGTCATGGCCTCCCAGACCAGGTACAATGAGGGTCTTCAGAACTCAACTGTTGTAAATTCAGGTGGCAGTACCTTAGGACGAAAGGTTTCTCAAGCATGGAAGAACCATTTTCTCCTACCTTTCAGCAGGGGGCTGGTGACGGGGAAAGAGTGGAAAATCCCTAAAGGCAAAACAAAGACACTACGGTATTGATGCTAGCTGTTAAAAACCACAGAGGCTGGATGAGTCAGGGAAGACTCAAAGCCATGCAAGAAGTGGGCAGAGGAGAGGAAAAGACAAGCATGGTTTCACAGCAACAGAGACACTGGTTTAGCTGAAGCATTAACTAAGGTCAGAGAAAACAAGCTGACCTAGAGAGAGAGGCTCTGTGGTTCAAATCATGCCAGGGACTCCAGTAGAAGGATCCTGGATACCCCCAAGGGACTCTGACCCCAGCCCTAAGAGTGCTCTACAGTGATGAGGAAACAGAAGCAGGGGAAAATGTGTGCAAGGTTTATTATTTCGTCTCGATCTCTTAACTGGTTACCTAATGAAGAGCAATAGTATATTAGAATCCTGTACAAATTTATGTGTGTGTTACACTTATCATGTGCCCTTGAAGAATTACCCTCTGGCTGCATGGCTGGAGTTCTGGGAGAGTGTATTTTAGCTATGTGGGCGTCAGCACTCGTTCCAGTGGCTAGGAAACTGGATCGTAGGGTTGCAGCTCTCAGAAGGGGATACTAGACAGAGGATCTGCACCCCAAGAGGCTGCCTAGAGACCCCAAGTGAGGGGCAGTGCCTGGACTCTGTTCAGATTCAGTGTTTACAACAGTCTGGTGAGTGCCTAAGGTGGGGCATTCAATGAGATCTGTGACACTTGGGTTTTGGCAAGTGGCTCTGTTTGGTTGTGTAGCCACTGGTCATGCTCTTGCACCAACCCTAATCTCTGTGTGCATAGTGCTGCCCATGGAGCAGTGCATCCTACTGTGCAGGCAGATTTAGCTCCATGTGTGAACTCTGCAGATGCACCACCATGTGCAACAGATTTGTGCGCCTGCAGTGTGGGGGAGCAGAATTAAGTCTTAGGGTTTAATTTAATAGTCACAAAAACCCAAGAGTCTTAAACATTTCTTGCTATGGCCCAGTAGACAGATCAGGTTAAAACCTCTGTACCATTCAAAGCTCAGAAAGCTGCAGATCCTGGCCCTATGGCAGGCTGAGAGGTTGGCCTGTAGAAGAAATCTCATAAACACTGGGTTTATGTTGCAGAGTTGGCTTGAAAGCTCAGATTTCATAGATGTAAGCAGAGTCAGGATGAGCTCTACCCTGACATCTGGTGGTGAATTATGGGGAGTGTGGAAAGGAATTTTAGGTATTTGCATTGGCACACTCACCCCACCTAGCATAGCCCACGGCAGCCTGGGATGGTTAGTTTGACAGCTCTGGGATACCCAATTTCTTTGTTATTGGGGCAGGAGGAATAAAGTGTTGTCACCCTGATTATGTGAATGAGGATCTATGAGACTGCTTTATGACAGAGATGTCTCAATATCAATTGAGTAGCACTTGCTAGACAAGGGACATGGGTGCCAAAACCCACTGAAATGAGAGAGATTGGGGACTGGTGTGTGTACCTGATGCTATGGGCCCCTTTTGAGGGCCTGGTACACCAATTGCACATCCTCCTCTCTCCACTGTTGAATAGTAGAACTAATTTTGATTCCATTAGGAGTCCATCTAGAGGCTGCTGAACTGAATTCATGTTGGGTCAATGGTGCACCGGCACTGGGGCTCCCCTACTACAAGCTGAAATCACTAAGCGTTGAAATCATTAAAGAGCTAAGTTTACTGAGCTGAGCTCACTGAGTGCTGTGTTAACTAGTGGGAGAGCCTGAAGATCTATTGCTAAGCAGCTGGCAGAGCAGTTTGCAGCGTGTTGGAGCAGCCCATGGAACAGTGAGCGGAGTGGAGTGGTTTGTGGGGACAGCTGGAGTGGCTCATGGGTCGGCTGGAGGAGCGGCAGAGCTGGTTGTGTTGAAGGCTGCAGCAAAACTCCTCAGAGAGGCAGAGCAGTTGGCCCTGGCCCACGTAAGGTGCCCCTTAACACCCTGTGTGTGCCCCCCCCCATTTCCACCCACGCTAGGGGGGTAAAACTCTGAAGATAAACTTTTGAACTCTGGGGTGGCACTGACCAGAGACTTTCGAGTTGTTGGACTTTGGGTTGATTGGACTTAAGACCCTAAGGGGGAAAGGACATTGCCAAACGTACTTGGAGGTGGGTTTTTGCTTATGGTTTGTGTTATAATCCTGTTTGTGGTGTTTCTCCAACATGATGCCACATTTTTCCCTCCTTTATTAAAAGAATTTGCTACACTCAGACTCCGTGCTTGCGAGTGGGGAAGTATTGCCTTCTAGAGGCGCTCAGGGGGGCGGTATGTAATTGTCCCAGGTCACTGGGTGAGGGCTCGAGCTGGTTTTGCATTGTGTTATTGAAACGGAACCCCTGGATACTGAACCCGGCCCTTGTTGCTGCCAACTCAGAGGGGCAGAAGGGTTACATATACATGTGGTCTCCAATTTTTATTTGCCATAAATAATCCTCTTCACGCCTGGCAATCCCCTAACTATAGCGGTGCTACAAATGGGAATTACATTCTAGGTGACAGTGGATGGGTGCAGTAGGCCCTCATTAATAGAATCTCCAATATAGTGAGATACATTATTTGAGAGTGCTAAGGATCTCCTTCCCAACGGCTGAAGCATTGCAGTTGGCTGTGTTTAGGTTTTCCCTTTCTCTTTTCTGGGAGCCCTAGAAAGTTCTGCCTCTTTGAGAATTCCCCTGGGAGTTCTCACTGCATTGAGGTGACCCCAAACCACCACCAGCACAATGTGTCTGAGAAGGAGGGGGAAGGAGATTCTGGTGCCTTTCCAAATGCAACAGGACAGTAGAAAAAGTAACAGCCTCTCTCTCACATCCACAATGGCAGCAACATTGGTGGGTCTCCTGCTCACCCCCCACCCCCAGTTGCAAACTGGCAATTCTAATGGGACTGGTGGGATAAAATTGCATTTTCCTTCCATGCAGCATAGAGTAATTTGTTTCCTTGCTTGCTTGTATTGTATTGCTGTAGTGGGAAGGACAACAACTGATAAAATGAAAAAGAAAGAGAAACTCCATAAGTGATTTCTCCCTTTATTTATGTTGACATCCTCTGGCAAAATATAAAAATAGATTTCAGTGTCTGACAGTTTTGTTGCTTCTTAATCTCAAGCTGGCACTTAGGCGTTCACTTCACTCGCATCGCTGATGTGCTGTACCTTACTAGCAAGAGATCATGTAAAGGACAGAATTCACTGGGCAGGGCAAATCTAAGGTAAAGAAAGTCAAACCCAAAAGCAATCCACAGTTTATTTATCTTGGAGGAGACACAGAGACCTAATCCTGCTGTCCCTTTAACTTCAGTGTCAGGAGAACTCGTGAATGAAGAGAAGTACAACTAGGGACAAAGATCTCTCCCCACCCCCAGCCCAGCAAAGAAGAGTACTTAATAGTACAGTTATAATTGAAAATAAAAGCCACTGGTTTCCGCTATAGTTTTCCCAGATAATATCCCATTTGCATGAGAAATGGGTAGTGAATCCCCTTACATGGGACTATTTGTGTAAGAATTTGCAGGACTAGACTCTAATATTGGGCTACTTGAAATAAATGCTGGCAGGATGAGCAAGGTATCAGTCCTCAGGGATCAGCTCTGGAAAACAAACAAAAAGCATTACTTGGATTAATTTCCCAGCCTCTCTCCACCCTCCCGCCCACCTCACCCCAAGCATTGGCATTCCTCTGCCCACATTCACTTGCTCTCTCAGTTGTGGGGCTAGTGATTTGAGCTGGTTGTGAATTTTTCTAGGACACAGGAGTTAATTGGAAAATGCTGATTTGTCAAATCCAAAATCTTCCGTGAACACATGTCAGGTTTGTTGAACTTTCCACAAATCCTAGGCAGGTTTCTACCTGTTTCCTGCCTGCTTTCCTGGAGGGTTCTTGGGGACTCTGAGCCTGCACCCCGCACCCTGTCCAGGCTTGGGGACCCCAGGCTTCCAGGCTCCCTACTGCAGATCTGGGCTTGCGCAGGGGCTCTCAGCATTTTCAAGTTTCCTGATGTGGAGCTGGGAACCTGGAAGCCCAGGAATGCCAGCCTAAGATGGGATGGGCTTTCAGAGTCCTCAACAGCCCCACCATGCAGAATGCTCTGGGGCCAGGCACCCCATCATTTCCAAACTTTTGGGGCAGCTGACTCCCCAGGCTACAGGAGTCTGGCAGCTCAGAGTCAGGTGGTTTAGGAGTTTGGAAGTCCTGGGTTCTCCAGTGCCAGGGCAGTCTTCATGCCATGGCTGCCCTGGAGCTGCAGACCCCAGGATCTACAGTATCTGCTGAGTATCACTAATTCTGTTTCACTGCTGCTATTCAGTGGTGAGTAACCCTGAAGCTGACGACTATCATGTCAGTTTCACCCAGCTGCTGCAGGGAAAGGAAGGGAGCATACTTTGTTTCAAAACCACCATGTTTTGTTGTTTCCTAAATGAAATTTTTCAAACTGTCTGGTTTGCAAGAAATTTCAAAATTTCACAAAAATTGGACATTCAGAGTTTTGAGCTGCTCTTTTAGAGGGATCACTAACCTTTCTGGTGGATTCCTGTCTCAGAAAAAAGCACCCCGATTCTCCCAGCTTTTGCATAATAGTATCCTCACTCTCATAGATTCATTGAAAAAATAATAAACCCTCCAAAACCTCTAAGCCTGCCTGGAAGTGTCAGGCAATGAAGAAAGAGAGAGAACACATATTTTATAACTCATGAAGGTGTTCAAATACCATGGTGATGAAGACCATGTAAATATCCATCATTTAATTGCACTGGTATGTCTGCCTTACTCGTATTTTTTTATTGCATGCTGCTGTAGGGAGTATCTTAAACAGTTTCTTTGATATAACAGGTGCAATTCAATTATTGCCATGCTTGGTTAAACTTTTGATGTTCCCTAGGGATTGCATAGGAAATGACTTTGATGGATCACAGTTCCACTTGAAACAGAACTAGGAAAGATTAGTGTGTCTCCGGCACAAAGATTCCACACACCTAATTTTTTTGTTCTGATGAGATAATTTTTCTAATTAACCTTGATAACATTTCTCAGATATATAGGCCGATTCACACATAGATAGAAATGTATTTTGAGAAGGAATGTTTTTGTTCTCCTTTGAAAGTCTTGGATGCTGAATGTTAACGCCTTGCTGACTGTTGTATACATTTTTGGGATCAAAAACTGAAATTCTTTAACCCAGCATTGTAGATCTGTATTGCATGCAGGAGCATATGACATACATTAATAGTTATCCAACCTGTTGGATACACATTCATTGAGAAACGAAAGCGGTAAGTTGCGTTTAAAAAATAATTATAATAATTATTCTCCTTAAAGACTTGTACCTACTTCAGAACTGAAATGTCTGATGAAACCATCATTTATGAGGGAATATTTTATAGCATGCATGACTAGGGTAAAGGTGCATTATTTTATACTTTGCCCAATGCTCAGCAATTAACGTAAACAAAATGTGCATTTGTCAGTGCAAACCATTCTAAAGATTAAAGCCCAGATTTTAAAGGACATTTAGATGTTGCTCAGCATTGCAATGGACTGATTTAGGAGCCTAAATTTCATTGTCAAAGGGGATTTTAGACACTTAAGCGTCTAAACACCATTGACTCTCAATGTGATTTTGGCTCCTAAATGTCCAAATCCCTTTTGAAAATGAGATTTAGTCTCCTAAATCAGTTAGGCCTCACAATGCTGAGTGCGGCAATGCCTAAATACTTTTTTAAAACCTGGGATTAAAGTAAAATGTAAGATACTGCAAAAGATTAGTATTAAGTGTTAGAGGTGCTTTGCACTGGGCAATACACAAAGTCCTTATCTCAGAGGCTTTGTACTCTAGATGATAGACTCAGAAGGCAGGATTTTCACAAGAGCATAAAACACATTGACTTTTAATGGGACTTATGCTCCTATATCTCTTAGGTGTTTTTGCAAATTCCATCCAGAGAAGTCAAAATGCATTAGGAAATCCAGAGGAAGGTTTGATGACTTCAGATCCTTTTTGGGGCCGGATTATTTTAATGTTGGCCTGGAGGTGACAATTGACTGAAATGAATTACTCTAGACAGGTCACGTGGAAGAAGTCAGTCTTTAGCAGGATTCTGTAAAGTGCTGAACATTCCTCTGGGGTGCTGAGTGTATTCAGCTCCCCCTGACCTCACTGGGAATAGAGTATTCAGTACCTTGCAGGATCAAGCCATATGTAAAGAAACTATGGGTACCTAGTAGACTAGGATTGGGAAAGTATCATTTCAGGCCCAATTCTATGAGCCTTACTCATGTGCAGTAGTATCTTACTCACCAAGTGGTCCTGTTGATTTCAGTGGGGCTATTTGTACAGTTAGATACTTCTCAACATTCTGGCCCTCTGTTCTGGCTAGTGGAAAATTTTCTGCTAAAACTGCCCCCCCCCCCCACCGCCCCCATGGAAAACTGGGGGTTTGACTCAATGAAAATGTTTGTTTGTGGAAGGTGCCTGCTTGCCTCAAAATTCTGTGGATTTTTGTTTGTTTGTTTATTTGTTTTTAAAAACCCCAAACCAGAAATCTGGCAGTTTTAGATCATATTTTTCAGTTGCCAAGCCTCCCCTCCATAAATAAATAAAATAAAATAAGTGGGTTTCAATGAAGAAAAAAATGTTAATTCTTTTCAAAATTTTCCCTGGGGGAAAAATAATCCATTTTCTGAGCAGCTCTGCCTTCCGTAGATAGGGGACAGCATGGAAGAAAATGCACAAAGAGGAATGGCAGAGTGCACACACAATAGTTGCCAAAGCTGACTCATTGTGAATGCAAATTGTTCATGACAATTGGTTCATGACTGTGTCAGTTCACATTTCTGAACACCGGACTATAGCTCTGACCAGTTTACATGTGTCTAAAAGATTTCTAAAATTCTTAATATCGTTCTCTGTCTCCCAGAAATCTTCTGCAACAGAAGCAGAACAAATTCAGAAACTCTAATAACACAATCAGCCACCATTTTTTGCTGAATTGATTTTTAGCTTAATAAAAAGAAATATAAAAGACAATTTTTCTGGACAAACTTTACAAAAGTTAAGGGAGAGGTGTTGTGTGTTTGCCTTTTGCAAATTAAAAAGAAATCAGTCCTGGGGAATTAGCATAACTGCTTTTGACTTCCTCAGGGAAAACCTATTCCAACTCCCATTGAAGTCAATGGAAGACAGGCTCATATCTAACCAGCTGTCCAGTTACATGTGACTTTACAAGTCATCTACCTTTTGTACCAGCAAAGCTGTACATTTGTGGATGATGTCTGGTCAATAATCACTTTGTGGGTAGCCTTTGTTTACCTGTGGTGAGACATAATGCCCTGGTAACAATGTACTGCCGCTTTCTGAAAATGACCCCCAGTATCACACAATAAAACATGTTAAATTCCTGTTTCAATCATACAGTAGAGATAAAAGAGGAGACTACTTCTTCCTTTAAGGATCCACTAAAACACTGACCTAGCAATGCCTTTCACTGCAGTGTGACCAGAAGATTGCCATTTCAGTTTATTCACCTGAGCCACAGATAAATTCTTCAAGATGATTCAGGGAATCAAAGGCAAAATCTCAGGCTCAGAGGTATGTACATTTCTCACACTCACAGGAGGATGCTAACTTGAGAATGCATTACAGTCCTCCTTTTTTTAAAATTCTGCAGCATATTGTCCTTCTGCCCTAGAGCCTTTGCCATACCTTTGAAAGAACGCTGTTAAAGAGAGAACAGATGGAAATAATAACTACTTATAGAGAACATTGCAACAAATACACAATGCATATAAGGTCTGATCCAAAGTCAGTAGAAAAGCTAGCTATCGCACTTACACCGCTTTCATCAGGGCTGCCCAGAGGATTCAGGGAGCCTGGGGTCCTTGGTGGCGGGGGGCCTCCGCCGCCAAATTGCCGCCAAATTGCCGCCAAAAACCCGGCACTTCGGCGGTGGGTCCCGGGGCAGAAGGACCCCCTGCTGTGGGTCTTCGGGCCACTTTGGCTGCGGGTCCCAGAGTGGAAAGACCCTCGCCACTGAAGACCTGAAAGAAGGAGGCTCCAAGAAGGCTGGCTTCAAAGTATTATTAAGGAAATGTGTATTGTACTAAAACTGATGGTTTTTGTGAGAGTTCATTATATAAAATCTCACCCATTTCTCCCTCCAATAAAATACATGCTCACTGATGAATATGATTTCAAAGGACAAACACTGACCAAGAAGCTTTGCTGACTATGAACAACATTATCTGATTAATAGTCAACCTTCCAGAACATCACATACAAACTTCTCCTTGCCTCAAGGCCTTGCACGGTCTGCTTCCTATTTACCTCTTTTGTCTCATCTTTCTGCTCCACTTGTTGCACCTTTGCTCCACCCAATCCACAAACCTAACTGCCTGCATTGTCTTTCTCACACTGTAACCTACATACCCTCTCCCATGCATTCCACTATGCTTGGAACACCACGCTAGCCTTTCCTCCTTCACGACCATGTTGTTCTTCTAAAAGATACAGTAGCAAATCACTCTCAGTCTTACGCTCCCACGGCACAGATGAAGAAAAAAGCAGCCTGTTCCCTGCTGAGTATACCCCTGGCATGGAGGAGTCCCCAGCAGGAAAGAGAGCCAGCATACTTGACTACTGTCACTGCTCCCCTCCCACAGACCCTGTTGTAGGGTTCATGTTGTGGGGGTGAAGAATTTGCCTCAAGCGATACCTGTAATTTGTTATAAAATTCTCTTTGTTAAAAATAATTGTGCACAGCACTTTAGGGATTGAATTGTGACTATATCTCCAGTGTTTCAGCCTGTGCAGCTGTGATGATCACATCTGAAGATCTCATTCTGTTAGTGGTATCAATACTTTGTTCAGGCACTAAGTGGCAGGTCTTACCTGGTGAGTTTCACTTCTAGACAAGGAAGAAAACAGTGTATAGTTTCTTTGACAAGTGAGCCTGCAGCAGATAAAGTGTTACCACAGTTCAGGAGAGTGATTGTTTCTGAAGCAGGAGAAGAGAACATTGGGACTGAAAAGAATGAATATTTTAAGCAACACAGAAGAAGAAAAATTAGATTTTTGTGTTAAAGGCTTGGCTGATTTTTATTGTAAAGAACTGAAAACAGGAATAATGAATAGAGCATACATCAGGCATCTATCTATCTGTCTAACTATTTGTCTGTGTATTGAATATATATTCTAATGTATACATCAGTGTAATTTTCCGGGCATTGTATACTTTACACAAGGCATAACAGATATTAGTTTAAAGTTAGTGTATTATATAAAATGCTTATGATATTTGCATGCACTGTATAAAAATAGTATGAAAGCTTTAGCCATAGAGAGTGAAATAGTAAGAAGGATAAGGGAAAGAGAGAGTTAAAGAAATTAAAAGACCATCTAAAAAGATGAACCTTCTGATAGGATTTAAACATTCTGTGGGATTCACGGAACTTAATCAAGAAAAGAAGCTTATTCTATCAATGTGGTGCACAATAACAGAAAAGGCAGAAGGACGTTGTAGAAAACAATTTTTTCTGTTATAAAATAAATGTCAAGAGAAATCAAGAGACTCCTCCCATGTCTGATGACCATCTGGATGGGTTTTCCAATAGAAACCTTACCAGGAACTCGAAACACATAGAAATTCACTCACCAGGTAGGAAAAAAATTAATAGCCTTTAAGACATTCCAGTGCAACGAAATCTGTGCTGTCAATATTTTTATTTAATATATAGATTCCTTTGTCTGCCTGTTTCTGTGGCTCATCTTGCAAAGCACTTCTTCTCTACTAGCCTCCAGAGTGTCAAAATCTGTTGAAAATGTGCTTATCTTGTTCACATATGATATCCATTTCTACAGCACATACCTATTTTCAAAGGCTGTTACCATAAGGCTCTATTAAAGTGTGGGCTTGTTTTACTCTGTATGACCAAACTCTGGTAACCTCCAAATACCATTAGCTGAAGCCCACTTGAATATCACCCTGAGCTGCACTAAGCTCCTCAGGTTGTACTTAGGGCCAGATCCTCAGCTGATGTAGATTGGCATCTCTCCAGTATAGTTCAGTGATTTGAATGGAGCCATGCTGATTTACACCTGTAGATGATTTGACCCTTAGTCTCCAAATCACACAGCACAATGAGGAGGTCCTCACTGGCCTGGAAAGGGCTGACTGGCTTGTCAGTCTGCTATCTGGGTTCATCTGCCCTGGGAGACAGTTAGGAAAATTCTGGCTAGTTTTAGAGGAGCCATGCTCCAACTAGTCTGGAAAGCCAGATGGCATTTCATTCTCTGTGCTCTGAGGTTGCAAAACCGGACCACAGACAGTTCAGACAATTGGCTAACTCAGTGATTGACCATGACCCCAATAAGCTGAAAGTTTGAGGTGCCAGCCAACCACATAACTGGGGAAATAATATAAAGAGGCAGAAATGTTTATTTTAATTTTCTTTGCATGTGTTTGTTAGGTTTTATGAATTCTGTTACATGTTTTTGAATAGACTGAGGGCAGCTCTGTCTCTGTGTTGCAGCTAGCTGAGATTGTGAATCAATAAAGGCAATAATAACAATGAATAGATACATTATAAATGAAAACGCTAATTTAAAAGGCTGGCAGTAGAGCTGACATATGTACTCAGTTTCAATCTCGTTATCCTTATGGGCTATTTCCGTGTTAACCGACATATCCGATATGTTGCAACTATTGGATCATTGGCTGCTGACACTGTATGCATGTCAAAAAAAAAGGCAACCATTAAACTTTTATGGCTGCTTACACTTCACAATTGTCAGCACTTCTTAGAACTCTGTCTTTTTGGAGAAAAACGGTCTAAACTTCTAGCCAAACCCCTTAAACTTCCAAAGCCAAAATGAGGGTCCAATTTTTTATTATCATGTCGGAAGCTTAAAATGTGGTGTCAATAATATTTTCTGCAAGTGATACAAGGTGGGTGAGGTAATATCTTTTGCTGGATCAACTTCTGTGGTGAGAAAGACCCATTTTTGAGCTTTCATAGAGCTCTTGTTCAGGCCTACAAGTTAGTTTATATGATTCCGCATTTCTGACTATATATAATTCACAACCATATAAATGTGAGATCACCAAATTTGAGTGAAACATAACATTTAATCTGAAGTTAGTGATATCCATCTGTTACCATTCCTAAGGATTTTTTGCAGAGCTGAAAGTAACTTAAAGGACTTACTGGTATGCTGGAGTCCTGAGCAGGCAGCAAGGTCTCATCCGGAAGGGGCTTGGCCTTAACTGGAAGAGGTGGAGCTGTTAGAGCCCCAGGCCTTTTAAATCGATATTTAAAGGGCCCAGGGCTCCAGTTGCAGTAGTGGCCCCGGGCCCTTTAAATAGCCGCTGGAGCCCCAGGAGTTCCAGCCACCTCTGCTACCCAGGGGCTCCAGCAGCGGGGCTCTGGCAGCAATTTAAAGGGCCTGGGGCTCCAGCCACTGCTGGGAGCCCCGGTCCTTTAAATTGCTGCCTGGGGAAGCCAGTCTGGTACTTTCTCTCACCTCTGATTTTTGGATGTAATTGTCATTTGCGTCATATATGTATCAATGTGAGCATGCTCAACATTTCGGCTTACTAAACTTGCACCCAATTTTGCATGTACAGTCATTGTGCCTACAAAAAGTGGAAAACATTGTTTGTGTTATGCACATCCAATAGTTCAATGCTACTCTGAAAGGGCACATCCTGACTGCGCGTTGTGTATTCTTGCCGCCATAAATAAATGCGTGAGCAAAATTGTGAAGGCCAATTTAGAGACCAAGTTGATATAGATAAAGATAGAGATTATATATCTAGGTATAGATATAGATATGTATAGTGTTGCTAAATGACGGTTGTAACTTGTCTCTTTTAAAAATTACCATAAAGCACAAAGGTCCCAAAGAGAAAATAAATGACAAAGTTTTAGAAAGGAAGTGTATACTTTAAAGTGCTTTTAATTCTAATAAAAGCTTCCTAAAATTTTTAAAGCAGATGGAGTGCACCTCTGCTAGCAAATATTACCTCAATGCTGGCATTTCAGACCTTGGGGGCCAGATTATTAGAAAATTTCTTTTGCTGGATCTCATACAAATCACTGTAATATGCCAAAATTGATTTGGCATGAAATCATCAATGGAATCACCAGAATACTAATAACATTTAAAGACCTGGGTGTCTAAATAAAAGGACCTAAAAAACAACGAAATAAAATTTCTTTGCTTTTCAGTGATGCAAAGAATCTGCAGCTCCCATTGAAGAGGCTGATATTCTTTAAAGGATTCAGCCTGGAGCTCAAACCTTTGCTTAGAGGCCTCAAACAGACTAACGGGTCACAGCCACAGCTAGACTCATCACTGCATCTTTCATGTGCGTTCCCTTCTTACCGAACCATAATGCTTGTCTGGCCTATGACCCCTCCACCACACCTCAGTCCTACAACCATTTAAGGAAACTTTCAAGACAGGCATGATCTAGTGGGCCAAGCACAGCATTTGGAGCTAAGCACTCCTAATCTCTTATCCCAGTTTTGACATGGATTCCCTTTCTGGCCTGGGAGAAAACCACCTCCCAGCTTCCGTTTTTCTCATCTGTAAAATGGGAATGGCTTTCTCTGTTTAGCACATGCACTGGAAAAATTAATTATATTCAGATAGTGTGTGTGAAACACTTGGATATTGTGCAAAAGGGCAATTCCCCCCAACTTTTCCTTTAAGAAGTTAAATTCTACACCATTTTGTAAATATGTGAATCTGAAAATCAGCATTTTGAACTGGTTTTTAAGGCAAAGAGATTTACATGATGTTTCTGTAATTAGAAACTTGGGGCCAGAGTCTCAGCTTCTCCAGCTTCAGTGAATTGCATTGAGTTGAACGGAGCTACACCAATTTACACCAGCTGAGGATGTGGGGCTTGACTTTTTAGGTAGGAATGTTTTGATAATGTTGGGAAAAGTATAGCAGTGAAGGGAATCTATGGCCAAACCACAACCTAAGGGACCTAAAAATGTCTGAAATGATTAATGAAATTGGAAGCCGCTCAGAAAAAAAAAAAGAAACTGAGTGTTTGGAGCAAAGGAATTAATTGAGAGAGGGATTCTCTTTATACTTGCTTTAGTAGGTCAAATGATTTATCCACTAAGATGTCTCTAAAGCTGCAAACACAAAGAATCAATCCAGAAGACATCACTTGAATGGCGGGGTGTACCAATGGATCAAGATACTGTTCTACCAAACTGTAGGTGGACAGTGAGTTAACAGAATCCAGAGCAGACTGTGTATCAATAATACCATTAACCAGAGAGTAAGGCAAGTAACATTTATGACAAGCAATCAGCTGAGTGTAATATGTTGCCTTTATTAATGCACAAATACAGCTCAGGATGAGAGAGTAGAAATTCTGACAGATTTTATTGGATGGCCAGTTTGGATTTCTGCCTCCTTCACTCAGGTATGCGGTATTTGTACCTTTACTATATAGCTCTACCAAAAACCCAGATGAATGAGGTCAAACGCATAACAATGTATTCCCCTTTTTGGTGGTACAAACTGAACTAAGAGACAGACTGTGTGAAAGTTAAAATAGGGACATGATGGTTTAATAAAGGCCTGATCAGATTCCACTGAAGTCAATAGATGTCTTTCCACTGACTTGCATAAAGTCCTGTATGAGAAACTTCAATGAAGGAATGATCAGTGGAATTCAGATTATATAAAGGGGAAAAGACAACAGCTCTAGTTCAAGTTAGTGGAAGAAACAGAATTAACTGGAGCCGAGTTCCAAGAAAATTTTCAATTGAAAAACCTCAGATCCTGAGCAATGAAAATAAAGTGTCAGGTGTTTCTAGCCCATGGCTGTTTGAAGATATTGACTATAGAGAAGTTTACATCTAGGACATAGAGGAGTATTAAGACTCTTGCTTCACCTGACTGCAAAGGAATAGTGGCAAATGATGCCGTTTCCCTGTCTACAGCATGCAGACTGATGGTAAATAAGCCTTTGGAAACAGAAGAAAAGAGGAAGCAGTGGCAGAATGTGTCATATTTGGAAAGTAAGTTGTGAAAACAACATTTGTCTTGCCCATATTTTTCAGAACCTATAGGTCCAAAACCAATAAAGGGAGCATTGTGTCACATTGCTGTATTATGTTGTATTTATTATTTTTTTCCAAACTGAAGTGCTTTGTGTGTGAGATTAAAAAGCTGCAAGTCTCAGGCCATCTGGCCAACCAAATGGATTCAGTGTAAAGGATCATTGCCAGATGTATGCCAGTTGTAAGTTAATTTTTGAACATATAAAATGCTTGGGGCTCTGTCTGTCTGCTATTCAGAGAAACCATGTTCCTATTTTCCAGATGAATCTAGATATAATTTCAATCTAGTCATCTGGCCTTCTCTCCTTCACATGGTTTTAGGGCATATTCTTTGTCTCTCACCAGCAAAAACTGTTGAGAGAGGATTTTGCATATATTTGACATGTGCCTGTGTATTTGATCACCGTTGTCTGACTTCACACAAGGGCAGGAAACAGTAGTTACGTTCATTAAGAAATTTCATTGAAATTGCTAAATTGAGAGAGAAATCTCACGGAGTTCTCTATATTAATGTGCACTTATACTTAAGTGCATCAACATTTATAATCAACTTGAAGGGTAAATATGTCAACAGTATTGTTTAGTTTGTAAGATGTTAATAGTGAAATTTAATTGATTTCATTTAGACTGAAAGTGGAAGTAATGAAAGATGTACTGAATTTAAATTTTGCAAATTATAAGGAAGATAAAGGGTGCTTTTTTATTATTGCAACTAAATTTACATAATGGGTCTGATGTATCTGGGATGTATATAGGCATTACAGAGCTCAACTGTGTATCCCCTGAAAGAGTGAATGGCTGGGGGCATTGGAAATGGATAGTACAGACTTCACTTCAAAGTTATCAGTTGAAATTCAAACTAGATCAGGACGCCTGGTGAATTTCCTGTAGTGAAAAATGGGAAGCAAAAGCAATTCAAAGAGGCTATGATATGACCAGCATGATGGGCAAAGAAAATCTCCTCAGAAGACTTTTTTTTTTTTTTTTTGGGTATCATAAGATTTATCAAACTCTGAGTTCCAGCTCTAGGAAGGAATCACTGAAAGTTGTTACAATCTGCAATATGAGCTTTTGTGTCAGGGGCTCTGCCATCTATATTTCCCCAGCACTGAGCATTCTGTTGGCAATCAGGAATCTGACTGGTGGCCTATGTGAAATGATGTGCTGAACTCATTCTAGTTCCTAACAGACAGGTGTTCACATCACCATCATCAGTGTCCTTGTTGGCAGTTTCAAGATATGGACACTGAATTACCATTCTACACCTATTTGGGGGCCCTGTGAATCATAGATGAAACTATTTTGAAGGGATGTAAAGTCACATGCTTCAGGGCAGAAGCCAACCTCTAACTTATGGAGGTTGGAATGAAACTATTCCTAAGGGGAGGTTATTCCATAACTGTCTGCAACAAGATGTATTGCACTTTCCTCTGAAGCATCTGGTACTGACCACTGTCGGACACAGGATGCTGGACCTGCTGGACCACTGTTCAGATCTGTTATGGCAATTCCTGTGTTCCCATTAGACTTTATAAAACTTAACTATATGCAGGCTAAACATGGGCTCAAATGTTTGGTATGTCAAAATAACAATAACAATTGCTAACATTTAAAGGACACTGTCAAGAGTAAAAGACTCTGATGACAGGGTAGCTGGTCCCAATCTAGTCAATTAAAGGGGGCTGGGCCACACTGCCCCTATAAAGAGTGGCCAGAGGGCAGAAAATGGGGAGGTATATGAGACCTCTGACTGGGGAAATGCATGGGGTTTCAAGTTCTCCATTGCTAAAACCAAAGGACTGATCTTTACTAAAAGGAAAGTTATGAAGGAATCCAGATTGCATCTGTATGGAGAACAAATAGATATAGTTAAATGGTTTAAGTTCTTTGGGGTAATATTTGATACTAAATTACTTTGAAAAGATTATACAAACTATGTTAAGGATAAATATACAGGAATGATTAACCTGCTTAGAAGTCTTGCTAGGACTAATTGGGGGGCAGATAAGAAAACAGTGCTGATAGTACACAGAGCCTTAATCAGACCAGTTATTGACTCTGGCTGCCAAGTTTTTGAGTCAGCATCAAAATCAGAACATAAAAAATTAGATTTAATACAAGCCCAGCCACTATGAATTTTGTGCGGTGCATTTATTACGTCTATATGCACTACACATAGCTTCTGGTGAAATGCCAGTTACAGTACGAATGAGACTGCTAGACTTAACTTTCTTGGCCAAAGCTAATGGGAACTGCAATGACAAAAGCACCAACCAAATATATGAGGACTGTTGGGAATTTGGTAGGCAAACTGTAGCACATGATGTTAGAATGCCACACGCTGCTCAAGGTGAAGTGTGGAAGCAGAAGCTGAAAGGCAACAAAAAGCTGAATGAAGTTAAAAGTCTTAGTAATGGGAAAATTTCATATGGATGGAAAGTCACTTGCCCAAACATGGATTTAGGTTAATTTTAGAAATTTAAGGGTAAAAAAGAGACAGTAATAATTAAAAATTAAGTGTACCAGCATATAGTGAAAACTGGAGTTGGTTTGGTGAAATATATACAGATGGGGTCCAAAAAAAAACCCCCAAAACAAGAAGAGTATAGACAGAATATTGCATACCAAAATTGGAAATTAGTACATCTAAAAGAATATCTGATTGTGTAGCTCTCATGACAGCTGAACGAGTAGCAATAACGCTAGCATTAAATTGGATCTGGGATGTATGTCCAGAAGCAGCAGTCATTTTTTCAGATCATCTGAGGCCTTATGGTAATCAGAGGGGTGTCTCAGTACATAGAAGTGATTTAATCAATAAGGTTATATTTCTAATAACAGAGTTAGTACAGCTGGGGATATGTGTAGCATTAGCTGGGATCCCAGTGCATATTGGGATAACGGGGAACAAAATGGCTGACCAAGCAGCTAAAAGTGCTGTAAGAAATGGAAGGATTGATACAGAAATACCCTTGAGTAAACAGGAATTCAAAAGCCTAGTACAGAAAAATTTAAAAGAGGAATGGCAAAAAAATGTAGATTAATGAAAAAAGAGGAGGAAGATTTTTTTTGAATTATGCTCTAGAATTGAGAATAATGACATCCTTCAGGGCCTGGAAAGGACTGACAAAGTGCTTTTGTTTAGCGTAATAACTGGCCATTGTGGCATAAACAAAAAAAAATCTGTTTTGAATAAATGGACACAAAGATGGACCCTGTGCACTCCGTACGGTGGAAGAAACAATTGATCACCTTTTATGGGTATGTAAGGGCTTTGATAAAGGAAGGGGGAAGCTCTCTAAGGAATTCATATGTCTTATGGTAACAAAAATCACATTATCTTATTTAGTAAAAACATCAGGGATATGGAATATTATTTTTGAAAAAGAGTCATATTATCTGAAAGACACAGGACAGAGTGAGAGAACATAAACTGCTAAGTATTAAGGAATTATAGTTGGTGGTGGCTATAAACTACTCAGTCAAGTCTGCTTCACTATAAAAAAAGAAAAAAAGAAATGGGGAGGTGAAAGGGAGTGATTGGGACGGGAAGCCATTATTTAATGAAGTAACTCTTGTGGTGCGTCCCTGGAGCCAGGGGCCAGAGGCTCAGCAAAGGGAAGGGAGGAGAGCTGACTAGAACTGGGAAGCTTCCAGGAACAGGAGTGCCAGAGTGCCTGGGAGGGGGGCCCTGAAGCCCTGCCCTATGACAGACCCAAATACAACTCTGTCCTGTAAAAATTTCAGTCTTCCCCTGAAGCCTGAGAGAAAGGAGTGAGTTAAAAGACTCTTCTGTTGCTTTACTTGCCTGTGTTAAGAGAACAAACCTTCTTAAAGTAGACTGAGAGTGACATTGGGTGTTTGGAAGCTGGGGAGAGCCCTGCCCTATGATAGACCCAAATACGACCCTGTCCTGTAAAAATGTCAGTCTTCCCTTAAGAACACATCCTTAATAACAAAGACTATCAGCCTTCCAAGACAAGCACTGATTCTAATCCTACGTTGCACTGAGTTCAGTTCAGTCACTCCAGACTTACAGCAGTGTTAGATCAGAATTGGGTGCAGTGTTTTTATGTTACACAACATGAACAAAATCATTCTGAATTTTACCATGTACAAAGTCGTCCAGGACTTTGCAAAATGTTTGTAATGAAACATGAAACTCAGCTGGTTGATGACAAACTCATAATATTTTTACATGCATCTGAGGAAGTGGGTATTCACCCACGAAAGCTCATGCTCCAAAACGTCTGTTAGTCTATAAGGTGCCACAGGATTCTTTGCTGCTTTTACAAACTCATAATACAGTCTAAGGCTACATCTTCATTACCCGCCGTATCAGCAGGTAGCAATCGATTGCTCGGGGATCGATATATCGCGTCTCATCTAGACGCGATATATCGATCCCCGAACGCGCTTATATCGATTCCGGAACTCCACCAACCCAAACAGAGTTGCGGAGTCAACATGGGGAGCCGCGGACATCGATCCTGTGTCGTGAGGACGGTGAGTAATTCGATCTTAGATACTTCGACTTCAGCTACGTTATTCACATAGCTGAAGTTGTGTAT
Source organism: Gopherus flavomarginatus (assembly GCF_025201925.1). NCBI lineage: Eukaryota > Metazoa > Chordata > Testudines > Testudinidae > Gopherus > Gopherus flavomarginatus. Next base: position 62,622,584 of record NC_066626.1, read on the forward strand.
CTGAGATAGATTTTCCCCTGTAGTGTAGACCAGCCCTAAGTTTGTCAAAAGGATTGCTGAGCTTTTAAGAATACCTATGCTCTGTTTCAAGTGAATTAAAGCTATTTTATAGCTTCTCCCAGCAGTTATGTGAAATTCACTGGTTCTTACTGTTTTGATATGAAGCCAGGTGATAGTCAGTGGTTTCAACTGGTTTTTACTTTGAGTTTTTGGGTTTCTCTGAACCTGAAACTCTAGTGCAAACTCAGGAAGTTCAAAACCAAATCAAAAGGTCATACAAACCTCTCTGAACTAAAACTCCTGAATTGTTAACAGTTGTACTCAGGCCCAGAAGTAAAGAGGATTTTTTTTTGGGTGGGTTTTTTGGTATTTTTTTTTTGGTTTGTTTTTGGAGAGGGAGAGTGAGAGAGTGTGCAGGTGGCTAGGCAGTGAATATTAGTTTGGAGAATGTGCAACATTGTTCAAAAGAAAAGAGAAATTAAAAGAGGCAAATAAAAGCAAGCAGTAGTGCTGTCTAAGGCAGCATTGAACATAGAAATGAATGGCAGGTGGCAGACAGGATAAGGCCAAGATGAGACCCACAGCTAATAAAAACAGACTATAGTTATCTTACAAAGGCCAGGAGTAAGAACATTGCACTTGCATGTCCTTCCCATCTCCTCATGGTGATTATAGAATTTGCAACTCAAACAAAATTAATACATAGTTTACTTCCTGGGCCACATGTGGAAGAGGCCTATTTGCCTATCAGCCCTCTAATGACTTTGCTTTTAAGTGTGGCAGCCTACCTGGAACACTCACTTTGGCAGGGCCGGTGCAACCATTTAGGTGACCTAGGCGGTCGCCTAGGGTGCTGGCATTTGAGGGGTGCCATTTTCTTCAGCAGCGACCGTGGTAGCCTGATCTTCGGCCGCCCTGGTCATTGCCAGCATTTAGGTGGAGGGAGCTGGGCAGGGGAGTGCAGGGAGGGCCGCCTGCAGCAAGTAAGGGTGGGGAGACATGCAAGGGAACTCCCCGCTCACCCCTGCTCTGTCTCCTCCCCGAGCACGCCGTGGCCGCTTCGCTTTTCCCACCTCCCAGGCTTGCGGTGCTTAAGCTGATTGGTGCCACAAGCCTGGGAGGCGGGACAAGTGCAGCAGCCATGGCATGCTCAGGGAGGAGGCGGGGCAGGGGTGAGCTACTTCTCTTCTCCTGCCTCCCAGGCTTGTGGCGCCAATCAGCTTAGGCGCCGCAAGCCTGGGAGGCAGGAGAAGTGAAGCAGCGATGGCGTGGTCGGGGTGCTCGTGCACGGAGCAGGGGTGAGCTGGGGAGGGGGAGGTGCCTCAGGGCGGAGGGTGGGGAGCTGCTGCAAGGGGGGTGCCTCAGGGCAGAGGGGGGGAGCTGCCGTGGGGGGCAGGGGGGCGCAAGGTGGAAGTTTCGCCTAGGGTGCAAAACGTCCTTGCACTGGCCCTGACTATGGGACTTGTAGAGTCTCATTGCAGTAGCTAGGGCATCTTGGATCATCCTTCTGATGGACTCAATCCTTGAGGCTGCAACTTTTTAAATATTTGTCCATATATATTGATTGATAGTGATACTTTCAAACGTGCCCACTCACTACACTATTTATATAACAAAAATCCCCACAACTATAAACTCTTGTCCCACCCAAAACCAGCAGCAAAGCTCCAACCTCACTACAGCCCAATAGGTGGGAATGTCCCCACAAGAACTCCACATCTCCCCATCCCCCAACAATTTGCTCCACCCTCTTGAAAAGCCCACCACAAAGACAGGCCTTGCAGCATGCCCTGCAGGCCAGCACTCCTGGACTGTTTTCCAACAAGGACAAAAAACAGCTAAGGGGACTCCTCTTGGAGAACACTCTACTACCAGGCGCCTCTCTATTATATCAAGGGGGCTGCAGCTCAGGCAACTTCACCAACCAAAAGTGTGTAGTATGGCACTAGTAGGAGTAGTGGTCTTTCAGGGAGCAGGTCCAAGCCATTTATAGGTCAGAATCAACACCTCGTAGACCCCAGCAGCTTAAAATGCTCTTAAATCTCCCAGCACTTAGTCAATCCTCATTCATTCTGCATAACATCTCTATGAGAGCTCCTTGTCCATGCATATAAAACCAGAACCCTCTTAACTGTTATTTCAGAGTGTGACATTGTTTCCTTTTTTCTCCACCCTGAGTCTTGTTAGTCTTTAATACAAGAGACTATTGGCCTAAAGAAAGAAAACTTTTGATTGAAAATCAGAGACAAATGAGAGATGCCGAAGCTGCTCCTCACACTCTTAAATCTATAAAGGGAATGCCTTGACTGGATAAGAGGACTTTGCATGGATATTATACCTATGTTACATTCAGATACAAAAAATAATGCCAGAGAGAACATTTTTTGGGGGGGGTGTTAGTTAAAAATTCAAAGATGTTGGTTTTATTTAAGCTGGCCAGCCTGCCTGTTATCTCAGTCAAGAAATATGTGACCCATGCCTGCTCTCCCTATCCTCCCCTCCCCAAACCAATGACAGTTTTGTTATGAACTTTAATGGAAGTTGGAGCAGGTCTATGCTTGTGAATGTCAGGCCACCACTGGCTGAGTCATCATCCATCCTTTTTGTTCCATAATACATTTGAAGGATGGGTATGACTGGATGCAGTAATACTACTATATAAAGTGAACACACTCACACTATTGCTATGTATGTCTGAAAGGACAATATTTTACAGATTCGACCCTTCTGATTCATTGGTCCAAATCCTCATCTGATGTAAATCAGCCACAATTAACACCATTACAGACCACGATCTGGCCTCCTGAAGATAATGAGGTTGCACAGATGTATCTGAGAGTAGAATTTGGCCCTTAATATTTACAGAAATAGAAAAAAACACACTAGTGTTACAAATTCTGGCATTACAAAACTCTCTTTTATCTGAAATGCCTTTGTGTTTTAGGGTATGTCTACACTGCATCTAGAAGTGAGCCTTCCAGCCCAGGTCCGCAGATTCCCATTAGCAGGGCTCACACTAGTGAGCTAAAAATAGCTGTGTAGATGTTGCTTTGATGCAAGGTGATCTGGAGCTCAGGTTCTCAAGCTTGAGAGGTAGAGTAGTGGTAGGCTGTTAGAGTGCTAGTGCGTGTGGGCTTTGCATGCTCTGTAGACATGACCATAGAGTCTAAAGATTCCAACAGTGGGCCTTAGAATGTAGAGAATCTGTTCTTGCACTGTGCAGGAGAAAGAGCTTTGCATGGACTACTCAGAGGGCCAGAACTGTGTATTTTGGGAAAAGCTTGGCTGGCAGTTTTTGAGTAAATGCACATATGGGGCAGATTTTCAGAAGTGCTGAGCACAGCTCCAGTTAAAGTCAACGGGAGCTGCAGGCATTAGGCATTTCTGAAAATCAGGCTCTCACTGTGCATATTTAAAGGATAATTGAAAGATTGGTACTTGAGAATTTTGAGACAGAAGGGCTGGCAGACACTGTTCTCATTCAAACTAGCTTTAATCATTGTATGTTTTTCTTTAGATAAATGCACAGTAACAGTACTTCAGTGCAATAAAGAATAACACAAGCACAGCAAGAGCATGCAGATTACACACTGAAAAAGAATACATGTGGTTTTGACTGCTGCTTTCCAGAGAGGAAGATGGCATTGCAAAAATGGCAGCCCTTAAAAATCATTTGTCCTGAGATATTAGCAATTTTTTTTCTTATGAAAACTCATTCAGAAAAAAAACCAGGGAAATTAAACATAGTAGATTCCATATAAAGGAAGAACAGCAAATTGAGCAAAAAGAGGATTATGAGAACTAAATCTTTTGTTCAGAGAGTGATTAAAAAGCATTAAGTTAGATTAAGTCAATCTAGAGCTTAACTGTCTGAACCTGCTGTCTTGTTTTTCTGCCATGTGGTTTGTCATATATTAAGAATCGACTAGAAGGCAGCTCGTTAGGCGGGTTTGAGCTGGGCAAGTTGTCCCACTTCTAAACCATTACACTTGAGTAATGCCAGTCAGACATAGGCTTTGCCTTGCTGCTGTTCAGACAACATTTATTGTTGTTGTCCATTAGTGATCACAATGGGCTAAGCACTGTACACATAGGAAGGAAGGCATTGTCTTTGCCTTGAGGAGCTGAAACTCTAAAATACGTACTATGAGGGTTCCAACAAGCAATGATACTCTGCTTCTTGTGGCCAATGGAGAATTTCCAGTATAAATCACTTCCTCTGTCTATCCAAGAACAAATCAACTACAGTTCTTAATTGAAATAATGAAAGTATCAAGCTACTTGCTGTTTGCCTTGTATTTTGAATGATTTTTCTTGGTCTGTACTTAGATTAGATCTGGACAATCCAAGGCCACCGCTATGGGTCATCTTTGCCTCATGTCAGCCTGTCTGTTTAAAGGAGCATCCTTGGTTTACAGCAATGAGTAACTATATGAAATGAGAGTTGACCATTGGCTTTAAATCATACAAGGAAGAGATGGAAAAGACCTATCATCCAAATGTTTGTTCCCCACTTGTCTGCTGCTCCCACAAACATCTCCATGTTTTTTTAAATGGTGCCATATATATTTAGTTGACCTTCCTTACCTTGGTCTATATAACAAGTCCTTCCCTCACACTATTGTAATCTAATTAGACAAATTAGAGGCAGAGGGTGGCTAAAAGGGTGCAGCATTAAAACCAAGATGTGCTTATTGTGTTGCTTAGTTCCACAGCCTTTGTTGTTTACTGTCTCTACTTGGTTGTTTTGAATTGGGTTGAAGAGTTCAGAAATGTTGGTTCTCTCTAACCTTGGTGGATACTTTATTTTTCCAGGCATTTTATTGTCTTCCATGTAATCTGGATTATATCCAAACCTAATATCTCCACAAAACTACTTTTGCAAGGGTGAAGCTATTTGAATCATAAAAGTTAGACGGGGAAAAGTTAGAGTAGGTTATTTAGTCCATCCCCCAGCTAACTGGGGATTGTTCCCTACAGGATATGCTCTAATGCTCTGCTATAACCAAACAGAGGAGAGATACTTGCTCCCAAGAAGCCTTTACACCAATTTATAGTCTTATGAAAACTTAGTATTTGTACTTAAATTAAATGTACTTTCCTATTCCTGTTGCACCACCTGATAACTCTCCTACATCCAAAATATCTTAGATAAAACTAATCAGCAATTTATATGTCCTCAGAGCAACAAATGTAAAAGTCAGTGTGCAACTGCATCATGATATTGATGTGCGATGAGCTCAGAATATCATGATATCCATTGCAATCACATTTTTGCTGCCCTAGAATGTACTAGCATCTGAACAGCAAGCACTCTCTAATGAATAGACTGGTAGAGCAAATGTGCTTGTGCCTTTAAAACGGTGAAGGAGAATTTCATTATCAGATCTTCTCCTTCGCCAGAAGCAGCAGACAATAAAATGGAAAGGAGAGAGAGAGCTCATGGCGTTTGTCGGCAAAAGTTACCCCTGGTTCAAAGGGGTTTGTTATAAATATTATATTAGAGGTATTAGTTAGGCCAGATTGGATTGCAGCTGGTCCAGAATGATGCAACCCTAAGGCCTGTAATAAAGATAGAAGAAGCGAAACGGTTTGGCATGAGAGATTTCTGCATGACTCAAGAAGTGAAGAGGAAAGAAAGAAAATCTTCCTCTTTTGGCACAAGTCTCGGATTGAAAACAGCTTTTTTAATAGCCATCTTACCCCCTTTTAAAAATGTTATTTTTTATAAACAAAGAATAGAAGAAAAAGCACCCAGACAAACAAAATGACACAAATGGTTAAAGGGATACTGCCAACTTGAAATTGAGTTCATTTTTAAAAATAATTAAAAATATTCAAGTTCTATACCTGTCCCTGACAATGTTAGGCTTTTACAACCTATTCTTTAAAAATATTTCTCTCTTCCCTGAGAAGAAGGACTAGGCAGTTCTTAGGGTTTTAGCCTTGGCTTCAGGAGATGCAGGTCCCACTCGCTGTTCTGCCACAGACTTCCTACCTAACCTTGGGCCAGTCATTGAGGCTATGTCTACACTGCCTGAAGTCCAGACTACAGGGGTAGATAGCTGTGGGCACCAAATTGCTGTGCCCCGTGAGTACCGCATGTGAATGCCGCAGGTGCAAACTAAAAGGTTCCTAGTTTGTGTCAGCCTTTTAGTTTGCACCTGCATTATCGACATGGGGGATTTACAGTGAAGCAGTTTGGTGCTCACACAGTTCAAAGGGCAGGACAGCCTAGTCAAGCACAGAGAGACTCAGGGTGTCAGTTTCCTGTCGGCACACCTGGAATAATAGCACTTCTCTATCTCACAGGGGTGTTACTAACATAAATGAATTAAAGATTGTGAGGTGCTCAGATACTATCATGTTAGGAACCATACAAATGCATAAAATAGGGAAATTGACTGTTCATACTGAAATACTGTCAAATGCAGAAAGTAAGCAAACTGAGGAAGAAAAGGAAAAGAAATATATATTTTCCTCTAATCTCTCTAATTATGGTAATCTTAGGTGTTACTTGTAACAACAGTAGGTAAAAAAAAAAGTTCAGACTTTTAAGTTGACAGTGCCACTTTAAGGAAAAGTGCTCTTCCTCCCACTAAGACAGAACAACGCAAGCAAAAATAATTTAAGAGGTGGACATTTCTAAACCATTAAATAAATCCTCTGCCTTGATGTGCACAGAGGATTATGGAAGATAGATGCCAGAAACAAGCATAGGGTATATTTCCCCAGGGACAGGAGGAAATATTGAGGGAAATCAGAATCATTCCAGAACATGTGATTAAGAAATTAGGATTTTTCTAAATCTTAAAAACTTGAGAGGCTGGATGGGATGCACCTGAGAAATCTGAAGAAAACAGAAGAAACAACAATAAAGCACCTTTCTAGTTAATATATCTGAAGCATGAGCTTGCATCATTTACTGAACAGCATTTTTATCATTGTGAGCCTCTGCTAAGGTCAAACAACACTCTTCGTCCTTGAAACAGAACAATGCGTTTTCAAGTGCCCCATATTTGCTTTCTGCAACCCCCCTTCCATTCTGCAGTGGAGCTAGGTCTCCCATGCTCACTAATAAAAGCCACTTTAAGTTTTCTGTAAGTGGATGTGAGATGGCAGAGCCTCTTTGCACAGCCTGAAAATAAGTGTTGTGAATTCTGCATTACAATAAAGAAGTTGTGATACTGTCCAAACATTTTTTTCATGTCTCAGATGGAAGCTCTCTGACTGCAGTAGCAGCTGAACTGTTGGGCCATTAAGCTAACAGCACTGAAATTTTGCTGAGTGCTTTGCCCATGTTTTGCCATCTCATGTGCTGAGATTGGCATATAAAATATAGTTTGTTACAGAGGCTGAGCTCAGTTTCTAATTCTGTAATCTCAGTATAAAAGTAATGCAATAATTGCCCTGTTCTGACATTCCTTCTGAAGAATCTGGCAATGGCGACTATCAGAAGGCAGGATACTGGGCTAGATAGACCATTGGTCTGACCCCCAGTATAGCCATTCTTATGCTCTTAAGCCAATGCAACCATTCACTCAGCACTTAATTTACTGACAACTCTCTAAGGTGTGGGCATTCTGCTTTATAGTCATTGTTCAATTTCCTCTGGCAGCCTGTTTGCTGCTTTCAAACAGCTGGTTGCTGTCCCCTTCACTGTAACTTATTGTGACGCCTGCAGTTAATGGATCCCAAAATGTACTTGCTTATGCAACTGTATTATCAAGAGCGCTGAGCATTTCTTACCCTGATCTTCCAAGATGACATAAACTTGCTGTTTCATACCCAGAGAGTCTTATAGGTTTGAAAGAATATGCCCACTTGAAACCCTCCTCATCTCCTGCCCAGTCCATTAAGTGATTTCCTGTCCTGGGTCTTGCTCACATGTCATCCACAAGGTGAAGGTGGCAGTAAAGTGACCAAGCATTAAACTTGGACTTCAGGGTTGGGGGAGATGTGTTTTCAACTGCTAGACCAACCCATTTGGCTGCATGGCCTCTTGCTAGCCCATTGGTAGAGATAGTTTCTGTGAGGGGACACTATGTTTCTCTTGCTTTTCAGAGTATTCAAATTCTTTTCCCTTCTTTGACTTTTCCTTTCACCCTAGACATTTGTAATTGCTGCTTTGGCTCTATTCCTAATTACTATATTATTAGCTCTGTTTTCATCTGTTCTGAGCTGCTTAGCTTTTATGGACTTATTTTGGCTACTATACATATAACAAATAGGGAAGCTGAATTAAATCCACAAATGCTAAAATGAGAACCACATTTAATAGCACATTATCTGACCAACATAATTTTAACTCCCCACACATCCTATGCCTCTTTGCATACCCTGTTGCAATCCAGTTTGAGCCCTAGTACATTTCTGAATATACTATAGCACAATTAACAGAGCGGCCATATGGCTTACAGCAGCTGGGCCATATGAATGTCCATTAGCAAAACGTAGACTGCACATTCTAAGACACAGAAGGTGTTTAATATGTTATGTGTCACTTTATAGGCTATTCCACTCTTAATTGTAAAGTGTAAAATGGCCCACACAAAGCCACCATATTGAATATGCTCATTGCTTGGGACCTTGACAAATGGCAGAAATTATTTTTTTCTCTATTAAGGTATTCATTCATTTTTAATCCAAGCCATTTCTTAACAGAACTCAGCCAGCATAGGACGTGATGTTCACCACAACCAGGGTGGCTTGTCCTACTGTTCTCTTATTCCATTGCTTAGCCATTCCCTCCAACTAATCAGTTCTCCAAGTTTTCCACACAATGATTGCTGATAAAGGGGAGTCTTTATGTAGGGAGCCCTGTTTTGGTTTCAGTTTCCTACCCCTTTTCCTGAAAGCACAGGAGACCAAAAGGTGGCCTGGAGGAGAAAGAGTGACCTGTTTAAAGTACTAGCTTCCCCCAAAATGCCAAGCTACCATTTCATCAGGGCTTTGGGGGCCTCCAGAAACTTGCAAACCACTTCCTAGAACAGAGGTCGGCAACCTTTCAAAAGTGGTGTGGTGAGTCTTCGTTTATTCACTCTAATTTAAGGTTTCGCGTGCCAGTAATACATTTAAATGTTTTTAGAAGGTCTTTCTATAAGCCTATAATATATAACTAAACTATTGTTGTATGTAAAGTAAATAAAGTTTTTAAAATGTTTAAGAAATTTCATTTAAAATTAAATTAAAATGCAGAGCCTTGCAGACCGGTAGCCAGGACCCAGGCAGTGTGAGTGCCACTGAAAATCAGCTCACATGCCACCTTTGGCACGTGTGCCATAAGTTGCCTACCCCTGTCCTAGAGAACTGAAAGCCATTCAATGTTGCAAATTTAGTTTTTATATCACAAGGTGATTTGAAAGTTGTGACTGGGTTACAAGCCAATTTTGAAAGGGCAGCTGGGCTCTGGTAGAGAGAGAAGGGTTTCAATTACCCAAGAAACCTACAAAATTAGAGAATAAAACCTATAAACAGTAACAATAAATATATTCAAAATAATATTAAAATGTGTTGACAATGATGTCCCTATTATTTTCTCATATATTTTCTCATATCTACAATGTCAACCTCACCTAAGACATTCACAAAAGGTCATATTCAAAGCTTATTAAGGCAATGGAAAGACTCCCATTGACTTAAACGAGCTTTGCATCAGGTCGAGATAGACATTAATGCACCACTAGGCCTGGCATATTTCCACACTGTGTACTCCTTGTCGGGTCTCTTATTTCTCCTAAAGACACTGGTGAAGAGACCTTATCCATATTTTGTTCAGACTGAGGCATTATGCTGATTTCTGAAAGTTGGTGCAGGCAAAAATAAAAAATGTTTCCATCTTTTAAAAAAATATTTCTAACTATATGTCAATATGAATTGAAAGTCTGTTTTAAATTTCCCAGGTTCTCTCCGGGGTTCTAGCTAAGTGATGTCAAGGCAGGGATTGCAATGCACAATTAATCTGCAAATTCGTACATCTTGAGAGGAGCGCTTAATTTAATATTGTGTCTAATGCTATTGTCTTCATGCTTGTTTGTTTCCCTGGTGTTTTTCTCTTTTGTAATTATGTGAATTGGCATCTCCAGGTGCAGTGCATATATTAGCCACTGCATTCATTTTACTAATGAGTTGGGTGCTTCAGTCTTTGCTTCCTGATTGCTTTAGTAATTTTAAAAAGGCCCCAAATCTTTCAAGGAAAATCAAAGTTTTCATGAATTTCTGCTTCATTTCCCTGTTCCACCTCATTCCAGCCCTCTGAAAATATAAGTGTTAGAACACTTGCCTGAAGCAGTGGGCCAGAACTGACTGATCTAGACAAGACTAGGACTAAGAAGGGACTGGATTACATTTAAAACCCACCTCTTTTTAAAGCATTGTATAGCACCTGGTGCTGAAATACAGCTATTAAAAAAGTATATTTTAATTTCATGAACAGTTAAAATAATCAATGAGGCCTGTTCCAAAGCTCCGTGAAATGAATTCCCATTGACTGATATGGGCTTTGGCTAAGGTCCTGATCTGAAAAGGTTTAGGCACCTACCTGTCATTGAGTATATCCCATATCCAGAATGCAGGAAACCTGGCTTCAAATCCCTACTCAGGCCAGTGCGGAGCAGGGGTGTGAACTTGGGTCTCCCCCTCTCCCAGAAGGATACCCAAGCCACTGGCAGAAGGAGTATTCTTGGACAATGCTCCCTCAAGCTCTCCTGTTGGAGCTAGTCCCTTTGATATAAATAATGAACTATTCATAAATGTAGGTGGGAGTGGGACCTGGATCTCCCGGGGAGGTCCCTCACCACTGGTCTGTAGAGTTATTCGCTCTTTCTCTGACCCAGTGTCTATCTGATTAGTTCTACACAATGGAACAGCATCAATAGGAGAGAATGAGAGAGCCCTGCCCTACATTCCCCCCCTAGTGCAGTGGCTGGGGCACACTGATTGGAGGCCTAGGTTCTTGTTGTGCCTAGGTCACTCATACCTGGGGAGTGTGTGTGTTAACCACCGGATTGCTGCTCCTTAGCTTCTCTTGAAAAGGGGCTGACATGGCTTACATGTCCAGGGGAATGTTCAGGACTCTAATCCTGAGTGGAGTTAGGTGTCATCCTCTGGCTGAAACTTATGCATCTAACTCCCTTTGAGAGCCAGGGTGTAGGCCACAGCCCTCTCTTACACATTTCCTACTGGTTAGCTTAGGCAGCTCCTCACTCAGCGTGCTGGCTTTTGTGAATCCAGGTCTTAGGTTCCTAACTGTCCCCCTGCATTGCGTAGGGAGCCTGGGAGAGTAACTCAGGGCTCTGGGTTCCACTAAGCAGCAGAGCACCTAAAATGTAGGTGTTGCAATGCTGATCATTGTAGTTTAAATCCCACTTCTGAATCCCACCTTAAATGCTTATTCTTATTCTTGGGTAGGGAGTTTCAATTATGTATTTTTTTAAACTGAAAACATTCCCCTGTCATCAGGGTCTCAGGGCTGTTCTAAATACTGCATGGTTGGCTATGGCCCACAAGGGGCCATCTACCAACAGGGGATTGCTGGAGTTCAGGAGCACTCTAGCCATCCTCCCTTATCTCATAGGCCACATGGCTTCGGGTCAGGAAGGAGGATGAGATATATTAAAGCTAAGGGGCTGAAGCAGGGCTCAGAATCTAGCCCAAAGCATTATATCCTACAGCAGCTGGGTATAATTTATTATATGTATATAATCTCTCTCTAAAACATGCTAGTCTAATCTTTAAATTAATTGTTTATTAACATTATTTAAAAAATGGCTCTCTAGCAGCCACTAAAATCATGCTGCTTGCACCATAATCTTTCATGAAGCCCATAAGAAAATGCCTGTTTCACTAAATTACATAGCAAATGTCAAACTTCCTCTGAATTATTAGATGCACATCTTACATGTTCTCTTTATTAGGATTTTGTATCTTGAGGGCATCCTAAGCCTATGGCATATAGGTTTTTATAGGTGCAAACTAGTTCATTTGCCTATTTAAAGGAATATTTAATTAAACTGGATTCATTGCCTGCATGGGGCAAGTTAAATGAAAACTAAATAGATGGCATATGATTACATATTATTAAGAAGAGAGACAGCTCTAGAGACCAAACTCTTTTAACACAACATTAAGCTGAACTCATTTAATATGCACAGTTTAGCACTGGCCTATAAGGAGAACATATTTTGAGAAAATCAGCAGAATGGTTATAGGCACTAAACAGATTTTAACAATGTAATGTTTCAGGGAAGAAACCATTTCTAAGCTAGACTTAAATATGTTAATTAAGGTAATCAAAGTTTCCCAGTGATTCTAGCTAACCTTTTTAATTAGCCACCATTTTTTATTGTCAAAATAAATGTAAATGATGAGATTGGTTTTATTTATTATTTCACTAGAAAGTAACAAAGTAAGAGTCACAGACAATACTGAAGTAACAAACTGGAGGATTTGTGAGGCTTTAGTTATATGATGGCATCATAACTTTTGATTGCTTTTAAGGAAATATAAGAACATAAAAGAAATTAATAACTTTATAATACATATTCCATCTCCTTGGTGGAAAAAAACGCCTATTCCATTAGTTTGTTTTGACATTATTGATCCTATTTGGAATAATTAGGCTTTTTAAAAAGCTTCCTCTCTGGGCTTCTTTATTAGTGTCATTCTGCTCCACCTATTGTCTTTCACCATATACTTAGACTGTAAACTCTTCAGGGCAGGAACTGTCTTTTTCCATGTTTGTCCAACACCTAACTCAGTGGGGTTCTGGTCCTCCTAGGAGCTATGATAATTCATATAATAAAAAGTTAGAACTTGAGCCTGCTTCCTTTTAGGTCAGTGAGAGCCTTAGCTGTGCAAAGGATGTAGGAACAGGCCCGCCTGTTTTAAGGCTCGTTAGTTTGTTTTCCATGCTACTGATAGCATCTGGCAGGGAGCCGTTCCTTGGGAGTGCTCAGCTGCAGCTTTAGTACTTCACCTACTCTGCCACCTCTTCCGTGAAGGCCCTGAGCAGTAACAGTCTTTTATATAATGATATATAGATTCAATGTTGGTTTTGCTTTTTATAAACTGCGTGCCTAACGCACGTCTCTTTCTCCCAGTACATCCCATCGCCTAACTGCCAGTTTTTAGAGTGTGGCAGAAACTGCCTACTTTTATGTATGGGTAGCCATCGAACGCATATATGATATATGAATAATAAATAATAGGGTAGCATTACATTTATTTTATTAACTAAGCAAATGGAAATGAATAGCTTATTTTCAGAAGAAGCTGCTCCTTCTGAATGGAGGTGGAATTGCCCATATATTAAGCTTAACTAGTAGTAAATTTTGAGCTTTGAAAGAGGTTTTTAAACTGAGGTCCTGCCTCTTTTTACAGCACGTTATGTTATTTGTTGACACATTCCACCCTCAGAGCACATTGATGCATCTACAGCTTTGCACATAGTTGTTGCCACTACAGTAATGTGCAGGGAGGTAATTAGCAAACATTGGAATGGCTAGTATGTGCAGATGGGAACGGAAAAGGTTGTGCTTGTTGTGATATCAGCTTTTACACTCGCTGGACTATGAACCCCTGACAAATGACCTTACATGTCAATAAGCCATTTGAACAGTAAGCTGGGATATCTGCGTTCCCTTGTTTTGTTACAGTGAAATTTTACACTTCCCTATAAATCAGAATGGAATGTGGTTTTGCTTAATGATGTGCGGATACATTTCAGAGAGAAGGTGGGTGAAGTCATAAGAACAGCCATACGGGTCAGACCCAAGGTCCATCTAGCTCAGTATCCTGTCTTCTGACAGTGGCCGATGCCAGGTGCCCCAGCGGGAATTAACAGAACAGGTAATCATCAAGTGATCCATCCCCTGTTGCCCATTCCCAGCTTCTGGCAAACAGAGGCTAGGGACACCATCCCGGCCCATCCTGGTTAATAGCCATTGATGGACCTATCCTCCATGGCTTTTATTGAACAGCCCTCTTAGAAGTAATCATCCTTCAAGGTCACTCTCCGGTCCTGAAGACTTGGGGGAGGAGCTTAAAAGGTGTCTACAAGGGTTGGTCTGAAAACAACACTCTCCAGTTGTTCTTGGTATCTCGTGGTGCATCATCTACTACCCATGTATCTGCTGGTGGACTGGCATGGTTCTTTTTAAGTTGCCATACTGCTGGCATCTTGCTTTGCAGAACCCAGCTGCAGGCCAGAGGTCCTCTGCAGCCTTTCAGAAGAACCTGAGACTGAAGGAGTAAATCTGGAAGTAACTCCAGCAGCCTCCGCTACTCTTCTAACTGTCTTGGGAATTCCTGCCAAGTATCAGAATTTCACAGACATGTTCTACTACAACAACAACAACAAAAAGGCATTGCAGCCTCAACTACCCTGTTGACCTTCAGCCTGGAGGGGAGATCCCTTTTGGGTGAATCTATTCTCTCTCAAAGCCAGAGCTTTAGACTTTCTGAAGCTATCTCATGGAGAACCTACAAAAGAGATTCATCCACCCTTCCACATCTTTGGCTAGGGCTCTGATCTTCTTTGTGACTAAGAAAGATGCCTCCTGGCATCCTTGTGTGGACAACTGGGCATTAAATAAGGTTATGATCTGGAACTGTACCCCTTGCCCCATATTAGTGAGCTCTTTGAAAGACTGCACTCCACCATAGTCTTCACCAAACTGGCTCTTTGCCCAGTTTGGTTCCTAATTCCAGAGGGTCAACATAGACTCCAGGTCCTGAAACTATGCCACTTACTGATCACTTTGGCAAATCCAAGACCCGGGGCCTGATACTGCAGAGTTTCTGGTGGCCTGGCCTATGCACATCCATCACGGAATATGTAAGGTCCTGCAACCATTGCTTAGAGCTCATCCTCTAAAATGCTCAGCCTTCTCCAGCCTTTGTCCATTACCCCTAAACCCCTAGTCTACTATATCTATAGACTTTAGTGTGGAGCTGCTTCGCTTGTATGGGCAGACAGTGATCCTAATTGTGGCTGATCTCCTAACTAAAATGGAACATTTTGTTCCTTGCCCTATGATCAGGGCCGGCTCCAGGCACTAGCAAACCAAGCATGTGCTTGGGGTGGCACAATTTCAGGGGCAGCATCCTGGACACCTTTTTTTTTTTTTTTTTGCTTGGGACAGCAAAAAACCTAGAGCTGGCCCTGAGTATAGACATACCCTACTAAAGTTAGGCATTTTTAAATAAGCCAGTCTGGATAACTTGTATCCAAAAGTTTTTAAAGAGCTGGCAGAGGAGCTTGCTGGACTGTTAATGTTTTTGAATCAGTCAGTCTTAGAACATCAGCAAAGTTCCAGAAGACTGGACAAAAACTAATATTGTGTCAATGTGTTAAAGAAATTAAATGGGATGACCTGTGTGTTTATAGGCTAACAGTCTGATAACAATTCTGGGCAAGAAAATGGAGTGGCTGATATGGGACTCTATTAATAGGGAATCAAAGGAATAATAAGGCCAATTAATGCCAATCAACATGGTTTATGGAAAATCCAGTGCTAGATTTGATTTTGGAAGTCATTTAACTCCAGCTAAAGCAACAAGCTGCTGTGCTTTTGCCTCTTTAAAGGAGCAATGAACCTTGTTACTCTTCTGAATGTTTCAGGAGATGGCTGGACACTTCAGTTAGCATCTTTGTCAGCAGTTACCTTGTCAAAATGCTGTAGCTGCCCATCCATGGATATTCTTCCCCTAAATAATGTAATTTTTATTTGTTTTCCAGTAATGTCTAGAAGCACCAGCCAAGATCAAGGCCTCATTGTGCTAAGAATTGTACAAACTCAAGAGTAAGAGTCCTTGCCCCAGAGAGCTTGTAATGTAAATAAATAATTGGAGATCTTTGGAGGAGTGTTCACTGAGAATCTTGACAGATGTAGATGCATGAGAAACCCAAGATGGAAATTCTTCTACATAGCCTACATAAACCACCACACATACAAGTTAAGTGCATATTCTTAATTTGAATCCTTCCCAGATAAAACACATATGCAAGCAGTGCAGCATATTCCCATTGATTCTGAATCAGTGATTTCTTTTTAAAATGAGAATATGATGTGCAGAATATTTCTAATTTTATATAGCAGAGCTGAAGTCCATGTCTAGAGTATGCCTATCTAAACTACTTAAAAAGAAAAGCTTATTACTGTCTTCATAGATCACTTCAAAGTAACATTTTTTAGTACAGCTCAACTGCTTAGCTTATTTTGGTACATTCTGATGCAGTTTGTTCTAAACAAGTCATGTCCACTATTCTAATATGACATGAAGCCTGATAGAAAAATCTATGATCCATTATAGGAGCAGGACAAAGAGAAGAAAGCAATGCAGAAGAACAGATATTCATCACTGTTCAGCAATGAGATTAAAGAAGGTAGCTAGTCATATTATAGAATCTGAAGTTAATGTAGCACATCTTTTTGCTGTGTGTCGGTAAACACTCTATGCATTAGACAGTTTGTCTTACAGACAGACTGATTTGGTATGAAAAGTGGATTCTGAAGTATGGGTTTTGTTGGAAGTGAACAAAATAAACTATTGTTTTGTTAACTTGAAAATAACTTATCATACAATAAAGAATACTTTCCAGCTGTTTGACAGTTGCTTACTGAAATTATTTTTAAGCTCTTAAAACATTTGATAGTTTACAACTTAAAAATAGCAGAATACTAAATATGGATGAGGAAAAATACCAGAATATATTGATTAGAATGAAATAGCAAAGCAAGTCTACTGGCTTTTTAATGTCAAATTAAACTGGTTTTTGTTCTTGGTTGGAAATTCATATTTCAAAAGAAATTAATAATTGAAGGTCAAATTTTGGTATCTGTGATACCAGTGGGTGTTTTGCTATCAGCCTCAGTGGAACTAAGTTGTAGCCTTTGAGCCTAATCCATTCTCTCTAATCACGTATGGCTGTGCCTTTCTCTATAAAATGTTATCTATATAGCCAGGAGATAAATTGCATTGGGCATGCACTTTTGGCTAGATCACCTGCACTCTAACCACAAATCCATGGAGATTTATTCTAACTTTCTAAATCCTTTGAAACAGCTTCCACAAGCTGCTATATATTTTTTTTCCTTTAAGAAAACACACTCAACCTATTAGAGAAACATTTTCATCTCCTCCCAAATTATAGGATGGACAAGACTAAATCCTTTATTAGTTGAAGATATGATTTTGCAGTAAAATGATATAACAAGTGTAATAATGTATATGTACAGTACTCAGCCATTATGAGCAAGATGGGCCCATGGCCTGATCCTGGCTCCAGCTCCATTGCTATGCCTATGGGCAGAGGGGGAAAATGGGCAGAGTCAAAATTTGTTTTGCCCCCTGTTGCATAAGAAGTATGCTGCTACTCATATAGATGTCTCAGCAGAGGGGAGCTGGGGGTGAGATGTCCTGCTCAGCAGAAGGCAGATGTTGGGGAGCCAGTTGTGGTTCTCTGATCCCATGGATCCAGGGCCGGCTCCAGTCACTAACATCCCAAGCAGGTGCTTGGGGCGGCAATCTGCAAGGGGCGGCAGTCTGTGTGTTTTTGCCACCCCAAGCAGCACACCGAATTGCCACTGGATGACGGGGGCAGTCCGTGTGCTGTTAGGGCAGCTCGCATGTTTCGTGGCGGCAATTCGGCGGCAGCTTCTATGTTCAGCTGCCCGCGGCGGCAATTCAGCGGCTTCTGTCTTCCAACTGAAGACAGAATCTGCCACTGAATTGCCGCTGCCACGGAAACGTGAGTGCCACCCTAACGGCACATGGACTGCCCCTGCCATCAGTGGCAGCAATTTGGTGTGCTGCTTGGGGGCGGCAAAAACAGTAGAGCTGGCCCAGCATGGATCTATGCCAGCCCCAGATGCAGCATTAGTCTGAGCATTCCAGAGGCTGCTCTAACATACACTACTTGCAAATGAGCCCTTTGGAACTGAATGCCAGTGGAGGATCAGTGTTATTTAACAGAACTGTGCCATGTTCTTTCCTCAGGGCAGCACAAATAGGCTGGAGCATAATTGTAAATCTGGCCTCAAGACTATCGAGTAGATAGATACAGAGACTTGTGCTTATGCCCTAATTTCTAGATATTTTGTAAAACCCCAGCTCTGCCATGTCAGGCTGTGACCTCATTAGCTTTGCCAATCTAAGCAAGGACAAGAGCTCTTGAGTGCATTGTGTGAGCTTTCTGGACTACTGCTGCACACTGAACACATTTTCAGAGAACTATCCATGATGACTCCAAGATCTCTTTCTTGAGGGTAACAGCTAATGTAGACCCCATCATTTTGTATGGATCCTTGGGATTATATTTTCCAATGTGCATTACATTGCACTTAGCAGCAGTGAATTTTGTCTAACATTTTCGATGCTTGATTACTTAATTTTATGAGTTGCCTTTTAACTCTTCACTGTCAGCTTTGGACTAAACTATCTAGAATAATTTTGTATCATCTGCAAACTTTGCCACCTAACCATTCACCCCCTATTCCAGATCATGTTATTGAATAGCACTGTTCCCAGTACAGATCCTTGTGGGACCCCACTATTTACATTTCTCCACTATGAAAACTGACCTACCCTCTGTTTCCTATCTTTTAACCAATTACTGATCCATGGGCAGACTTTCCCTCTTATCCCATGACAATTTACTTTGCTTAAGAGCCTTTGGTGAAGGACCTTGTCAAAGGCTTTCTGAAAGTCCAAATATGCTATATTAACTGGCTCAATATTGTTGTCACCCCCAAATAGATGGGTGGGGCAAGAGGAGAGGTGTTAGCTCCAGTATCCTGGTGAAATTCCAGTGTGAGTAATTACATTCCGTGTCTCTAAATTTCCTCACTTTCAACTGCTTACAGAATTCTCCACTTCCTGCCATAAATTGTTGTGTAATAGTGCTGTGAGCAATTAAACAGCTGCTACATTTTACCCGAGTTGTTGCTGCACCTCGGTGGTAGAGGAAGTGATTTTTTTTTTTTTGCATCTAAAGATTTCAAAGCACTTTGGGACATTGATATGCAAGATGCTATGTACATGAAACATGATTATTTACTATCAGATCTGTTATGTAGCCCATCCAGATACAGGCTGTACTTTATGGCTGAATACTTATTGTAGGTATGGGTTGAAATCCTAGCCTTATTGAAGTCAGGGGTAGTTCCCCACTAATTTTGGTGGGGACAGTAGTTCATCCTATAATATTCTAAGCATAACTGTCAATCTATCTAGTGAAACACGTGATTCTCCTGAAATATGTTAGATGTACTGAAATTGAAGTAATTTATTATCAAGTTAAATAAGGGCAGATTTGGACCCAAAGTGTACTTTGGGCCATAAATAATATTTATACTTCATAACTTCTTGGTAACTTTATTTTGATACTTGTCACCTATATAGAGCTTTGTGTGCTCAAAGCATTGTATAGACATAAAGGTGACTGCAGCTCAGCCAGGATTTCACCCTTTAATTATTAGACCTTTGCAACGCATGCAGGTAAACATTATTATCCCATTTTACAGATAGAAACAGAAGCACAGAGTTTTGCTTGTCTAAGGCCTCATGGCATAGCTGAGTATGATTGTGCTACAACCCTCTTCTTGCTTTAGTTTTAATGCTAACAAAAGTTTTAGAAATAACATTGGCCAATTGCTTGTCAACATTCATGTTTTCCAGTAGAATCAATTAGGATATATTTTTTCTTTTTGCATTTCTATAATTTAACTACTAGGTTTCGTCTTCTAAAACTTAAATGTGAATGAACCAAATCTCTCAAGCACAGACAAACACCTGCTACCTCTTGGGCAGAAACCTTGAAACCCGTGCTTCAGCTTGTTGCAGATTTTTATGGTTCAGTCATAACTCCCTGAAAAACAGGGCTTTAAAACGGAAGTGCTGACAAAACTTTAAACTACAGCAGTGCAAATGGCGCTGCAATAATTTATAATCTACAGGCAGCTCTTGGGTTTATTATCACTATGACAAATGCACTGTCATTGTTAATAGGATATTTCCCAGCAAGGACTTCTTGTTATGCAAGCCAGGTTCAGTATGTCATGCAGCATGATAGCAATAAAGTCTACAAGAATTTGTAATGAACTTCAATTACTAATAGATTATGGTTAATGGGAAATATGTGCAGTAAAGATATGGGTTTTTATATGCGCCTTCTGGTACTCTACTAGGCTATGATTTATGATACAATTTATGTTAACATTCTCCAGTATGAAAAAAGCCTAAATTGGTGGAAAGCTGCTTCATTCATAACAAATATTTAAGATAATTTTGCACATCATGTAAATGAAGATATCAAATTAGATATTAATCCATTTCATTTTAGCCTTTGTATTTTTATTAATATGAAGACGTTGCCCTACTGTGTAATGACATTAAATATCCCATCATGAGTTGCAAGCATGAATTACGTGGACATTGTGAAAATGACGCTAGCATCTGAGATGTAAATGCAGTTGTTCAAATTGCTGCTGTAATTAACCAGCACAATTAAATTATACATAAAAATATTCTAAAGTGACAGACTTGAGGCTGCTCAGACAAATGGATTTGGCATTGAACCGAGTCAGTTTGTGAGAACTGGGGCCCTTTTAAGTAGGGGAAGTGTTTTGGAGGCCAAATACAGCAGGAAGGAAGGGTATTTTGGAACCAGCCTTTTCGCTCTCTTTGGCTATGCTTTTTCCCTATGTTTTGCATCATTCCAACAGTCCAGTCCTCACAAGTTCCTTTTGATCTACTTCCACCTAGTAACACTCTTCCTATAAACAAAGCCTCTTGCAGGAGCCATTTCTGGGAATGATCACATCACACAGCACAAGGGCCATGAGCCCACACTTATTTGCAGATGAGGCAGAAAGCTGGAAGTTTTGTCAATATTCTGACAAAAGTCCCACTAACTCTCCCACTTCCTGTGATAAACTCCATACACTCTGAGTGCATGTGCTCATAAAGTAGAGAAATGAGGAGTGAGCTACCCATTGAGCCGCAATGCTTCATCATAGCCACAGCCCATGAGAGAGGCAATGCCAATGGCTAAACAGACATATCAAGCTGCACTTGGCTGGAAATGTTTGTTTTTAGTTTCTGAAAAATATGCTTGGCCAAATAAAAGGCACAAACCTGCATTCCCATTTAAGTATATAGATAATACAACACTAGAGGTCTGTTTCCCCTTTGATTTACACAAGTTTTGCACGGGTGTAGCTACATTGACTTAAGTGGACTTGCTCATGATTTGTGTGCATTACGAAAGGATCAGGCCCCTACTGATCAACTTGTTTAAGACAAAGTGAGAGTGTGGGCAGAAGCCAGTGCAAGAGAGCCCAATACTTTCCCTTTGGTACAATCTGTTCTATTCCTAAGGCAAACAATTATATTTGGCAGGGAAAGGGACTCAGCTAAGCTAACGTTTCATAAATCTCAAGGGGGAGAGGAGGAGTCTTGTGAATTCTAAAATAGTACTGTCCTGCAGCCCAGTTAGTGGCCCCACTTACCTTTCATTAGGCAAAAATGGAATGTCATTTGAGAGGCATGAAAAATCTCTTACAACTTCAGTGAACCAGCAAGCCCCAAACTAGGTTCCTTTCTCCTTGCTTCTTTCCTGGAAATGGAAGTGCCCAATTTAAAGCTGAGTAGTGTATCTTCTTTAAAGCTCAACTGGTCTAATTTCACTTGTCCCTGTTAACAGAGGCGGCTGCCAATATAGACTGAAGTTTAATAATTTGATATATTCTCTATTAAAAAACTGAGATCTTCTGAGACACAAACGGAACATGCCAGAATTCCCCGTATTCCTCTGTTTACAAGGAGTTTTCTTACTCAGCCTGAGCTTCAAGGGGCCAGCACTAGAGTCCTTTCTTTATGAGCAAATTCTTTTTAAGTAGGAAGCACAGAAAGCTGGTAAGATTGTACATAACAAACTTCTTCCTTGCCTGTTAAAGAAAAGAGAGTTGGCACACAACCTCTTGAACTGGAGGCAGGGGCACCGGAACTGGGGAAGCCAGGGGGCTATGCCCCCACTTTTTACCAGCTGTAAGGGCAAGCGGCAAGGGAGGGGGCAGAGAGGAACAAGCAGGGGTTGGGGCCTCCGGGGGAAAGGCATGGCATGGGAGTGGGGCCATGACAGGGGGAAGAGACTGTGTGGGAGTGGGGCCGTGGTTTGGGCACTTGTACCCCCCTCCGCCACTTTTAGGGTGCTTCTGCTGCTCCTGGCTAGAGGAGTGGGATTCCATAGTGTCTTTCACAGGGATTTGTTCTCATTCAACAAATCTGTCAGAGAATCATAGAATCATTGGACTAGATGGGGACTTGAGAGATCATCTTGTCCAGTCCCCTGTACTCATGGCAGAACTAAGTGTTATCTAGACTATCCCTGACAGGTGTTTGTTTAGTCTACTCTTAAAAATCTCCAATGAAGGAGATTCCACACCCTCCCTAGGCAAATTATTCCAGGGCTTAACCACCCTGACAGGAAGTTTTTCCTAATGTCCAACCTAAACCGCCTTTGCTGCAATTTAAGGCCATTGCTTCTTGTCCTGTCCTTAGAACTTAGAAAAAGCAATTTTTCTCCCTCCTCCTTGTAACAACCTTTTATATACTTGAAAACCATTACCATGTCTCCCCTCAGCCTTCTCTTAACTAAACAAGCCCTGTTTTTTTCTTAATTTTCCCTCATAGGTCATGTTTTCTAGACCTTTAATAGTTTTTGTTGTTCTTCTCTGGACTTTCTCCAATTTGTTCACATCTTTCCTGAAATGTGGTGCCCAGAACTGGACACACTACTCCAGCTGAGGCCTAATCAGCATGGAGTAGAGCAGAATTACTTCTTGTGTCTTGCTAATAACACTCCTGCTAATACATCCCAGAATGATGTTTGCTTTGTTTTTTTTTCTTCAAACAGTCTTACACTGTTGACTCATATTTAGCTTGTGATCCACTATGACCCCCAGATCCCTTTCTGCAGTATTCCTTCCTAAGTAGTCATTTCCCATTTTGTTTGTGTATAACTGACTGTTCCTCTCTAAGTGGAGTACATTGTATTTGTCCTTATTGAATGTCATGCTATATACTTCAGACTATTTCTCCAGTTTGTCCAGATCATTTTGAATTTTAATCCTATCCTCCAAAGCACTTGCAACCCCTACCACTTTGGTATTGTCCACAGACTTTGTAAGTGTACTCGCTATGCCATTATCTAAATCGATTAGATATTGAACAGAACCGGACTCAGACCTGGTCCCTGAGGGACCCCACTCAATATGTCCTTTCAACTTGACTGTGAACCACTGATAATTACGCTCTGGAAATGGTTTTCCAACCAGTTATGCACTATAGTAGCTCCATCTAAGTTGTATTTCTGTCATTTGTTTATGAGAAGGTCATGCAAGACAGTATCAAAAGCCTTACTAACGTCAAGTTATACCACATCTACTGCTTCCCCCTATCCACAAGGCTTGTTACCCTCAATAGCGCCAGCATTACTTAAAATTGACATTCCAGATGCTGGAAACACTACTATCAGCTGACTTGTCCAAAATTAACTCCTGATTGGCTCTGTATTGCCTCAAAAACATCACTAGATTTTTGGTACCCAGAAGTTCATTTCTTGGGACACTTCAACCTTGCACTTGATAGATAGGCTGAAGTTGAGCACTTTTATGTTGGCTGCTCAGTCAATTGTAAGAGATGGGAAAACTCTAACTTTCCCACCATGCTGGAATACACTCAACAGACTTGGAACCTTGTTCCTCTGTATAAAGCTGTACTGACAAATCAGTTTACAGATAAAGTAACTTCCAAAATAACCCTAGCAAAACAACAACAACAACAACAAAACCAGGAAAGGGCCATTTTCTCCAAGAAGGGCAATGATTATGTTTAGGGGAACAGTTCCTCTATGAAGAGAGATTAAAAAGATGGACTATTCAGCTTTGAAAAGAAATGATTAAGTAGGACTTTGAAAGAGGTTATAAAATCAAGTATGATGTGGAGAAAATGAATAGGGAATTGTTAGTTACTCCTTCACATAACCCAAAAACTAGAGGTAACCTGATTAAATTGATACGCAGCAGGTTTAACACAAACAAAAGGAAGTATTTCTTCATGCAACACAGTCAACTTGTGGAACTCATGGCCATAGGCAGTTGTGAAGGCCAAAATATAACTGGGTTCAAAAAAGATTTAGATAAGTTCATGAAGGATGAGTCCATCAGTGACTATTGGTTAAAATTATCAGGGATGCAAGCCCATGCTCCAGGTGTCTCTAAACCTCCAAGTGCCAAAAGCATCTCGCACTGGCCACTGTTAGGCAGGATACTGGACTTGATGGGTCATTGGTCTGATCATTCTTATATTTCATCTAGTCAAAGTTTTGTTATATATTAATGTATTTCTGTAATTTTCCAGGGATCTATCATCTCTGGTAGGGATGAATTGGCACAGCTTCCAGGAAGGGTGCTCTTGATGGGTTATAAAACCATCCCCACCCCTCCCTTTGATTTGGTGGCAACATTACAAGAAGTGTTTCCCAAGAGTTCTCACTAATGCATCACTGAAGAGGACATACCACCCATAACAGAGGACAACTGGCTGAAATCTTTCATCTGTTCTACATTAGAGATGCATACAGCATTGTGTCTGAAGGGGAGATTTCCTTCCCTCCCCTTTTGGAATTTGTCATAGTATTACAGGATATATTGAGGTCTGCTAACATGACACTGCACATGCTGCTGTATAAAAGTGGTAGTAGTTTCTGTTCAGTACAGCAGCTGTGAAATATAGTAGGTACATTCTAAAGTGCACTGGTATTAATATTTGATCCCTAGATGTAGCTATGTAAAACAAGTCACATCGACATGACTGTAAATTGCTATTAATGCCGGGTATACTTCCTACTAAATCACCCATCACCTCAAATATTTAATACATCGATATTGACTTGGCTGTATATACAAAATTAAAGATCCCATCTTGCAGCTAAAGCATTATCTACAGTATACCATTTCAATATTGAATCAAGTTCACCTGCCTCACTGAATGAACTGAGGATTCAAGCTATTAAATTCACTCATGCAACAATATTCTATTCCACTAAGCACTGTACCTTGTAAATAACATAATAACTACTAAAACCATGAAATCATTTATCAAAACAAATTAATCAACTACTGAAGTGAAGACAGTGAAGTTCAGGGAAGGGGTTTATGATGAAATCACTTCACCAGCATTGAGAAGCATGAAAAAAGTCCTCCAAGGTATGTCTACATGACAGCTGGGAGTGTGCTTGTGCTAGTACTAAAATAGCAGTTTAACTAGGGTAGGTCCCGCAGCAGTTTGGCCTAGACACCCAAATAGAAACCTGCCCGGATCCCCCCAGATACATACTCAGCCCCTGTGCCTGGGCTACCCCCAGCTATGTGGCTATTTTTAGCCTGCTAGCTAGAGCAGAGCTGGTGCATGTTTGTCTACCTGAGCTGGGACTCATTTTTTAGCTGCAAAGTAGATGTTCCCTGAGTCAGAAATGGGTCAATGTCTTTAGATAACTTCAAAAAAAAAAGACACTTCTTGCCGAATAGCTTATATTATGGATCAGTGGTTTTCAAACTGGTTGCAGAATGTAAGGCACTGGCTTGTGGTGGCCCTGGTCTGCACCACCGATCGGGTTGTTAAAAGTCCCTGCTCAGCTAAGGCAGGCTAGTTCCTACCTGTTCTGTCACCGCGCTGTGCCCTTGATGCAGCCAGCAGCAGGTCTGGCTCCTAGGTGGAGAGGCCATGGGGCTCTGTGCTCCGCCCCCACCCCAGCACCAGCTCTGCACTCTGGGGCTGAGGGAGAGAGTGGTGCCTGCAGGTGAGAGCTGCATGGAGCTGCTTGTGTGCCTCCGCCTAGGAGCCGTACCTGCTGGCTTCTTCTGGGGTGCAGTGTGGTTCACGGTGCCAGGACAGGCAGGAAGACTGTTCGGAAAAAAAAAAAAAGCAAACATCATTCCGGGATGTATTAGCAGGAGTGTTGTAAGCTACCCCAGCCCTGCTCCTCCCCCAAACCTGGAACTCCCTCCTGCATCCCAAAACCCTCATCCCTGTCCCCACCCCAGAGCCTGCACCCCCAGTCCAGAGCCCTGACCCCCTCTTGTACCCCAAACCCTTGCCCCAGCCCTGAGCCCCTCCCACACCCCAAACCCCTCATCCTCAGCTCCCTTGGGTCACGGGCATCAACAATTATCTTCAACTGGGTTGTCAGAAAAAAAATTTGAAAACCATTGTTATAGATGACACTGGGCCCGCTCCAGCCCTGCGTAACTGTTGAAAACAAGAAGAACCTCATTGATGTCATTTCTGTTTCATCCTTTAAGTTTTATTTTTACATCTTGTACATTATGGAAGCCACCAGACACATGTAGTTAAGAGTAATGAGGGGAAATATGTATTTCTCTAACTGAAAATACAAACATGAGGCAACATTTTGGTTTAAAAGATCAGCAGCAACTCATCCCTACTACGGATTTGCATACTACCTTGTTCTCTAATCCAGTGCTGCAGAGATCTCGGCATCTGATGTGAAGAGCCAATATGTTCTGCATGCATAGATGTTATGATCACCATTGCCCAGGGAGCCTGTTCATTTTGAGACATGGTCTATGAGAGCTATAGCTTTATCTCTGCAGAATTTGCTCTGTATATGAATCTGATTCATAGGGAAGGGAAGCTATAGGTGAAATAAAATATATTTGGAATTACGTGAACAGGAGAGCAGTGCTATGAGCAGTGCTATGAGATGGTGTTGATTAGCAGAGCAGCAGATGCATGCAATTAATACCTACAGAAGATAACCAGAAGTATGTTGTTTTGAAGGCAGTGTTGCAACAACTTCAAAACCACATCAGTAGCAGAGGAACCAATCCAAGGATCAGCAGTTATGGGGGAAGAGTTTTGTAAGCGAGGTTGAGGAGTTCTACTGGAGATTTCCAAATATACTTCAGTTAAAAAAAAATTTGGCTAGATAGCATATTTAAATTATAACAATATCTGTTCAAGGTCAGTATTACTCCTTACCCATCCATCAGAAGTGCATTGTTTTGTATTAGCTGGGCTTTGATTAATGGTGCTAGTTATCTGAATTCTGATTAAAGAATTGCCATATAATAAGGTATAACTTGCTGAATAGCAAGTTATATATTAATAGATTTTTGAAGAATTAGTAATGTATTAAATGCGCATTTGTTACACATATTAATATTAATTTCCTAACCATTTATAAACTTTCTCAGACATACCCTAGTAAACTTAATTGGTAAAGTATGAAACACACAAAGACATTTAAGTGGTTAACTGTTTGTATATGATCATTTGTTTTTGGACTGAGAAATCCAGTAGATCTTAGTCATGGCTCAATCACTATTGCACTCAAGTTGTTGTTAAAAAAAACCTTTCCATCTTTCTCTTCACTGCATTCAGGCTTTTTAAGTTCTTCCATTATTTCATTTTTTAGGTCTAGACTAGCAGTTTTACTAAAATAGCAGGTTTCTGTCAAAAAATCCAGCAGCAGCTCCCCCTCTTTGTTCCCTTTGATAAAACAATTAGTTATGTCCATAGTGGATGGAAGCTCATAGACCTGATACTTCAGCCCTATTTGACTGAGTCGCTCTTCGATGTCATAAAAGCAAAGATCGTTCAGAGATAAGCGAGGTCCATATTTCTTCCACAGCGTGGTCCAGCCACTGGTTCCTGCCAGATTAAAATCATATTAAAAATAAGAGTGTATTTAAACAAAGTTTCAGATGTATTATTTTAAGCATGGCCCCAATTCTGAGCTGAACCTTTCGGGAGGCACAGCCCATGACATGAGAGCACAGAGCTATATGCAAAATAATTGCTACACTAAAACTTCAGGACCAGACTTCAAAGAGAAACTGCTGAGCTTCAGTTCACCTGCAAATTTGACACCATCAGCTCAGGATTGAACAGAGACTGTGAATGGCTTGCCAACTACAGAACCAGTTTCTCCTCTCTTGGTTTTCACACCTCAACTGCTAGAACAGGGCCTCATCCTCCCTGATTGAACTGACCTCGTTATCTCTAGCTTGCTTGCTAGCATATATATACCTGCCCCTGGAAATTTCCACTACATACATCTGAGGAAGTGGGTATTCACCCACGAAAGCTCATGCTCCAAAACGTCTGTTAGTCTATAAAGTGCCACAGGATTCTTTGCCGCTTTTACAGATCCAGACTAACATGGCTACCCCTCTGATACTTGACACCATGCAAGGCACTGCATTTAGCTGTATGGAGTGGAAATCCATCAACCTCATGAAGAAACTTGCACAAATACAGACAGATATCATCTTCCTTTCCAAATGCAAACGGATGGACATCATACCAAATGGACTAAAGGTAAAAAATCCACTGCTATCTACATACTACACAGACCACAGTGAGAGATTATGCCATACTCTATCAAAAAAACTGAGGAACCACCTGATCAGCATCCTATACAGCAAACAGGAAAACATCAAAAAAGAGCTCTCCAACCTGGAGATTCTCATTAATAACCAAACTTCTATACAAACGGACTTCACTAGAATAAGACAGGAGATCTACATTACTCACTTCACCTCTCTACAAAGGAAAAAGGACTGTAAGCTGTCTAAACGCCTACCTGCCACATGGGGCCACAACCGTGGTACCCCTAACCCACCCAGCAATATCGTCAATCTATCCAACTACACACTCAGCCCAGAAGAAAAGTCTGTCCTATCTCGGGGACTCTCTTTCTGCCCTGCCACCCCCACCAACATGATACAGTTCTGTGGCGATCTAGAAGCCTACTTTTGCCGTCTCCGACTCAAAGAATACTTCCAGGACAACACTGAACAGTGCATTGATACACAGGTGCCCTCCCACCAACTGCACAAGAAGAAGAACTCCACATGGACTCCTTCTGAGGGTCGAAATGATAGTCTGGACCTATACATTGAATGCTTCCGCCGGCGTGTACAGGCAGAAATTGTGGAACAACAACATCGCTTGCCTCACAACCTAAGTCATGCAGAACGCAATGCCATCCACAGCCTCAGGAACCACCCTGACATTATCATCAAAGAGGCTGATAAAGGAGGTGCCGTTGTCATCATGAACAGGTTTGACTACCAAAAGGAGGCCGCCAGACAACTCTCCAATACCAAATTCTACAGGCCACTTCCCTCAGATCCCACTGAGGAATACACTAAGAAACTACAGCATCTACTCAGGACACTCCCTACACTAACACCAGAAGAAATCAACATACCCCTAGAGCCCCGACCAGGGTTATTCTATCTACTACCCAAGATCCACACACCTGGAAATCCTGGATGCCCCATCATCTCGGGCATTGGCACTCTCACTGAAGGACTGTCTGGATATATGGACTCTCTACTCAGACCTTATGCCACCAGCACTCCCAGCTATCTCCGTGACACCACTGATTTCCTGAGGAAACTACAATGCATTGGTCACCTCCCAGAAAACATCATCCTAGCCACCATGGATGTAGAGGCTCTCTACACAAACATCCCACACACAGATGGAATACAAGCTGTCAGGAACACTATCTCTGATGATGCCACAGCACAACTGGCTGCTGAGCTCTGTGCCTTTATACTTACACACAACTATTTCAAATTTGATGACAATATATATCTCCAGATCAGTGGCACTGCTATGGGCACCCGCATGGCCCCACAATATGCCAATATCTTTATGGCCGACCTGGAACAACGCTTCCTCAGCTCTCGTCCACTCACGCCCCTTCTCTACCTACGCTACATTGATGACATCTTCATCATCTGGACCCAGGGAAGGAGACTCTGGAAAAATTCCACCACGATTTCAATAGCTTCCACCTTACCATCAACCTCAGCCTGGACCAATCTACACGGGAGGTCCACTTTCTTGACACCACGGTGCAAATAAGTGATGGTCACATTAACACCACCCTATATCGAAAACCTACCGACCGCTGTGCCTACCTTCATGCCTCCAGCTTCCATCCCGGACACATCACACGATCCATTGTCTACAGCCAAGCACTGAGGTACAACCGCATTTGCTCTAACCCCTCAGACAGAGACCAACACCTACAAAATCTCCACCAAGCATTCTCAAAACTACAATACCCGCACGAGGAAATAAGGAAACAGATCAACAGAGCCAGACGTGTACCCAGAAGCCTCCTACTGCAAGACAAACCCAAGAAAGAAACCAACAGGACTCCACTGGCCATCACATACAGCCCTATCATACCTTTAGTCCCAGATTTGGACCTTAGCGTCCAAAATATGGGGGTTAGCATGAAAACCTCCAAGCTTAGTTACCAGCTTGGACCTGGTACTTGCTGCCACCACCCAAAAAATTAGAGTGTTTTGGGGCACTCTGGTCCCCCTGAAAAACCTTCCCTGGGGACCCCAAGACCCAAATCCCTTGAGTCTCACAACAAAGGGAAATAATCCTTTTTCCCTTCCCCCCTCCAGGTTCTCCTGGAGAGATACACAGACACAAGCTCTGTGAATCCAAACAGAGTGACTCCCCCTCTCCGTTCCCAGTCCTGGAAACAAAAGCACTTTCCTCTTTACCCAGAGGGAATGCAAAATTAGGCTAGCAAATCCAACACACACAGATCTCCCCCTGATTTCTTCCTCCCACCAATTCCCTGGTGAGTACAGACTCAATTTCCCTGAAATTTCCCAGTAAAGAAAACTTTAACAGGTTTTAAAAAGAAAGCTTTATATAAAAAAGAAAGAAAAATACATACAAATGGTCTCTCTGTATTAAGGTGACAAATACAGGGTTAATTTCTTAAAAGAAATATGAATAAACAGCCTTATTCAAAAAGAATACAAATCAAAGCACTCCAGCACTTATATTTATGCAAATACTAAAGAAAAGAAACCATATAACTTACTATCTGATCTCTTTGTCCTTACACTTAGAAACAGAAGATTAGAAAGTAAAACTACTTCTTCAAAGCTCAGAGACAGCAGGCAGACAGAAAACAAAGACTCAGACACAACCTTCCCTCCACCCAAAGTTGGAAAAATCCGGTTTCCTGATTGGTCCTCTGGTCAGGTGCTTCAGGTGAAAGAGACATTAACCCTTAGCTATCTGTTTATGACAAGCCCCCAGCTAAAACCCCTCCAACACATCATCAAGGATCTACAACCCATCCTGGACAATGATCCCACACTTTCACAGGCCTTGGGTGGCAGGCCAGTCCTTGCCCACAGACAACCTGCTAACCTGAAACATATTCTCACCAGTAACTGCACACCGCACCATAATAACTCTAGCTCAGGAACCAATCCATGCAACAAACCTCGATGCCAACTCTGCCCACATATCTACACCAGCGACACCATCACAGGACCTAACCAAATCAGCCACACCATCACTGGTTCATTCACCTGCACATCCACCAATGTAATATACGCCATCATATGCCAGCAATGCCCCTCTGCTATGTACATCGGCCAAACTGGACAGTCTCTACGGAAAAGGATAAATGGACACAAATCAGACATTAGGAATGGCAATATACAAAAACCTGTAGGAGAGCACTTCAACCTCCCTGGCCACACTATAGCAGACCTTAAGGTGGCCATCCTGCAGCAAAAAAACTTCAGGACCAGACTTCAAAGAGAAACTGCTGAGCTTCAGTTCATCTGCAAACTTGACACCATCAGCTCAGGATTGAACAAAGACTGTGAATGGCTTGCCAACTACAGAACCAGTTTCTCCTCTCTTGGTTTTCACACCTCAACTGCTAGAACAGGGCCTCATCCTCCCTGATTGAACTGACCTCGTTATCTCTAGCTTGCTTGCTAGCATATATATACTTGCCCCTGGAAATTTCCACTACATACATCTGAGGAAGTGGGTATTCACCCACGAAAGCTCATGCTCCAAAACGTCTGTTAGTCTATAAAGCGCCACAGGATTCTTTGCTGCTTTTACAGATCCAGACTAACACGGCTACCCCTCTAATAAATGGGGAAGACTCCAAAGTATAGATGGGCCTGCACACAGTGGAACCAATGCAGTCTGGTGTGGCAGCAAAAGGGCAGGATCCACAGAATCTTCATAGGAGATCCACACATCCTTGCCTCTGCCTCCCTTGTATCAATACCCAGTGGGGTTTGGAGGAAGGGATAGGATGGATTCAGCCACTGAATCCTCCACTCGCAGGACAGCTTGTGCAGCATTACTGGCCTCAGGGAGGATTCTGTTACAGCCCCACCCCTTAACCTGGGAGCCCCCTTATGCACAGTTCATTAAAGGGCTGATCCTGTTGCTACTGCTATCAATGGCAAAACAACCACTGATGTAGGACTGGGCCCTTACCCGGGCTATATAGAAGCCTGGCCCTGAAAAAATATAGGGATTATTCAGCAGTTTAACGGTTTTAAATTTAAGGCTTGTTAATGATGAAACAAAACCCTTAGTTATATCTAATATTTATGTAGGGTTAGGCTGTGCAAGTTGCCTAGAGCCCAGAGTAAAGGATGGTGCAGAGCCACACCACTTAAGGCTAGGGCACAATTCTACCTGAAAGCTGTTTAGGGTGCAGGTGAGTATCTCTGCTGCTACTCCCTGTCAGTCCCATTACACAGGCTGGTGGGGGACAGTCTGGGGTAGATTCCTCCCTCTCTGCACCTCTGGAGAGCAATCAGGGCCTGCTGTTTTGGCTGGCTCTTATTCAGGCTGTACAAGGCAAAAGGGCTGGCTCCAGGTTTTTTGCTGTCCCAAGCAAAAAAAAAAAGCCGGAGTATCACCGCCGAAGCAAAAAAAACAACAACAAAATGGAGTGCCGGCCAGGGCCGGCTTTAGGACAATTCCTGGGAACTGGGCCCCACACCTAAGAGGGCCTTACAGCATCCAGAAGAGGGCCCCTGCACCCTCTGCCAAAGTGCCACCAGAAACAGCGGCAACCAATTGAG
The DNA here is from genome assembly GCF_025201925.1 of Gopherus flavomarginatus. NCBI lineage: Eukaryota > Metazoa > Chordata > Testudines > Testudinidae > Gopherus > Gopherus flavomarginatus. Next base: position 62,655,571 of record NC_066626.1, read on the forward strand.
CTGCCGCCATCTTCGGCGGCAGCTCTTTCGAATCGGGCCCCGTACGTCCTAAAGCCAGCTCTGGTGCCGGCCCTTGAAAAGAGCTGCCCCCAAAGAGTCGGAATGCCGCCCCAGGCACATGATTGGATCACTGGTGCCTAGAGCTGGCCCTGCAAGGCAGCAGGAGTGGGGCAGGGAGGAGAGGAGGGATGAGAATGCTCCTATAGCCCTCCCCAATACTGCACATGTATCTAATGACCAGCCAGAATCTGGCCCATAGTGATCACATGTTTGTACATATATAGGTTTTCACAACAGAGACATACTTTGAATGAATGAGGTTCCGAGACAGTGGACGTTAGAAAAAGAACAGTCTAGGAAGCTGATGCCAAAGCAGGATTGATTTCTTTATTCTCTCTAATCTCAGTTCCATGATTCAGCATTTCCAGTGTAAATCATTTATAAAAAGGATGACACCACCCTGATTGGGTGGGCTGAAAATAAATCCAGGCCTAATTGAGGATCTGCTGAGCGATAGGACTCAAAATTCCCTGAACTAATAAACCATTCTCCAAAACTGGCTTTATCTGTAAACAGTCACCTACAGTATAATAAATACTTCAGTGGTTTAGAGGAGCCTCTGATATTATTTTTTTTTTCACCTGGTTGAAAATGAATGCAGAGCACTAATTGCAGAAAAGTTGCTGGTGTCAGTCTTCAGTGACTTGGTGCCATTTCTGAGCTGAGCAATTATATACTACTTGAGTGAAGCATTATTACAATAGCTCTCTGTAGGCGCAACATATGGCACTACTTTTGTTTTCAAGATGATGTTAACTGAATGGGGTTTTTTTGATTTGTGATTAAAAACACTACAACTTAACTCTTGTAGCTGTCCTGGCCTCTCAAAAGGTACAGAGTGAGTTGGAGGGACTGAAACTATTCATAGAGGGACCATGTATCCAATGATGAGCTCCCAAAATCCTAACAACCGGTTCTCTATCAGGTCTTCGGCAGCACTTCGGCGGCGGGGGTGTGTGTGTCTTCACTCACTCCGGGTTTTCGGCGGTATTTCGGTGGCAGGTCCTTCACCCGGAGCTAGTGAAGAACACCCCCCTCGCCAAAGTGCTGCCGAAGACCCAGTAGGGAACCGCACAGTGAGTAAAGCCCCACGTGCCTGTCTCCCCACCACCATCTGACCCCAACCCACGTCCTGCCCCCCTCAGAACCTACAACCCATCAAACACCCCCACTCCTTGTCCCCTGAGCACCCCCTCCCAAGACCCCCTACCTGAACTGCCCCCCAGGAACCCACCCCCTACCCAACTCACCCTGCTCCCTGTCCCCTGACTGCCCCGACCCCATCCACCACCACCCCGACAGATCCCCAGAACTCCCAGGCCTACCCAACCCCCCATCCCTTGACTGCCCCCTCCCAGAACCTCCGCCCCCTCCAACCGCTTCCTGCCCCTTATCCAACCCCTCCTCACAGCCTCGGCCCAGTCCCCTTACCATGTTGCTCAGGGCAGCATGTATGGATGCCGCACGGCCCTCTGGAGCTTGCAGCCCTACCCCCTTACCTTGCCGCTCAAAGCAGCAAGAGCTGCAGAGCTGCCCAGAGCGTGGGCGCCAGCAACCCAGCACACTGGAGCTCTGCGAGGGGAGGGGTCAGGGGAGCATCCCCAGCTGGGAACTCAGGTGGGCCAGACAGGACGGTCCCGGGGGCCGGATGTGGCCCGCGGACCAGAGTTTGTCCACCTGCCAGCCCCTTTAATAACCGGTTCTACACCGGCTTCTAAATTTAACAACTGGTTCTTGTGAACTGGTGCGAACCCGCTCCAGCTCACCACTGCATGTATCCTTATCAATTCTTCTCTTTTTAGCTCAGGTTGGTTTTTTTTGTTTTTGGGGTGGGGGGTTTGAGGGAGCTATACTTTGAAACTGCTTTTGCCTATTCATTTTCTTGTAGTTTTCCCATCTCACCCTTCTCTTCCTGTTTCATTCTCTCTGTCGCTCTTCCCCTTCCCTTCTTTTTTTCCCTCTTCCTTAGTTTTATTTTTTTATTCTCTGTTATTTTAAGCTGCCTCTGATTCAGTTTTCCTTTCCCTTGTTGGTTCCATTGCTTTCTGCTCTTCTCTGTTCCATTATCTTCCTCCTTTCCTTGTCACCAGTCCACCTCTCTGCAGGTTAAAGGCCACTCTAGGTCAGAAATCCTATCCTAGGCCTGGTCTACACTATGCGTTTAAACCGAATTTAGCAGCATTAAACTGATTTAACCCTGCACCCGTCCACACAACGAGACCCTTAATATCGATATAAAGGGCTCTTTAAACCAGTTTCTGTACTCCTCCCTGACAAGAGGAGTAGTGCTGAAATCGGTATTGCCATGTCGGATTAGGGTTAGTGTGGCCGCAAATCAATGGTATTGGCCTCTGGGCAGTATCCCACAGTGCACCATTGTGACCGCTCTGGAAAGCAATCTGAACTCAGACGCACTGGCCAGGTAGACAGGAAAAGCCCCACGAACTTTTGATTTACATTTCCTGTTTGCCCAGCGTGGAACTCTGATCAGCACGAGTGGCGATGCAGTCCCAAATCCAAAAACAGCTCCAGCATGGACCGTACGGGAGATACCGGATCTGATCGCTGTATGGGGAGACAAATCTGTTCTATCAGAGCTCCATTACAGAAGACGAAATGCCAAAACATTTGAAAAAAATCTCCAGGCTATGATACAGAGTCCACAGCACAGTGCTGTGTGACAAGCATAACGAAAAGCCAAAGAATCAAATGGATGCTCATGAAGGGAGGGAGGAGGGACTGAGGACTCCAGCTATCCCACAGTCCCCGCAGTCTCTGAAAAGTATTTGCATTCTTGGCTGAGCTCCCAATACCTGCAGGGTCAAACACATTGTCCAGGGTGGTTCAGGGTATATCTCGTCAATTTACCCCCCCTCCCCTCCCCGTGAAAGAAAAGGGTAAAAAATCGTTTCTTGACTTTTTTCAATGTCACCCTATGTCACGGCATGCTGGTGGTAGATGGGGTGCTGCAGCACTGAACAGCAGCATCCTCTCCCCTCCCCTCCCCAGTGGTAGACGGTACAGTACAAAAGGACTGATAGCCATTCTCGTCATCATCCCGTGAGTGCTCCTGGCTGGCCTCAGGTGAGGTCAGCCGGGGGCGCCTGGATAAAAATAGGAATGACTCTCGGTCATTCCCGGCAGATGGTACAGAATGGCTGGTAACCGTCCTCATCATAGCAACTGGGGGCTGAGCTCCATCAGCCCCCCTTTCATGTCTAAAGAAAAGATTCTGTACTGCCTGGACTATCATAGCAGCAGGATGCTGGGCTCTTCTCCCCCACACCGTTTAATGTCCTGCCTGGACTATCATAGCAGCTGAAGGCTGCCTCCCCCTCATTTTATCTCACTAAAAAGTCAGTGTTTCTTATTCCTGCATTCTTTATTACTTCATCACACGAATGGGGGGACACTGCCACGGTAGCCCAGGAGGGTTGGGGGAGAAGGGAAGCAACGGGTGGGGTTGTTGCAGGGGCACCCCCGAGAATGGCATGCAGCTCATCATTTCTGCGGGATCTGACACGGAGCAGCTGTGCTTTGTGGTACTCTAGTAGACTTGCCCCATATTCTAGGCATGACTGACTCTATTTTTAGATAAAACTTAAAGGAGGGAATGACCCGGGGAGTCATTCCCATTTTTCTCTTTGTGCCCCCGGCCGACCTCAGCGAGGCCAGCCAGGAGCACCCATGACAGCAGCAGACAGTACAGAACGACTGATAACCATCATCTCATCACCAATTTACAATGGCACAGCAGACAGTACAGAACAACTGGTAACTGTCTCTGCTACCTTGCAAAGGCAAATGAATGCTGCTGTGTAGCACTGCAGTACCGCCTCTGTCAGTGGCATCCAGTACACATACGGTGACAGTGACAAAAGGCAAAACAGGCTCCATGGTTGCCATGCTATGGTGTCTTCCAGGGCAATCCAGGGAAAAAAGGCATAAAATGATTGTCTGCCATTGCTTTCATGGAGGAAGAAATGAGTGACAACATTTACCCAGAATCACCCGCGACCATCATGTTTTTGCACCATCATGCATTGGGATCTCAACCCAGAATTCCAATGGGCAGGAGAGACTGCGGGAACTATGAGATAGCTACGGGATAGCTACCCACAGTGCAACGCTCCAGAAATCAACACTAACCTTGGTACATGGACGCACAATGCCGAATTATTCTGCTTTGTGTGGCCACGTGCACTCGACTTTATACAATCTGTTTTACAAAACTGGTTTATGTAAAATTGGAATAATCCTGTAGTGTAGACATACCCCTAGAGACTCTTGTTCAGACTCAGGAGGGAGGGCTGGCCTATCGAAACTTGTGACACATAACTCAGGCTTGCAGACACAGCAATCATGACTATTCACGTATGTTGTCTAATAGCCCCACTTGTAGATATAGATTGACTCATGCAATCATGAATTATGAGTTGCATTTTCAGAGAGAACAATAATGAGGGATAATACCATGCAAAAACTGTAACACTGGGTGAGGACTGCAAATATTTTATGCATTAGTTCAAATTTGTAAAAATTCCTTTTGACTGTGTTCATGCCCTTTTTTTGCGTTTACCTCCCATGAATATTCCAATGAATACATTTACTGGTAGCTTGAAGAGAGTCAAGTGAATATCCCAGAACATTCATCAACAAAAAATTTCAAATTCAGATTTCTGGCTATTTGTGCCAGGAACCTGATTTTAAGAGTTATTCTCATGCAATCAAGGAACTGAAACATGTCACTTGTGTGTCTAATGTAAACTATTGTAATTTTAAATATGGAATGCTTGCACTGAACAGCTTGCTAGCAAGCTACCAGCCAAAAATGATTAAAAAACATGAATTGCCTGCAAAAAGCACAATTTTCTCAAACACAAAAAGGAGTAAACATTATTTAAAATATACATTACACATTTTCCCGAATCTAATAAAAACAAAACTTTAAGCACTGAGGCCCAGTTCCTCAAAGGTATTTAGCTGCCTAAGGGCCTTGCCAAAACAATCATAGGTGAACCTTTACATATCCTAGCAGCGATTACATTACTGTATCCTAGCGTCAAAAAATCCCATATAATTGTATGAGAAATTTCCCAGGAGGTTATGTTAGACTCCAGTCAAGGTAAAGCTAATAAATCCATAGTCATCTGATGTCACAGTACTGTAGAATCCTAACTTATTCTGTTTTCCCATTTTGCTACTGAATCAATCATACAGTATCTCAATCAGATGTGAAACAGCCAATCTAATTCTGCAGATGAGATTTTCCACAAAATGATGATATTAAGGAAATGGGCAGTTAAAGGGTAAAATGGACCATATGTCCACCAACACCTGTTGTATAGCACAACAGGGCACCATTGCTGCTGTTTGGTTAATGCCACACGTGTCTAGGAGTTACGAGTCTTTGTGCCTGATCCTGTAACCTTTAATGCACGAATAGCTTCACTGATATCAATGGCACTACTTACTTGAGTAAGAGCGTCAGGATCAAGCCTGTTTGGTTCATTGTCTGTCTATTATGAGTTTATCACTGTCCTTGTTGTTTTTATAGTAGTATTTTTGAATGTATTGCAAAGAGAGACATTGTGTGTGGTCAGGGAGCAATTTTTTTTACAAACGAAGTTGCCAAGATTCTGACTTGTGAATTTCGCAAAGTTCTGTTTTTATTTTGTGGGCTTTGAGGCCTACAGTCTACTGTATATAAAATGCACACACACACACACACACACACACCCCGTATAATAGTTGGCTGGCAGTTCACTAAACTAGGAGTTTAAGCTCTACAGTACAGAAATTAAGTTAATGGAGAACTGGCCTAAGATGAACTCAGATGTGTGCACACATGAACACATACAGTCTTCATAGGTCCACATTCAGATCTGCACTGTGTGTGGAAAGAACCCACTTAAGATCACCTACCTGAGACGAGAATAATAAGGAGCTTAGCCTTAGCTTCCAGCAGACTGTGAAAGTATTGAATAGTAGCAGGGATATCTTTTACATAGTAGAGCATCTGGAAATGAAAAGAAATACTGTAAAATAAATATTCCAAGCCTGAGAGGTTTTTTGGAGATTGATGGCAAATGTAGGGGCGTTGACAGTGTCTGTCTGTGTGTACCCAGAAAGCAGGCAGAAAATGAGCAGATAGTGGGAGCAGCAGTGGGAGGTAGCCCTCAGAGGAAGCTGAGGCTACAGCTACACAAGAGAGCTCACAGAGTGGCAGATGCACCAATGCAGCTACACTTCTGTAAGCTCTCTAATGTAGCCGCTCAAAGCTGACTAGACGACAGCTCTGTCAGCTTAACTACTCCAGCCCCCACGAGCAGCAGTAGCTATGTCGTGGGAGAAGCTTTCAGCAACTCCTGCTCTTGTGGTAGAGAGATGAAAAAATAAGGGATGTCCCTTGTAATAAGAGACTGTTGGCAACCCTAAGGGTCAGCTCCTAAATAATATAAGTGGATTTACTACAAGCCCTAAGTAAGAGGCATCACGTAGTTTCTCAGAGCCACAGTTTGGTCCCTTGTTCCCCCTTTGCTCCAGTAAGTAAGTAAGCTGGAGCAGCCCTTGACCTGGAGCAGATAACTTCCTTCTCTGCACCAGCTCAGCTCTGCGGACTGACGCACTGTGGGGGAGGGCAATGTATAAGCTCCGCCCACTTCTCATCCATCTTCATGAGAGGAGGTGGCTGCTCACACTTTGCAGCAACATGGGTACCCTGCACAGAGGCGTGACAGGGTGTCTTATGCCCTCCTACACCTTGCCTGGGTGTGTTGGGCAAGTGACTATCTTGCCCTAATTTTTTTGTCCAGGTTTGCATTGGAAACCTTTAAAAAAAAAAGAAACCTAGAACTTTTGTGTAATTCCTCTGACCTCTGGATCAGACATGATTAGCACTCTAGGATTTCTGTTCACCTGGGAGAGCTCCATCACAGAAGTGGAGAGTTTACTTTTTTTATGACCAGACTGTTAGCCCTCTCATCAACGGAGAAGCACTGACCACTTAAAGGGACTGTGTTTTCCTTGTCACTTGTCTAATGCCTAGAAAACCAAATAGGTGCCAAAACACCTTGGACCCAATCCTGCTCCCATTGAAATCAGTAGTAAATCTCCACTTGACTGCAATAGAAGTAGTATGGATCAGGTATTCTATTTAAGAAAAGTTGTCCCTAGAATGAAACGATGTGCAATAGCTCACACTCCAGGGAAGTGGTGTTAAGGTTCTAGAATTTCCTGAATGACACCACTTAACCAGGCTGTGCAGCGATTTCAGCGCAGAAGTGTTTAATATAATGTTTGCTAAAATTCTTCTCTGCCCCCTTCCCGAAACCCTTCTGGCAATGTCTGGTCCACAAACGCGTCTTTCTGTGACATCATTAATCATTCTAGGGCTTTGTCTTCACTGGGGCCTCGTCTTTATCTTTTATACCTCAGGGTAACTAATACAGCTGAGCTATTCCAAGGCAAAACCACAGTGGAGACAAGGCATAGATAATGTAGGCAAGGTCAAGCCCAGGTGGGGATATAGTGCTCACCTCACCTAGTTTAACTGATGGTAAAACTACAGTGCCTTGTCTCCACTGTGTTTTTACCGTGGGTTAGTTCACCTGCATTAGTTACTCTGAGGGGAAAAAATACGCAGATTTTTAGCAGTGAAGACACTGTCTGTAAGAACTTCAGTGAACCTACAAGTACAAAGAGAATTTCACAAAGAGGGAAAATTTAAAAAAAAATTACGTCTCTGCTGACTGCCACCTAGCCTGGTTAATGAGGCTACTGAGCCCTAAAATTGCCTTGCTACACCTCAGTTTTCATTTTTGCTGCTCACTTATACTTAAGTAGGTTGAGTTTATTTCTTCATAATTCTCTACCTTTCTTCTCATTAAAGTGCACAGTGAGGTCACTGACCTTAGGCATACTTGGTAGAGACGGACTTCAACAACATCTACTATGCAGAGCTTTTACCTGAATCATGTGAATAAAGTCCCATTTCTTAAACTCTTTTTTCTCATTCATTCGACTTTCGTATTCAGACGATGTCTCCTTATGCCAGGTAAACTTTATGTTCTCAAGGTTCGGTGTCTTAGCCACACGTTCTAAAATACAGAGAGGATGTTGTTTAGTCTATCCCATTTGCAAATGTGGAAACAATTTCAATTCAGAATTGTAATGTAGCCAAAAGTTACATGTTGGCATCATTTTTAATGTAATAACAGAATATTAAAAATGAAGCCTATATGTTATAGTATGTGAACAAATGAAGAGAAATAGTAAAGATGGGCCCAGTTCTGTGAGGGACTGACTGGTCAGGTCTTTGCAGGATGAAGTACAAATGGGATCTGATGCCTTTATCTTTGGCACTCTTCGCTGTAAAGACTTTTCAGTAGAGCAAAAATGAGCAAAAATTTGAAAGTTAGGAACTTCATCTGGCTCCAGCTTCCTCAAAATCCTAGTGCTTGGACCCAAGCTTTAGTTTGGTCCATTACAGAAAGGAGCAATGTTTAAGATCCTCATCCCAACTTCTCCAAGTTTTAAGTGTGTTCAGAGCCAGGCCTTTTGTTCAGGGTCTTGTACTGAAGAATGAAAGGAAGGGAGGGTATTTTAGAGTGATGCTAATTACAGGAGAGTAATAAGAAAAATATTTGCAGCATTGTTTTAATGTGTTTACAAAGACTGAATATTAGGAAGAGGGAAGTGTGTTTAGAGTGGGCTCACTTTGACTCAAGAGCCTGATTCACCACTGCTCTCCCAGTTTTATGGTAGTGTAACTACGTTGTTTCCAGTAGTTATATCAGCATAAAAACAGTAGCATCACAGTGGTAAATTCAGCCTAAGATGTGAACCACTTGTTCAGAAGAACATGCTTTGTTAAAATCAGCACTTTAACACTGCTAATCAAAGTGTTTCTCTTCTTAGGGCTTTGATGATGATATATCCCAGAAGAATAGATGAGAAATGCTCCATCAGGGTTTGTTCCTTTCCTTTACTAGTGGAGATGGGCTACCATTTTTGGATGCTGCTGCTGTTACTCTGTTCTCTTCCATTAACCAGTCACTGGCCTCTATGCCCACAGTTCAAATCCAATTTTCTATTCTAAACTCAGACATCAGTCAGCAGCAGTCCATATCACTATCGCAAATAACTGGTACAATCTGGTTCAATTTAATTGCTAGACAGTTTGTGAGGAGACATTAGGAAGAAAATCGGACCACTGGCCACCCCAGACAGCAATTTCTTTATGTCAAAATCCAAACAAGGCAAGCTGGTTTGGATAAAATAGGAGTCTCCACCTAAAAACTCATCTGAACCCCAAACTTTCTCTTTAGCAGTTCTGCAAAGTTCTACTCATTCTCTCCCAAGTTTATTCCAGATTTGCATGGCAGTTCTGTCTTCCAGGGTCCTCTTCCTGGTTTCAGAAGCTCTGAAATACCACAAGAGATAACAGTTCTTGTGGCTTGAACTGAAACTGGAAATACAAGGATCTTGGCAGTACAAAGGGGCTTTAATATGTAAATGAGAATCAGATCCACAATGTTTAATAGCTGTATATGAGACAATGTTCTGCTGGCCAGGAAACTCAGAGGGTGTTGCAATTTAGGTGGAGACTTTATCTGGAGTCACAGCATAAACCCAAGCTCATCTAGGGTAATGGACAGATGTGCTTACTTTAGAGGATTAGCTTGTTCCTCCCAGAGAACGAGTAACAGGTGAGTCTGATAATTTGACTTCTGAATTGCCAAACAGATTGTATTTCCAATACTCCAGGATGAGAAATTGGGGCTAAAAACCTAGGTAGATACTTGTTGTGGACATGGTTACACATCAACAGAATTTTAGTTAGAAATTTAGTTTAATATTTAATTTTTAGTTTAAGAATTCTTAAAATAAAGGAAACAACTTAATTTTTCCTATTTATCTTTCTGAAAAAAATGACCCAAATAGGATTATACAGCCAATTAACTGGCTCGAGATTAGAGGCGGTCACAAAATACACAAAGATTTCATGAGAGCCTTGTCTTGTGTGGTGTGCATATCCCATAAATCCAGACAGTTCCAAGTGAGAATTTCCAGGCGGATCAGAATTATTGGATGCATAACCAAAGCAAACTGTCAAAACTTTTGATGTTTGACCATCACTAGTCTAAATCTGGAGCAATCTAAAGTTAGTAGGGAAGCTTGCACTTCAGCTCTGAGATAGATAATTTTTTTATAAATGGTTCCCTATGAACCCCCTTTTGTGCTCATCTCCTCACATGTCCTATGTGCTACCTTTAAAATGAGCAGAAAGCTGTGTGATGGAGGCAGCTAGTAAAAAAATGATGTGCTTCCTGCAAGCGTCTTGAGGTTTCCCAGGTTTTGAACTTAGTCACTGTACAAAATAATGGCTATTTCTCTAGGATTTCCTGCAGCATAGGTGCCAACTCCGTGGGTGCTCTGGGGCTGGAGCAGCCACATGGAAAAATTGGTGGGTGCTCTGCACCCACTCTCAGCCAAGCTCCCCACCCCACCCCAGCTCAGCTCACCTCACTCCGCCTCCACCTCCTCCCCTGAGCACGCCGTGTTCCCCCCTTCTCCTCCCAGCGCTTGCTGCCACAAAACAGCAGTTTCGCTGTTGGGAGGGAGGGGGGAGTAGCAGGAATGTGGCACACTCAGGGGAGGAGGTGGGAAAGAGGCGGGGCTGGGGCAGGAATTTGGGGAAGGAATCCAATAGGGGCAGGGAGGGGGTGGAGTTAGGGCAGGGACTTTGGGGAAGGGGTTGGAATAGGGGCGGGAGGGGGTCCAGCACTCACCAGCATCAGGAGAAGTTGGTGCCTATGTCCTGCAGAACATCTCATACTGTGCAAGTTTGTGTATGGAAGTGTTGTTGTAGCCATGTTGGTCCCAGGATATTAGAGACACAAGGTGGGTGAAGTAATATCTTTTATTAGACTTCTGTTGGTGAGAGAGACAAGCTTTTGGCACTTACCCAGAGCTCTTCTTTGGGTCACCTGATTATCTGTCTGTCTCTTTCACCAATAGAAGATGGTCCAATAAATGATATTGTCATTATGATAAAAGGTATTGCATACCTTGTCTCTCCAAGTTCGTTCACATTAAGAATCCTGCATTTTTAAAGGTGTCCTCTAAGCCTGAGGGTATATCTACATCGCAGTTAGACACCCGCAGCCAGCCCATGCAGGCTGACTCTGGCTCATAGGGCTCAGGCTAAGGGGATGTTTAATTGCAGTGTAGCAATTCGGGCTTAGGCTGCAGCCCAACCTCTGGGACCTTTCCACCTTGTGGAGTCCTAACGTCTGGCCTCCAACCCAAGTCCAAATATCTACACTGCAATTATACAGTCCTGCAGCCCAAGCCTACAAGCCTAAGTTAGCTGGCACAGGCCAGCTCTGGGTTTTTAATTGCAGTGAGACATACACTTAGAATGTTAGCATTTTGGATGAGAGAAAATAGTGTATTATTTATGGTGTGAGGGCACCTAGCACATTCCAGGCACTCTCCGTAAAGAAGCTGCAGAGTGTGATTCTCCACGGCCTTGTGTAGTCACTTGCACATTTTGATCTGTTACTGGTTTGCGCCCATGAGGAGCGAGGCTGGCCACAGGCCCTGCTTCCAAAAGCGTACAATCTATATGTAGAAATCAGTTTGCCCATCACCAGAATATGTATAGCCACGTACTGATGGAACCCAGTAGGTGTTTGACAGTACATAACTGGCTAAGATTGGCAATCAAAACGAATACATTTAGTTGAAACTTCAGTGAGAATTTGGCCAAGTGCAAAGACTAAACACTCATACTTTGTTTTGTGAAAAATGTCCTGGCATACCTAATAATCAGTGAGAATCTCTGATTTATGTAGAGAGGCATGTTCTAGGCCTCTGAGCATAGGACTGAAAGCAAAGATCTTTTGAATGCCAGTTTGTACATTAATGCTGTCTGTATATTGGGCAAGCTAATTAACCCCTATGCCTTAGTTACCTAATTTGTGAGGACTATACTTAACTCACTAGAGTATTATGAGGATTAAGTAGTTAATATTTGCATGCCACTTAAAATAATCCTTGGCATTCTTGTTAAACACAGTCTCAAGCAGACCCTTCAATGCCATTCTGGGACACTGAGTCAGTACCATCTGAGGGAAGAGCACCACACCACTGAAACACAAACACTACATCCTAAAACATCAAGGTTTTACTTATAGTTCTCTCATCCAGTTACTGAACCCTTCTAGTTTATAAAATCTGACCACCCTAACACTGTACATACTGATAAATACTGTGCCATAAAAATCGCTCTAAGAGTGGGATAAGCAGAAGCATCTGTGTAGTTATAAGGTTTGTCCATGCAGAGCTCTTTGCAGGATAAGGAACTAGGACATTGCTAAGAAGGCAGGAGTCTGCAGTACAGTTGAAAAATTACTAATCCTAAGTGAAGATAGTAACTTTTTCCTCTTTTTTGAGGTGAAATTGGAACAAAAAGTCTTATAAAGATGATATATTAGTCAGTGGTCAACTTTGTTAAATGCATTTGCTAGTTCAAATACCTTTGTAGCTGAGGATTTGTTCATCGTTTGGCTCTATCACCTCATTGTTAATGGTAACTCCTGGATATTTAGCCTGTATTTTTGAGAGAATCTGAAGGTCAATTTCACCTAGGATACAAATATGAAACAGATTTAAAAAATCAGAGCAAGTATAAATGTGAGGGTTCTGCTAGCTATCATCCTTCCCAAAATCCCTCTTTAAAAAAAAAAGTAGGTCTCAGATCAGTTGCCTAGGTGATTAAATCCATTATTTATGTACTGGACAGATATCACATGGGCATTGGCAGTGTAGTCTTCCACATATTGCTCTCACTGAATTTCTTCAACCCCATCCTAGAAGACCATCAGTGCCTCATGAGTCTGACTTCTCTGACACTATAGCACTGGTATCAGATGTGATGTTCTGTAGCGATATGTACACATCCTCTCAAAAATGGACTGAACCTCCTATTTTGTTTCATACATACCACTAAATAGCTGTCATCTGGTTTTAACCACTATTAGAGAGCGGTCAATACCAAAACCAGGGATACAATCATCCCTGATCTTTGGCAAGGTATAGCTCTGGATCCAAACTGCACATCTGCCCCATTTCTAGTCACTACCAACCCAGGCAGGTGTGGAACCAATGAATGGAGGTAAAAAGTTCTGTGTCCTGTTAGAAAATCCCTAAGCCATCACAGTATTCCCCCATTTTTATTTTACAAGGCCATTTGGAGAGTCTTTTGTGTTTATTTCTGAGAGTGAATTAGAGGTCTTTGTTGGCTAATGAGACACATGAGGAGGGAAACAAAAGGAAAATTAATTTGAAAACTGAAGCAAATCTCCATTTTTTCCTTTGGTGCTTAAAGTGCTTTGCTCTTTCTGTGACTGACTAAGCTCAATACTGTGTATCTGTGTATACAGCATAAAGCAAATATAACACTACTGGCTGTTTTTTCTCTGTACACAAGGGATCATTCAAAGCAGCTGCAGTGATTTTATTGATGAGTGTATTAATAGGCCAACATTTAAATTCCTAGTCCAATATGCAGCATCAGTAAAGCAAGCAAATAAGACGTTCATTTGTATGACGAAGGATGCCAAGGACACTGTGCTGTAATGCTTTATAAAGGCATTGCTTGGACTGCACTGGCTGCATAGTTTTGATGTTCAGTCTTGGTCACCTTATTTGTCTAAACATTCAGTTAAGGTAGAGAGAGCGAAAACAGAGGGCAACTAAAATGAAAAATTAAATAGAGGGTCTTATTTACAAGGAGCAGCTGGATTTAGTCATGAAAGATGACAAGACTGAAGTATTTAAACAATGTTAAAGTGTAAAATGTTTGACATTCAGTCAGAGAAGAACTATGGGACAGAGATTTAAGATCACAGAGAGCAAATGCAAGAAGAATTTATGGAGGGATGGTGAATAGTTGGAATGGACGTCCAACTGAGTAGGTGGAGTCAAGCAGCATTAATGAACTTAGGCAAAACTGGCTAACTGGGGTGAATTTGGTAAGTTGAAGAGATACAGATGTGTTTGAGAGTGGCTGGCTCACCTTCCTGGAGGCAAGCAGGCAACTTTCCACATGCTCATTCCTTCCTCTCTCTCTCCCCACCAGCTTGGTTTAATGTGACTTTTTTTGGTACACATGGTACTTATGACTCTCATTATCTAAGCACCTTACACTCTTCACTTTATGTAGCCTCACAACACCCATGTGAGGTAGGGAAGTACTATTATGCCCATTTTACAGATGGGGCTCTGAGGAACAGAGTTGCCAAAGGTAACACAGGAAGTTGGCAAAAGAATAGGAAATTGAATTCAGGTCACCTGTGTCCCAGGCTAATGACCTAACCACCTGACCATCCCTTCTTCTTGTCATACCAGTGCAGACATGAAGAGGTCCATGCCTTGCTTCTGGACCTATTATATGTCATGTGACAGGGTGCTGGGCAAAGGGTTTCCGATTCAGCCCTCTGTCACGCCAGCTCCTATTTAGGGGGATAAATTAGAGATGTCTGGAGATAACCTGGCCCTAATTGAGTAAGCAGAGACAGCTGCTGCCTGATTAGCCTGGGGCTGTACAAAAGCCTCAGGACAGGGGGAGGAAGGGCGGAAAGCAGAAAGAAAGGGAAAAAGCAGGGAGTGGAAGCAGGGAGGTCGTTCTCCGCTCCCTCCTGCCTGCAGATGGTGAAGGGCCAACTGTGAAACAGTGGTGGGAACAGGTCTGTGAATAAACTGCACCAGTGGTTACTAACCCCAGGGTCTCAGAGTGACTTTGTAGACTTGGCAGAGGCAGGAACCATGGGGGCCCTGCAGCGCTCTGCTACATGCTACTACAGTTTTTAACTTCACACTACAGTCAAAGGGTTCAAGTCTTGCACTATTTGTGTGTGAATAAGGCCCTGTTAAAGGTACATAAAAACATGGGGAAGGGTTTAATCTTTTCAGAGCTAAGTATATTTTTAAAAACAAATGTTTACATGGCATTTGTGTAAGCATGTCCTTTCAAGAAAGGGAAATTGAATTTCAGAAGTAACAAATAGCTATGGTTTTGCTATCACCACAAAATTGCTTTTTATTGAAAATCAGAGCAAATTAATTTGTTCACAGTCTGCTATGGGAAAATCTGGGAACATGGAATTGTTAACTAACTACTACAGAGTTCATTTTCTGTATCAACCTTCTGTAAAAAAAATTATCCCTTTGGAAAGGCTGTGCCAGTCTCAGTAAAATAAAATCTGAATTTCTCATTTCCATATGTTGATGAAATTTCTACTCTTCATGGCCACACCACCCCTACGTTATTTTGAAACAAAAAAACTTTGACTCATGACTTAATCTACAGCCTTAATTAACTTCAGTTAGTTCTTTTATATGCAAACAGGTGTCCTGAGGCATTTTATAATCAAATATGCGGCAGCTTGCATTATCAACAATTTGGTAATTAGGCTATTGGAAGTATATAAACTCTCTAATACAATTACCTTTTAAAGGCTATCACTATGTTCACCATCAAGTTTCTAATTAAAAATTTTAAATAAAGGGATAGTTTACAGCACAGTTGATGCCTTTTATGGTTTTTACAGGTACAGCAACATTAGGATGCTGTGCACTGAAGTGGAAACTTAATAAGGCACAAGCTGTAGTCAACAGCAGACTCTCTCTATCTTCTGGTATAATGGGCCCAAACAGCTACATTGAATGGCCAGATCATGCCTGGCCTTAGTGTGGGTGCACTAGGGATGAGAGAAGCAGGATGAGTGCATGGAGCCATCCATCCACCTGTGCTCTCTGCACCAAGGACCAGCAACAATCATGTTCCCTGCATGCTGGAGGGCCCAGAAAGGGAGGAGACCCCAGGAAGAACAATCTTTACTGAGCTCTCACAGGGTTTTACAGCATCATACTGGCCTCAATATGGGCCTGAGGCTACATGAAACTGGTGTGAACCCATTAAAATAACAAACAGCTGAACCTTCTTTATTGATTCACAAACACTCAGGTGGGGGGAGAAACCTCAGCATATCAGAAAACAGCTCAAAGTATAATGGTAGTTGAGCAAATGAGCTGTCCTGAGTGCAGCATATGACTTCAGTCCACTCTCAGAGCCAATGAGAATCCAGCTTCTCAGTTATGGCAAAATGAGCAATTGCCACTTTATTCTCTCCGATTAGACAGTTAAACACCCCACTGACTGACTCAAATGATCCTGTGAGAAACAACACTTTTTTGGCATAAAATGATCCCCCTTGTTTAGAAATAAATCTCTCTACTCTGTCTCACTGTCAAGGTTATAACTAATTACTCGGCGTTTACACATGGCTATTCTTACGTGTAAGGAAAGATTGAAAAAAATGAGATTAGTCTTCAGAGATGACATGACTAAAGCATTTAAATTACATTAAGGGTTACTTTCAACTTGTTGATCTAATAGAGTTTAATGAGCAGACTAGAACTAAGGGACATCAGTATTAAGTGGGGAGACTTATAGTGCCTTCCTAAAAAATTATCCCTTTGGAAAGGCTGCGCATATCAGGTAGGGAGGCCACTCCCTTATTTATCTGCATATTTTCCTTCAGGTTTTCAGCAGCACCCAGACACCACAGTGGCTGAAAAGATGGTGGCTACCAATACCTTGTCTACCCGAGCATCACTATCACCAGTGGACCAGAACTGGGGGCACAATAGTGGGAAATGTTAGGGGGGAAAAAACCTTGTGTGACCAAGCTGAAAGTGTCTGTCTCCTGCACATCCCATCAGCAAATGGGGATTCAGAGATGCATGTTTGATGACGTTATATAACTATTTAAAGCATAGGAATTCTTGGGAACCAGTAATTTCTATAAGAGGCCTTTGTGGTGAGCATGGTCAGAGATTATTCAGATGAACTTGTAATGTAATGTGACAGCAGGAACAAAGCCAAAGCTAGAGATTTTAAGGTTCATATGCAGAGGCCTTTATGTACCAGGAAGAAAATAGGTTTGTGGGTTTTTTTTTTAAACTTTATTCATGACCTGCTCCATCCTTGGCACCTAAAGATCCAGAAGGTATCAGTTCTGTGTAGGTAGTGTACAGAAGTACAGTAAAACTGAACAAGTTACAGGAGAGACTGATTTATGTGAAAGTTCCAGGGATTTTATGAGCTTGGCAAGAAGAAAAATGAAGGGAGATAGGACAGCCATGTGAACTGGTTTTTGGGTGTGAACACTGCGGGCTAACTTGAGCCAGCTAGGCACAGTCCTGATTAGAGGATAGTGCCACAGAGGGAGCTCAGGGAGAGATTTCTTGTGAGGGGTACACAAGGGGGCAGGAGGCGGTTCCTCATACCCTGTTTGTACATACATACCTGGGACGGACACACATACTAGGACCAAGCACCCCCATTGTGTGCAGCATGGTGGATGGGATATAGAAGATTAAGAGAATTTACAGAATGTTTCTTTCCCTTTTCTTTGATTTCCCTTCCCCTTCTCTTCTTATCTAAAGATAATAATCCGTACCTGCGAGATCTGTAGATGTGTATGGCAGGCACGGGGCTAAATCCCAAAGTTTTGCTTGCTTTGTATTCATTCCTTACTCAGGCAATCAGCAGGAGTTCTGCCTTACACAGCACTGAGTAATGAGCTCAGGTCCTCTGAATTTGGGGGGTAGGGAGAATACTTCAACTGCAACATAATCCCCTTTCACGCCCCAGCCTCACAGAATCTCTGCAGGACTCCTGCTGTGTGAAAATGAAGGTGATGGGTGTGTGAAGATACATGTTGGGCTGCAGTGGATTTCCCAGTCCCTCAATCTGACAAACTATTATTCAAGTAACTAAGGGTGAGCAGGAACAGGTCTCTAAGTAGTAACATGGAATAGGTTAGTTTTTGAGCCAGTTGCTATAGATTATTTTATGAAGGTAACTCAAATAAGCATGTAAATTTGCTCTGCTATTCCCTTGGAGTTATTCTGAGTACAGATTTGCAGCTGTGTGATGCTTTTGGTTGGTGGACAGCGGCCAATATCACCAGAAACCTTGTTTCTACTCGTGACCCAAGTTTGGATTTGAACCCATTTTTTTCAAGGAATGGTGCATCGACCCACCTATTGTGATGTTGATTCTCATCTGTGATTTGCCATCCAATAGTCACACAGGAAAAAATAAATATATACAAAGCTTCAGGGTTTTACTGTACCTGAACCACCACCTACACTTAGAATATTGATTGCAGATTTGCCATTTCCAATGCTGAAAACAAAAATAGGTTTGCATATTTTAGGCTAGATATTTAATAGATTCTTTTCATTAGTGCAAAGATTTAACAGCCTTAGAAGAAACACACTCACAGCCAGAGTCAGAGATGCCAAGAGAAAAGAAGGCAGAGCAGAGACTGATCTGCTGTGGTAAATGCAGCCAAGAGATCTAGACTAATAAAGCAGCACACTTTGACTTTAGCTAGGAGGAGGTCATTAATGACTGGGGTTAAATCCTTTCTCTGTTAAAATCAACGGCAAAACTCGCATTGACTTCAGTGGCATCAGGATTTTACCTCTTTTTAGAGGGTTGTGGCTGATCCTCCTGCATTGTAAGAGGGGAGGTGTGACCAAAGAACCCTATATTGGCACCTGGTAAGGGAGTAATAGGAATATCTTGAGCCTGACAGGTACATTCTGGTTCAATGAAGAATGTCAGTGAGGTCTTAAATGAAAGCTGGGTCACACTGGTCATTATCATCGTTGCCAAACGTATGTGCGGATACTATGTAAGGAGTTACGTATGTATACATACACACTGAAAATATGCTCTTCGATTCTGTATCGAGGTGAAAAAACAGGCTGTCAGATAAGAGATGTTCATTCACCTCTCCTTCTGTCAGTATGTAAATAATACATGTTAAGAAACTCAATGGATGCCCACTTATATACAAAGCCAAAGAGATGTGAAATAAACAGGGAAGCAGCACACAAGAAAAACAAGCCACAGGAGGGCGGACATTAAACTTGGCAGTATAAATAGAAGGCAAAGAAGACACCTTCTTGTCCTGGAAGTAAACAGGCGGTGTATTCATTCATGAAAACCGGATCTCAGCTAACCTTCATTGTAAAGCTGCAAAAGACTCTGGGTGAGAGAATGTCTTTAACAGGAGTTTAGCCTGTTATGATTGTCTTACATGTAACCATTTGTTTCTAATACTTTACTCATTATCACTTGAATGTTTGATAATAAAGTTATTCATGTCTACACTACAGATATACCTAACTGCTATGGTGTCAGAAATGCGGAACCAGAGCTGAAACTTACAGCCTGGTGTGTACATGATTCATGGGGACAGCAGACCAGGTATTTATGTGAGTAACCAGTGATGGGGCTGGATATTACAGGCACAGCCCAGAAGAGAGCACTTGAATGGCTAGAAAGCTGGCAGTGTTGGGAAGCTGTCACTGAGCTCAGCACAGGCAAGGCTCCCAACCACAGAAGGCAGGGGGTAAGAAGGTGAGTCATAGCCCTGGGTACCCCGAGAACCATCACCACAGCACTCCCCTCTCTCTAGGCTACAGGCCAGAGGGCTTACACACAACTAGAAATGGATTCTGAAGCACGAGCCCTGCAATTCCCTCTGTCTGTGGGAGAATGGGTTTTGAGAATCAGGGCCTGGCCGGGAAACAGAACTTCCATCCTGTGATAAATTTTGAGTTTTTGAAAATGAGATTTCCTAAATCAGGATGAAAAATTAATTGTTCCCTGAGACTGAAATTCCAAAATAATTGTTTCAGAAACAATAAAACGTTCACACTTCCTGGACTTGCCAGCTGCCTGCTGTGTGAGTGGCTGGGCTGTCCAGCTCCTTTGCCTGCTTGAGCAGCTGGGAAGCCAGCCTGCTGGCAAGCGTAGGTAGCCCCCTGTGACAGGCAGACAGCCATGGAGCTGAGGAGCCAGGGAGCCAGACAGGCTAGCAGGAAAGTTGATGGAATCAACACGTTCCCATGGAACATTTCCACTGGAAAATGCTGATTCAACAGAACTGAAAACTGTTCTGTTGGGAAAATTTCAACCGGCTGTATTTTGCATGTATATTATACAAGCACTTTTAGCTTTTTTTAAGTACTTTGCAAAAGTATTTATATTTTACAGATGAGGAAATTGAAGCACTAAGAAAGGTTAGGTAACTTGCTCAAGATCCCATTACAAGGCATTGGCTGAGTTGGGAACAGAAACCCGGGTGAAATCCCGCTCTCATTGATTTCCATGGATCCAGGATTTTAACCAGGTCTTCAAGGGAAGGTTGTCCGTAAGCTTATTTGATTAGTAAATACATTGTGTGAAAGCCAGAGAGAATCTTTAATTTCAGTTAAAATGCTATCTGTTTTTTTTAAATATAAAAGCCTTAAATAAAATTATTAAAATCCTATGCAGTTTGTTAATATATTTTTCATACATTAGCATTTATTAAATCTAAGTTATATTTGCAAACAAGGAAACAATTAGATCTATTTATTTCCTGCTAGTCAGACCTCATCACAAAAAAAGGCCTTAGTGGAGTGTCTAAATAAAATCTCTAACTAAAGCACTATCAAAGATCTACAGAGGAGGGAGAGGGGGAAAAATGGGCAATCTATAACTCTCAGGCAGCCCTTGCAAGCCCAGGCTCCTGCAGTCAGAAGCATACATTCATCACTTGTACAGAATTGTATCAAGGGTTTGTCCTTTTGATCAAACATCTGACTCTGTTACCTCGATATTATGCCCGGCAGCTTCTTCTCAATGAATTCCAGCATGCATTGGTGCTCTGTCGAATTCTCAAGGAACAGACGAAAAGATTCGAGATATCGGCTGTGGTCTGAGGGCAAGCTCCTCATAGAAGATGCCATGTTTGGTTTCTTATGGAATACACAAAAGAACGGGGTAGGCTTTTTCCTCCCTGCTTTAACTCTTTCTTCAGCCCTAGTAATGAATCAAACACACACAGACTCCAGTTATACGTTCCCCAATGTCTCAGACTGGTTCAGAATGTCATGCCAGTGCTGTGTCTGGTCTGAACACTGACAATGTGCTTGTATAATTGGCATAGCTACATTATTGCTGGACTTTGTTCTGAGACCTTGGCCTGTTGCTTTAGATTAGAAACAGAGCTGTGGAAGGAGCTCCCCTTATAAAGTGCATGACATTATGCTACAATAAAAGCCCTAGTTCAGGTCTGAGTAACAGTTACAAATCATATATAATCTCCACTGACAAGATGTCACCATTTTATCACAGTAGTGGGGTAGGATTCAATTAAAATCTACACAGGTTATTTGCAGGGGAGGGAAGGTATCTAAATAGTAGCATTTGAATGTGGGGATTGGAAGGAAGCTAGGTATAAACTCCCAGAGAAGCTAGGAATTGTTATTTCTTGCTTTCAGCCATTTGGTATTTTTATAGAAGACTCTGAGTAGTGGTATTTTTGTAGATAGGTTGTTGAAAACTATAACAGTCTAATAAACAATATTTTATTTATGAAGAACCTTTCATCCAAGAAGATTAAAATGCTTCACCAGCATTAGTTAGTTAAGTCTCACAAAAGTCATTTGAGTTACTATTAGAGCAGTAGTTTTAACCCCATTTTACAGATGGACAAATGGAGGCACATAGAAAGTGGAGTAAGTGACATGGCAAAGTCACAGAGAGAGTCAGTGGAAAAGCTAGGAATTGAATCCAGAATGCTCAACCTTAGTCCTGTGCTCTAACCAACAAACACTGCTTTCTCTCTCCTCTTCTGCTACTGTGTATGGTGGGGAATATTGTGGCAAAATACACTGTATGAATAGGTTATGCCTGTGAGCAAACAGAACCGAATAGATGCTTGACTCATTTTTCCGAGCTGGCTAGAAGTTCTTTGCTCAATTATCCCTGTGTGGCGTCATTTGCCTAAATGTTGTTTAAACCCCTCTCCAATCCCCTGAGCTGAACTCCCCACAAAAGGAATGGTTAAATAGAGTCAAAGCAGTTACCTACCTTTTCCGACGAGCTCTGGAATGAGACCAGCCAGCTGAGTAGAGCTACAGTGCCGTATTTCCTGGACTTGGTTGCTGTGCAACCACTATAGCAGCCCACGGGCTCCAACTCTTCTCTGTTACCTCCACTGAGCATAAATGGGAAAAATATAAAAGGCAGAGTTTTAGCTGGGTTTCTCTGTGGGTTGGGCCCACCTGTCTGCAGGGCGTTCACTGAATTTGTATTCTTAGGCAAATCTTTGTTGAGTAAAGTAGAAGAGTTTCAGCTAGTGCATATGCTGTGAAACTGGGATGCCTCTTCCTTTCAGGGTGTTGCACCACTACATTTCCCAAAACTCTCTCAATGTGCAGTTCAGCAGACATTTTGTTCTCAAAGTTGCCACAGCACATAACAGAGAAGAGCAACACTATACTTTCCTCTAGGAGCTGTGTAGCCAGGAGCAACCCTGGAACTTTCACAGGAAGATCCCACAGCACAGATGGGAAAGCTGCGCTATTGCTGCTTACATGTCTATAGCAACTTGTGCCACTATGCTCAATGGGTATTTTGGCAGGGAAGGATCCTGCTGAGCCTGTCCAAGAGAAGATAGCTCCCCTCCTCCTTCCAGCCCATTGATATGGCACCCGGTGGAGAACGTTGTAGTGGTTTCCATAGGTTCCAAGAATGGGGGCACATATCAACAAACCCCCCAACCATGCCCAGCTGGGATTTATGGGATAGACACTTACAGTGGCACTGTACTGTGTCTGCACTAGGGAATTGTCCCTGGCCCTTTGTGATGCCTCCAGAGCCCTGGTACCCCACTAGAATAGGGGCAAACTCTCTCCCTATTGCTCTCTTTGAGGCTCTCTCTTAGGGTTTGCCATGTTGCCCTCCCAGGCCTCATTCTGTGCATATTTCTAGTTCATCAACAGGAGTAGAAGCCAAATTTTAAAAGTATCCAGACTTTTCTTGGAATGCTAAATTGTTGTTCCATGGGTAAACCAGTAACTGCCACAGACAGTGGGGTTTCGTTTTAAAAAATATTAAGTTTCTTGGGTAGCCCCAAATCTGCCAGCTCCACCAGACTATGGGCTGTCCTGTGACTTCAATATACTTTTAGATGTGTTATTGCTGTTGAATGACTGGGGTGAAATGGGCTTGGTGGTCTCACTTCAGCCCCCAATGGACAGTACCCTACACTGTGAAGACCATCACCATAAACAGCACTCACTATGGTCCCTAGCAAACCATGGAGAAAACAAACAAAGGTACTGATTATCCATGCCTTGCAGCTGGAGATCCATGTACATCAGTACTAAGCAGCTGTAAAAAGCCACTATTCTGATTGGGTAGCACCAGTGAGGTTCCTGAAGTGCTGTGGGACAGGCACCCTTTTCAGAAACAGTGACTGGTGGCACATCAGGTATAGATCAACTGCATGACAAGCATTTAAGGTCTTTGCAAGGCCCATTTGTTTTTAGAAGCTGGTGGGTCCCACCCAATAAGCATTCAGGCGCACAGCTCAAACAAAAGGATGATTCTCTAGATCCCAAATATCTTAGGCTCATTGGCTTAAACAGTTTCAATTAACAATTATAATATAGTATCTGGGGTAGTTTTAGCCTTCGGGGAAGTCCAAAACAAAATTATTACTCCTCAGGCCTAATACCCTGCGTGACAGCTCTTGGTCCATTCCTCCATTAAAAGTAATTAGGTATTGTCAAGATCACCTACCCAATGTTCACTTCTGTGGTATGGGAGTCGCTGGGCACTGTTTATTCATGCTGAAACAGTGGTTCCCACACAGTTCCTGCTGCACTTCCACTTGACTGGTAGCTAAATTTAAAAAACAAAAAACAAAACCTCCGACAACTGTCCCAGCTCTTCATGATCTAGCTACCAGAACCCAGCCACTGTGCTCCTCAAGATATCTTAACCTCACTGACCCACTCTTGACAAACCATCCTCCCAACTGGCATAGAAACTTCTCCTTCCTACTGTCCTAGGACCACATTCATTCACCTATGTTAGATTCACCACAGCATTTTACACTTATTTTTGGAAACTATGGTATTGCACCTGTGTAGGGAAAGGGAGGGTAACTACATTTCAGGTAACAATTCTGTCAGTGGTGTAAGTGCTGGGCCAACTCTACCAACTCCTATAAGTTTCAGTATACCTAGGTGCGTAAGGTATTGTAGGCTAGAGTCTGACCTCAGTTACACCTGGGTAATTCTGCAGCAACTATTGAAAGTAACTGAGTTATACTCAGGGTCAAAGCAATCGGAATTTGGCCCTGCTCATGGAAGTTACCTAGAGACAAGAAAAATGACTCAATCCATCTGAAATGCCCCTTGAATCTTTCAAGTACCCTAAATGCACTCCGAGAAAAATGTTAAATAAGTATATTAAGGGCAATATTGTGGAGATCTCACTCATCCTGATAAGCACTTACTCAGGCAAGCAATCTCAGGGAAAACAAAATGTCTGATCATGTAATTAAGGGGTCACCAATGTAAATAGGTGCTCCAAAATCTGGCCCTCACATAGCAAACTACATGGGCTCAAGTAGCTGTGAAGCACCTAGTCCCTGTTCGTTGTTGCTGGGGATTGTTTTAATGAGCCTGTTTTTGTTAGATAAGAGCAGTAATCTTGCCTATGCATTAGAAAGACAGACTAACAAATTGCAGCTAAATTGACTCCATTACATGAATTACCAGCCCTCAGGCCAACAATTCAGTATGTATTTGGTGCACTCAAGTGAAATTTGCAATGAATAAACACAGAATAAAAAGCAGTTATGCATTAGGAACTAGGAAACTGTTCAGGCTGCCAAATATCCAGACATTCAGACTTGCATATGGATCAGTTTCACTGAAAATTGTTTTCTTTCTTAGATGCTCAGCATTGAAATCCTCCAACAAAATCAGAAAACTAGGGGAGATTTCAAAATAGACAAATTAAAATGTTGCCAGAGTTGTACAGGTTAGTAAGAAAGCAAAGTAATATTTGAACGTCCACAGCGGTTATGAAACACACTGTGTACCACCCATAAGAAAGAATGGTACATTCCATGTTGACACATTCCTTTGCTCAGTCCACCAACTTATTCTTTAGTGTAGATGGAATAACGCAGGCTCATACCATTTGGTATTAAAACATTTTACAACCTTCAATCTTCTAAAAATATTCTACAGTTGTTAGTCTTTTTACAGTTTAAGATTGTGATAGTCAAGGTTTTTTATTTGTATAATAACTACAGTAGTTGCTGTGATTTAATTTGCATGTTTATTTTGTACAACTACAGTGATAAGAACAGAATAAATTCATTTCACGTTAGATACAGTTTAAGGAATTTATCTTGTTCATTTTATTGATTGATTGATTGCGATTTGGCCTGCAATCAGTTAGCTTAGAAGTGGGGAAAGAGGAGGAGGAAATTAATTCTACAAACAAACCACTAATGATAGTTATGCTCATTTGGACAAATTCCCCTAACTGATAATCAAAAATTATCCTGGACATGTTTGGTTTTGTAAATTGTAGGCTTGAGTCCGATCTTACACTAGCGTAATTGACGTTACTCCTGATTTGAACGGATGTGAATTAGACCCTCACTGAACCATACAGCAAAACCTTTTAAACTCTTCAAATTAAATCAGAAAGCAAAGTGAGCACTCCTCAAGCAATTGTAAACTGGTTGCAACAGGAAAGCATCTATTGCTACAGGATTATTTCTTATTGCTGAATGCTACCAAAATATGAATGACATTATCCTTCCTTTTTGAGAACTTCAGTGAAAAATACTTTGAAGCCTGTGCTTCTCCTGAAAGCATTTGTACTTACGTGAATAAAGTCTGTGCCTTAAGAGGGCCAGCTCGTTTCAGTTTCTCTGAGTGTTGCTACAATGTGCAGGAAATGGACTCTGAATCAAAACAGCTTGTTTGTAACAGACGGATTATATCCCCACCCATAGAATCAGGTTTTGGCATAAAGCCATTCTAGTATTCCTGCTCAAAATGAAGCAACACAACCTTTAATGTGGTTTACAACAGAGGGCCAAATTCTGCTCAGTTTCACTGCTGTAAATCTGGAGTAGTTCAGATTTTTATAAGTGTAACTGTAGAATTTGATTCTTACCATTTAAACAGAAATATAATTAAGAGTGGTAGTTTTAATAAGAGACTGCACCTACTTTTCAAACAGAATAAAGTAATTTTATCACTGTAAGAACCTTATACACATTGAGCACACCAGAATATTAAGCAGTTAAACCATATGAGAACTACTGACATCTTCTAGGACTCCATCTTCAGAGCCTTAATTTAAGGCTCAAATTCCTGTTCACTTTTATACAAATTTGCCTGAATAAGTACTGGCAAAAATTGCTTAAGGATGTCAGGATTTGAACCACTGCCAATTGTTTACACACAGTTGTCACAGACCCTAGCAAGTGCCCCTTCCTGGCCAGCTGCCAGGACTGCTGTGAGGGGAATCCTAGCCTCTGTACTCCGGGTCCCCTGGGTTTGTGATACTTCTAGGGCCTGAACAGAATCTCCAGGCCCTCTCAGGGTGCAGACCCTTCTCTGAGCATTGGAACCTGCTGTGCAGCCACCTACCACCCTGGGAGCAACACTGACTCTTCAGGCTCCCCAGCACATAAAAACACCCCTCTTCCAGAATATCCCGCTGTTAGGTAATAAAGCAAGTCCTCACTCACCTCTCCAGCACCCGAGTTCATGCGGAGTTGGTATGGGGCACACAATTCTGTCAGAGACCAGACACCAATGCGTTGATCAACGGGCTCACACTATCCTTAGCTCTCAAAGCTTTAGATTAAGTGTGGCCCCTTTATTAGGGGTGAGCATCAATATTTATACACAGAAGTAAACAAAGTGATTAACAAAAGATAATGGTCATGCATAATCAATCAAGATTTTACAGGAAAAGCAAGTTTAACAAGTAAATGCATAGAGATAAAGGCTAATGGCTACTTGAGAAAGGGGGTGTCATGAGTAGTTTGCAGATCAGTGCTTTGTTCGATAAAGGGTTCAGAAAGGATTATGCAGAGACGGCCAGTCTGGGTGTGTTTTGGCTCCCCAAAGTTCACCAAAAGTTTAGACCCAACATTCCTCCATTTGTAGCTTTGAGATAACTATTAATCAAAAAGCTATACCCTATTTCAAGATCTCAAGGGCCGCTTGGCAATTTCAGCCTGGGCCAATTCGAAGAGAGTAAGGCTTTTAGCTGAAGTGGGAAAAGAATAAACTGACTTACATGAGTTTATGAGGGAGGGGACACACTGAATACAGCAACACAGTATTATAAGGACTACTATGGCCCCAACAACACCCACCAAGAGGTTTTTAACCCACCCAAGTCCGGGCAGCCAATTCCATAAGGCTCCCCACCAATCATAAGGTGGCTGGCCAGAGGAGTAGTTTTTAGCCATTTCCCTTAGGTGTTTGGTACGTTGAAAAGTGTCAGAGTAGGTGTCATTTACAAAAACACAGCATTCTTCATTTATGAGGGCGCAAGTTCCTCCCTGGGCTGCTAACATCATATCTAAAGCCATTCTGTTTTGCAAAGCTAACTGGCGCAGCTGGGACATTTCCCCGGCCTGATTTTCAAATAGGGTTGCAGTTTCATTTGTCAAAGATTCTAATAGTCCCTGTAGGCGGATGATAGCACCCTTCAAGCTAGTGTGACCAGCCCACCGCTGCCAGGACAAACCATCACGGAGATTAATATCTCTGTCAGTTTCACGGATGTTACGAACGTGGGGAAAATGAGGGGGAGTGAGGGAGATGCGAGAAGGCGGTGCTAGCCATGCCAAATAACATGACCCTGCCCAATCAGGGGAGAGAAAATAATAAGCCTTGGACCCGCACACCCAGTATGTTCCATATAATGCGTTTTGGGTATTCCATTTCTCAAAGTAGGAGGTAACCCACCACCCGTTGTACCACTGTTCCCCTGGTAACGCAGAGGGGTCGTTGTGTGAACTGCAGAGGCACAATTTGGTAGTGTTGTCCTCAAAGGGCAGTGTAGTACTGCTTGAGCAGTTGTAGAAGGCAATTGTGTATCCTTTAACAATTAGTTGGACACCCTCGAGATCTGAGCAGGGCTTTTTAAAAACTGACTCTGAAAACCTGCCCCTCCATGAAAAAGTTGAAAAGGTTGGATCGGGGTGAGGGATCCACATATGGGATAAGTGGGATGCGCAAGGCTTGAAGCCAAGATTTTTACTAAAGACGGTGCCATTAAAATATATGTTGCATTTACTTGTTCCCACAAAAGTTGACCCTTTTTCTTTAACAAAACACAGTGATCCTGTTTGATTGGTTACCCTGAGATATTTGTTAATTGGCACTCCTGTTTTGTCCCATGTAAGATTGGGTTGGACTGGATCTTTTATTCTAGTCGGTGGCATCCAAGTCATATTAGCAGTGGTTAGGGGAATGGGTGTGAAGGGGAGTCCCTGTGCTGCATTTACTGGAAATTGAGTACATACCCAGCAATCACTTCTATTTCCTAAAATACGAGTTTTAACCTCGTGGGAATATCTAATAAAAGCATTATCTTCATAAGCAGAAAATAAACTAAAAAAGCATAAAAAAAACCATACAGTTGTCAGAATAAAGGGTCCTCTCATTTTTTTCGAGTCAATTTAAGTCTAATGTCTGAGAGAGGTAAGCTGGTCCACTGGTCGAAGGCAGTGTCCTCAGTGGTGACAAGAGCTGCTGGTCCGTCACTGTGGTCCACTACGGCTGGCTTGACGTGGGAGTGGTGGATCCAAGATTTGCGTCCTTCCAGGAACACTGCAGTCTGGGTTGTCAAAAGAACCTGGTGGGGTCCAGTAAACCTTGGCTGGAGGGTGTATTCACGAACGAACTTTTTGGCCCAGACGAAGTCCCCTGGTTGGAACGGGTGGATTTGTTCCTCCAGCGGCACGGTCTGGGAAAACTGCGAGGCTTTCCAAAGGGTACGAAGGCGAGCCTGTAGGGAGAGAAACTGACACGCGGTCATATGATCCCCTCCCAATAGTGAAACATCAGCACGTGGTAGCGCCCCGCCTTTGAAAGGGGGGTGTCCATAGAGCAGTTCAAAGGGGGATAATCCCAATGCGCGGGTTGGGCGAGTACGAAGGTGAAACAGGACCAAGGGAAGTACCTGAGGCCACTTTAATCCTGTTTCCTGACAGTATTTAGCCAATGTAAACTTAAGTTCCCTATTCATACGCTCAACTTTCCCGCTAGACTGGGGGTGGTAGGGTGTATGAAAGGAGTGTGAAATGCCCAGTCCTTGTTCTAAACGGCCAAGGACATGACCAGTAAAGTGAGGTCCGCGATCTGAGTCGAGCACAAGAGGGATGCCAAAACGGGGTACAATGTCTCTAAGGAGAATCTTCGCCACTGTGGCAGCAGTACAATTAGCAGTAGGAAAAGCTTCGACCCAGGAAGTCAGAGGGCAAACCAAAACAAGGAGGTGCTTTTTCCCAAAAGCCTTTGGCATATCTGCAAAGTCAATTTGAAGATGTTGAAATGGAGCAGCAGGCGGAGGTCTTCCACCCTTAATTTTGTTAAGAGGCGGAGCAGGTCCATTACGCTGACATGTGCTGCGTGCTTTCACTATTGATAGGCAATAGGGTTGAATGCCTGGAGCATACCAAAAGCGAGCGATAGTGTCCACGAGGGCGTGCGTGCCGTAGTGACCCCCTTTATCATGGTGCCAGCGAACTGCCACGGGGTATGTGGAGCGAGGGAGGCAGGCTCGGCCATCTGGCATAAGCCAGGTCCCTTTGACCAGTGTGGCCCCGAGGCTTTCCCATGATTGTAGTTCAGCAGCGGGTACTGGTACGGGGTGCGGTGGAGTAAAGGAGGAGGTTGCAATAGCCAATGAGGGCATGGCTAAAGGTAAGGTGGCAGCCTTCTTGGCGGAGGCGTCAGCCAGGGCATTCCCACGGGTAACGGGGCTACTATCTTTAGTATGGGCCCGGCAGTGAACTACAGCCAGGACAGAGGGTTTTTGGAGGGCGTCCAAAAGCTTGTGGATGAGGGGGAGGTGCTGAATGGGTTTACCGGCAGCTGTCTGGAAACCTCGAAACTTCCAGAGGTGGATATGACAATGCACAACTCCAAAAGCATATTTGCTATCAGTAAAAATGGTAACGGTCTTACCAGCGGCCAACTGGCAAGCTCGGGCCAGGGCATAGAGTTCAGCGGCTTGGGCTCCCCAGTTGCCTGGCAGTGAGGCGGCCTCTTGAATGTCCCATTCAGAGGTGACAGCATAACCAGTGAAACGCTTGCCATCAACATAGAAGGAGCTTCCGTCCGAGAAGAGGATGCAATCGGGGTTGTCCAGTGGCACGTCAAACAGGTTGTCTCTTATCTGTAAGATGCTGTAAACTACTTCCACACAGTCGTGCTGATCCTGGAGGACTGGCAGGTCAGGAAGCAAGGTAGCTGGATTAAGGGGTCCACACCTTTCAAAAATTAGGTTAGTGTCTTCTAAGAGTTCGGCCTCTAGCTGTTGCTGACGATGGGCCGAAAAGACTTGGGTTGTGCCCCTACGCAGAAGGGCTGACAAGGCATGAGAGGTCCAAACCGTGGTAAAATGACCCAGGGTTAGGCTCTTTGCCTTTGTGATCAGCAGGGCAGCTGCTGCCAGAGTCCGGGTGCAGGATGGGGTTCCCTGAGCGACAGGGTCGATTTGCTGAGAGTAAAAAGCAAGCGGGAAATGGTGGGGCCCGCTCAGCTGGGTAAGGACACCACTAGCAATTCCGCCCCTCTCGTGGACAAAAAGGTGAAAGGGTTTGCTGTAATTGGGGGGGCGGAGAGACATGGAGGAGGCCACACTGTCCTTGAGTAACTGAAAGGCTTGAATAGTGTCCGGGGACCACTGCAAAGGGTCAGGAGCAAGGTTAGCAGTGAGTCGGTGGAGCGGTTTGTTTAACTCCCCGCAGGACGGCAACCAGGGGCGACAGAAGCCAATTAATCCTAAGAAACCTCGAAGTTGTTTCTTGGTGTTCGGTAGAGGGCAGTTTTGAATAGTCTTTATGCGGGCTGGGTCCATCTGTCTTCCCTCTGGGGTTAACAGGAAGCCCAGATATCGGACCTTCTGTGAGACCCACTGAATCTTTTTAGGGTCTACCTTGTGGCCTCTGGTGTGTAGGTATAATAAAAGTGCCTTACCATCGATGCGGAGGGCAGCTTCTTCGCGATTACCTAATAGGATGTCATCTACGTATAGGACCAATGTGGATCCCTGCGGACTGGTGAAACCTTCCAAGTCGTGGCGGAGGCACTGGCTGAAAATCGTGGGGCTGTCTCTGTAGCCTTGAGGAAGTCGTTGCCAGACATAACTTTGTCCCTCCCAGGTGAAACCAAAGAGATACTGAGAGTCTGGGTGCACAGGAATGCTGAAAAAAGCTGATTTTAAGTCAATAACAGTGAACCACTCAGCATCCCAGGGGATTTGGCTGATGATAGTAGCTGGGTCAGGAACTACTGCATGAAGAGGGACCACATACTGATTAACAACTCGTAGATCCTGTACAAAGCGCCAACGAACAGGGTCTCTGTCCTTTTTAGGAGGCTTTTTGACAGGCAGTATAGGGGTGTTACAGGGAGTGCGCTGAGGGCGGACTAGCTTTTGTGCAATGAATCCCTCGATAATGGGGTGGATGCCCTCCCGGGCTTCCAGCGACAGGGGGTATTAAGGGACTGGCGGGGGGGTTAAGGAAGGCTTCACCTGAATCCTTACGGGCTCTGCCGAAAGGAGCAGGCCAACATCAGTGTCAGAAATTCCCCAGAGGGTTGAAGGCAAGTCAGTGAGGTCAGGGGAGAGAGAGGGGGGTGTTTCCCAATTACCCTGAGTAGGGGCCGAATCTCCTAACACTGTCATCAATAATCCTACCCCTTCAGGAGTGCAGGTTAAAGTAGCCTCAAGCTTACAGAGTAAATCCCGGCCCATCAAAGGGATCGGACAAGCTGAGGAAAAAAGAAAACGGTGAGGAAAACATTTATCAGCATAAACAACATTCAAAGGCAAAGTGAGTTCCAGAGACTGTGGGTTGCCCTCCACCCCAGTCGCAGTTTTAACCTCAGAGGATAGCCAGGGAGAGGGGGCATGATTTAAAAGAGAGAAAGTAGCCCCAGTATCAATGAGGAAAGAGACAGGCAGTCCCTGGACTGAAAGGGTTAAACGAGGCTCTTTGCTGGGAGGGGAGAAAGTGAGAAAGGAGCCGGCTAAAGACATTAAGGAAATAAGACCATCACATTGTTTGCCTTCGCCCCCGGGGTACCGTCATTGAGGAGGCTGAGTTTGCTGCGGCTGCTGCTGTTTCCCGTAGTTGATCCAGGCCTGGGGAATGGGCTGAGCTGGTGGTGCAGGGGTGTATTCCTCACTTGTGTAAGCATCTGCGGATGCAACCAGACCCTCTGGGCGTCCCCAGGGGCATTCACGTTTAAAGTGACCGGGCTGTCCGCACTGAAAACAATTTCCTGATGGCTGGGGTCGCCAGGACCCTCTTCCCCGAGCACCCTGGAATCCCCTGCCACGGCCACGGCCTTTGCCTCGAACACCGCCGTGAAAAGCTAAAGCCATCAGCTTATATTCTTCCTTTTTCTCTTTCTTTTTACTACTTTCCCTTTCTTTCTCCCAGGCAAAATCAGCTACGTCCAACACTGAAGTGACTGACTCACCTCCCCAACCAGGGCGAAACTTTAAGAAGTAATCCCTTACAGGGGGCACCGACTGATTCACAAAAAATGAAATAAGAGTAGGGTGGTCTGCTTCTCT
This sequence comes from Gopherus flavomarginatus, assembly GCF_025201925.1. Taxonomy (NCBI): domain Eukaryota; kingdom Metazoa; phylum Chordata; order Testudines; family Testudinidae; genus Gopherus; species Gopherus flavomarginatus. The sequence continues at coordinate 62,688,428 of NC_066626.1, forward strand.
CTCAGGATCCATCTGAGTGAACATTCGGGCCCCCTCCAATAGCCTCGACCAGAACTTTCTGGGCGGCTCATCAGATTCCTGCCGAATCTGCATGAACTTAGCCTGATTAGGCGAGCGGCGAGCCATTTCCTTGAGTCTCTCTAACAATCGCTCTCGATCTGTTCGCAGCTGAGTCAGCCTTGGCTGAGTCCAGTCTAGGGGATTCCAGCCAGCGGCCAGATCCCGCCTATCCATCCAAGTACGATTAACTGCATTGCTATCTCCCCATGTCCTTTCTGCCATCCACAATCTACTACGTTCCTCTCCAGTCAAAACTCTACTTAACAACTGATCCACATCCGTATAAGTAGGATTATAACTTAAAAACAATCTTTCTAGAAGTTCTATGATCTTTCGGGGATTTTCCCCAAAAGACCCTGACAACTGTCCCCACTCTTTCAAGTCCCATTCTAGCCATCCTTTATATTCCACAATATTAGCATGTTGTAACCGTCCATCATTGCCCATATAAGATTGATCGTGCACCTGTAAAGGCATCTCTCTAACTATACTTTTATTACTCGCAAGAGATTTGACGGGGATATCCTCTGGGCTATCCTCAGGGGGGGGGCATGCACCCTGCCGTACCTGCTTGGACATTAGCCTAGTAACCACTCCTCCCGAGGTTTGCCCCTCCATTTCCTCCTCATCCTTCTGCAGAAATTCCAATCTGGTATCCTGCAGATTCCCCTCTGCTACAAGGAGAGAGTCCCCCTGCGGAGGAATAGGGGCAGGTGCAGAGGGGACCAGCTGACGAGTCAAAACACGCCGTGGTCTACACCCTTCATCGAAATAACCTGGAGGGGGTTCACTCTCGGGAGAGTACCTGACTGCCATAATTTTTAAAGATTTCCACAGCTCTGCTGCTGTGTCCCAACAAAACCAGTAACATAACTGTCCCGGATGGTCTTTTTCGATCTGGCTCTTTACTCCTCTTAAGGCAGCCTGTTCGAAAGAGCCATACGAAGGCCACCTCATCTCCGGGTCGGCCAATACCGCGGTATACCCAGTCCAATTCCTTACACGTAGTGTGTACAACTTCTTCCTAGACATTCCTGTCTGTACTGGGAGTTTCCCTTCGTTCCATAACTTATTTACAATCCCCAACGGACTCTCAAGAGGCACGCTAGTCCCTTGACCCATGGTGTCTGACAGGAGCCCTCCAACTGGCGTTTACCCTGCTGTCCAGTACACGACCCCTCAATATTGAATTGGCTGGGAGAAATCTCCTGTGGCGCCTTGCCAATTCATATATGAGTGGTCTGACCACTGGACAGAGGTACCGCACCAGGAGGAATCCCGGACGAGCCCCCAAATTGTTAGGTAATAAAGCAAGTCCTCACTCACCTCTCCAGCACCCGAGTTCGTGCGGAGTTGGTATGGGGCACACAATTCTGTCAGAGACCAGACACCAATGCGTTGATCAACGGGCTCACACTATCCTTAGCTCTCAAAGCTTTAGATTAAGTGTGGCCCCTTTATTAGGGGTGAGCATCAATATTTATACACAGAAGTAAACAAAGTGATTAACAAAAGATAATGGTCATGCATAATCAATCAAGATTTTACAGGAAAAGCAAGTTTAACAAGTAAATGCATAGAGATAAAGGCTAATGGCTACTTGAGAAAGGGGGTGTCATGAGTAGTTTGCAGATCAGTGCTTTGTTCGATAAAGGGTTCAGAAAGGATTATGCAGAGACGGCCAGTCTGGGTGTGTTTTGGCTCCCCAAAGTTCACCAAAAGTTTAGACCCAACACCGCCAAAGTGTGAAGCTTCTGGTTTACAGTTGACTTCTCTCAGGGACAACATGGTAATTCTGAATTCTTAACTTATACCAGTAGGTGGGCTTTGCACAGATTCTAGCGCCATTGCTTGTAACAGATAAAGCACCAACAGTACAGCTCATATAGAAAACAATGCAACATCCTAAACACAATGTCACTCTCTCATAGATCATAGAATATCAGGCTTGGAAGGGACCTCCGGAGCTCATCTAGTCCAACCCCCTGCTCAAAGAAGGACCAGGGCTTCATCAAGCCTGACCTTAAAAACCTCTAAGGAAGGAGATTCCATCACCTCCCTAGTTAACCCATTCCAGTGCTTCATCACCCTCCTAGTGAAGGTGGTGAAGCACTGGAATGCTATTATCAGGGCTAGCGCTTCCATTTAGGCAGCCTAGGCAATCGCCTAGGGCGCCAGGATTATTGGTGGGCGCATTTTGCCGGAGGAGGCGGCAGGCGGCTCCGGTGTAGCTGCTGCAGTCGTGCCTGCGGAGGGTCCGCAGGCACGACTGCGGCAGGTCCACCGGAGCTGCGGGACCAGGGCGCAGGGCGGCGAAATTGCCGTGTGCCTAGGGTGCTAAAACCCCTAGCGCCGGTCCTGGCTATTATCCAACCTAAATCTCCTCCACTGCAATTTGAGACCCTTACTCCTTCTTCTGTCATCTGGTACCACCGAGAACAGTCTAGATCCATTCTCTTTGGAACCCCCTTTCAGGTAGAAAACAGCTATCAGATCCCCCCTCACCCTTCTCTTCTGCAGACTAAACAATCCCAGTTCCCTCAGCCTCTCCTCATAAGTCATGTGCTCCAGCCCCTAATCAATTTTGTTGCCCTCCGCTGTACTCTTTCCAATTTTTTCACATCCTTCTTGTAGTGTAGGGCCCAAAACTGGACATAGTGCTCCAGATGAGGCCTCACCAATGCCACATAGAGGGGAATGATCACATCCCTCGATCTGCTGGCAATGCCCCTACTTATACAGCCCAAAATGCCGTTAGCCTTCTTGGCAACAAGGGCACACTGTTGACTCATATCCAGCTTCTCATCTACCATAACCCCTAGGTCCTTTTCTGCAGAACTGCTGATTAGTCACTCAGTCCCTAGTCTGTAGCAGTGCATGGGATTCTTCCGTCCTAAGTGCAGGACTCTGCACTTGTCCTTGTTGAACCTCTAATTTGTCTAGGTCCTGCTGTATCCTATCCCTACCCTCCAGTATATCTACCACTCCTCCCAGTTTAGTGTCATCTGCAAACTTGCTGAGAGTGCAGTCTACACCATCCTCCAGATCATTAATGAAGATATTGAGCAAAACTGGCCTCAAGACTGACCCTTGGGGAACTCCACTTGATATCAGCTGCCAACTAGACATGGAGCCATTGATCACTACCTGTAGTCTGATGATCTAGCTAGCTTGCTATCCACCTTATAGTCCATTCATCTCTTGGGGACCAATCTCTCCTTTTTTCAGGCAGGCAGGGTCCACCATGCCATTGCCTACCTTGCCCCTGAAGCAGCCCCCATCATCTTAATCTGATGCAAAGTGGGTCTCCACCCCCATCCACTTTTCCCTGTATTCATCCACTTTCCCTCACAAATCCCTTTAAAGATTCATCCTGGGGGTCACCTGCTTCTTTTGTTCTGCCTTTTGGTACCTTTCCATTGCTCCCAAACCCCTCCAGACGAGAGGAGGAGTTGTCTTCTCTCAGCTAAAGCCAACTCATTGCCTCAAGATTTTTACTTTGACTAGACAATCATTGAGTGCTGGGGAATCACTCACCATCATCTCTTTCTGGCCTGGCAGAGACATGACACAACGCCGCTAATTCATGGGGCATCCACCGAGGCCTTCCATGACACAGGAATTTCATAAAATCATCCACAATTCAGAAGTGGTACAGACAGAGCCCCCAAATCATCACAACTGCAAAGGTTCAACATCTTTACTCAGGGCTTATTGTTGAAACCCCTCCTTTTTATTTTTGTATGGTTTTATTTGGAAGTGACCCAAGTCAACCCCCCAAATCTGAACAGTCCAGAACTTCAGTAGAAGGTGGTGATCATGAAATTGGGACTTAAGCTAGGACCTGACATAGCTCTGCTCCCCCATTCCCCCTCCGTCTCCCCCCCCCAGTCTGAACTCAGATCTGAACAGCTACACTTTCGGGGGGGGGGTGAAGGGCGGAGGGAAATGGGGTTTTTTAAATTAAGATCCAAACCCAATCCAGCACCATCTTTCCTTTTAATGAAAATAGTTGCCACTTAACATTTTCCAAAATCCCCAGATGTGCGTGGGTGTGTTTTTAAATAATTGAATGAACTCACTAGGGACACAGCATGGTCGCTGGTTCACATAGCAATTCCAAATCTGTACACACACTGTCCAATCCATTCCCCTCACTCCCTCAACCTAGTTTATGCATGTTGTCTCCCAAGATAGACATGGCATTGCACACAGAAACCACTACCACAGCAGGTGCAGTTAGCTGTAGCCATCTAGCAGTGTGCTAATAAAAGGTCAGATGAAAAAACAGAAGAAACCTGCCAGTAATAATATAAGAAATGTTGCCCCAGGGAAATTTAAAAGCAGTTTGCTGTGGTATTTGTGGTGTGGACTCATGGTCTCGTGCAACATTGCTTACCTTTTGCTTATATAAAATCTATTGTAGTAATGGTTACATTCTAGCATTTCTTTCCAGTGTTATGCCATGTGCTGGTTAAGGTTATAAACAGTAGGTAACATTTTTAAAGTGCCTAAGTCACAAGTTTCATTGACATTAGGCTTCTAAGTGATTTAGAGTAGACAATGCTGTAAAAAATGCACCCAGTCTCAACTATCACCCTTTTGTTCAAGTGTTCATAAGTACAAAACATTTGTCTTTTCAGCTTAAATTTTCCATGTTTTCTCTACTGCAAGGTAAATTATTTTAAGAAGATTAATTAAAAACCTTTCAGACACATTTAAAATATGCAAGTCTGAAAAAAACTCTTTCCATTATAAAATGTATAATCATCATCATCATCATAGTAAGCAGGCTTTTAAGGACAATTAAAAATGACTGAAGTTTGAAACTTGTCCTGAACATAGTCCTCAATGAGAATTAGCACATTTGCTCAATTTGGGGGATGGTACATATAACTCTTAGATTTTTAAAAGCATTTGAATAATCACTTCTGTGCATGTTCAGTGGGCACCAGCTAGATTTAGCAAAACTTTATCTGAAGATCAATGAAGATCTTTGACATCACAGCATATTCTCCCTTTTGGACAAGGGAAGCGTGTTAGGCAATAATAGGGATTGCTGCTGAGACAACTAAAATGAGGGAAAAGACTAAATGATGCTCCAACATTTTGTTTTAACATTAACATCAAGGGAAAGCGAAAAAAATTACAAGCATGAAGAACATTGTAAATCCCACATTTTAGGATCTTAAAATGTAATTTTTATTTGCTGCATTCTATCATACTTTCTAAATCCAAAAATTTCATTCCAAAGGTAAATTTCTATTTCCATCTGAATACTGACATTTAGAACGCACAAGCAATTGCACACAAAAACCCACACACAATACCCTCTGTTACAGAAACAAAGTTTGCATAGCTAAAATTAGAAATAGTGGAGAAATGGCAGCTGTGATTGCTGGGAGAAAATTTGATATATTTTTCCTATGTACTTACACAATATTCTTTGCAAAGTAGCTTTGTTTAATTTTTTTTAACTATTATGTATTTCACAATGAGCCAGTCAAACTAGATGTTATTGTAAATCCTTTAATGAGAGAAGAAAATGAAAGCAACAGAGGATGTTCCCAATAATATTTTTTGAAATTTCAACTGTTGCGTCTTACTATTACTTTTTTGAATTTAACATGCATTATATTTGGCCCTTGTATCCTTTCTCCCAACACTAAGTGCATCTTCTGACTTAGAAAATAAAATTAAAAAATGTTACATGTAACATTTGGGTTGGTAGTTTTAACCCTATAGTAGAAATGTATGCAACACTAGTTTTGATTCACAAGTAGTGTGCAAGAAATTTTTTTGACTTTAATTGTCATTACTCGCTTCATTTTGCTGTGAGTCCAGGGTTTAATCAAAACTCAGTTTTAAATGCCAAATTCACTTTTTAAAAATATTTATATAGTTTTAACTTGAAGCTGTAAATCTGCTCAGGTTCCCAAACTTTTCAACAAGCAACTTAGAGGAAATCTTGGCCCTTCTGCAGTCAGTAGGAGTTTTCCCACTGATTTTAATGGGGCAAGGATTTGACCCATGGTGCATTTCTAATTTTTAAAGAAACATTATACCAGGCAAGTTTCCTATGGTTTCAGGCTTCAGAATCAAACGTTTCCCACAGCTCGTTATTACTCTCACATATGACAGTTGAGGATAGCAATGCTTTCTAAGATACAGAGCCAATTCTGCCTGCAGTTACGCCGGTGTAACACCACTGGCAGCCAGCAGTCTTGCACCAGAGTAACTGCAAACACAAAAGATATGTCTACACAGACATATGTTTTGGAGCAAGCTTCCCAGCCCAGGTTGACAGACTGGGGCTAGTGCTAGTGCTCTAAAAATAGCTGTATAGACAGTGCTTTGAAGTTGTGGCCTGAGTTGGAACTCTAGGGCTGAAGCCTGCGGAAGAGTGGTGGGCTTCAAAGCCCAAGCAACTCCAATGCACTGTCTATACAGCTGTTTTAGAGCATGACCACAAGCCCTGCTATCCTGAGTGTGTTGATCTGGGACTCTAAAATGCTGTGTAGACATATCCAAAGTGGCAGATATTTAAAAAAAACAAAACAAGCTTGGGCCAGCATTACATATACAACCCTGCTGCTTTGAGCTGCTCCAGAAATCCGGCTTAGCTAGCATCACCAGAGCAATACAAGGTTGCCAAATTGTATCAGTGCATTTGGTCCTTCAACCCTCCCCACTCCACAACTAAAAAGTCACAACAGACTACAATCGCATTCCAAGTAACAGATGCCATTTAGTGTAAGAGCAGAAGTTTAGCAAGTGAAAATAAAAATACATATTTGGTGTCTTGTGTGTTTCATAAAAGTAAAAGATGTTTGTGTTAATTTCTTTCTTTAATTACCCACAAGCCAGATTCTGTAGTCCTCGTTTAAGCCAAATTCTCATTCATTTCAGTTGAGGCTGGCTTCTGTGCTGTGCTACCCAACAGGGAGCAGAGGTCAAAATGACCCCCGGGGATAGTTTAGAGCAGCTTCAGTGGGCTGCCTATAGCCTGTACGGCAGCCCAGAACGCCCGTACTTTTCACCACTATTGGCATGCCTCCAACTGGCTCCTGTGCCAGGAGAGGTGTCTCCTGTCCCCTTGCAGCTCCTGTACAGCCTCCCTACACTGCTGTAGTAGTGTATGGGGCAGGCATGAAGACCAGAACTGGTCTCGTGTGCACCACCACCTACGAGGCCAAAGCCATAGGAAACTTAGGGCTGAAGTCCTCTCTCAGACAAAACTCTGTGATTTTACACAACTGACTGTCAATACTTAGCCCTTGGGTAGCTCTATAATTTTTCTAACTCTTAACAAAGTTAACTAATTAGTTTTCACAACACCACTGCACACCTGCTCCTACTTCCATAGTCACACAAATATGTATTACAGCAGACTGCCAGGTCTGCTATAGTTAAGGGTTAGACCAGCTTTTTGTGTACAGTTGAACTCTTCTAAGGGCTCTAAAAGCCTCAGTTATTCAGACTTGCATATGTATTGGACTGGAAGTATCCACGCAGCTACCCTGAGTACAGCATCAGGCCCAAAGTCAGTTGCCATTAACCTGACCTCCTCCCCTCACCCACATTCCAGAGGGAGGCTCCTTCAGAAGTTCAGGGATTTTCAGGGCTGGCCACAGTACAGCAACCAGCCCGCCTTTCCTTAGTTCTCTCTAAGGATGGGCTGTTGCACAGCTGGTTTCTCAACTCTTCCTCAAATAGTTTGATGTGGTGGTATTTCCTTTTTGGAATTGTTATGCAATGTCACCACACACCATTACCATGCAAACATCTAAAAAGACAGTAACTTCCCCTTCATCAAACTAACGCCCCTATTGCCCTGAACCACCAAAACACTTAAGCACATACTTAACATCTGTAATCTGCTAAACTACAAGAAAGTTAAGCACACTCTTAAGTGCTTTGCTGGAGCAGGCCCTGTGTTGACATACTGTTCAATACATTCTTCTTCACACAGTGCACAGTCAACTTGTGGAACTCCTTGCCTGAGGAGGTTGTGAAGGCTAGGACTATAACAGCGTCTAAAAGAGAACTGGATAAACTCATGGAGGTTAAGTCCATTAATAGCTATTAGCCAGGATGGGTAAGGAATGGTGTCCCTAGCCTCTGTTTGTCAGAGGGTGGTAATGGATGGCAGGAGAAAGATCACCTGATCATTACCTGTTAGGTTCACTCCCTCTGGGGCACCTGGCATTGGCCACTGTTGGTAGACAGGATATTGGGCTAGATAGACCATTGGTCTGACCCAGTATGGCTGTTCTTATGTTCTTATGTATTTGAATAAAACAGTTTTGGACAGGCTGAGGTTTCTACCAAAATTTGCTTAGCTTTCACCATAACCCACTGTGTCACTTAACTCCCAGTGCTTAGACCTCACACTGAGGAAGGCTGGATTAAAACATTTGTAAACTAGACCATGGGAGTTGCACGTGTGAACATTTGAACAACAGTGTTTATAGTGTACAGAGTTTTATTATTCACTATAACTTGGATGATACCTAGTGTAATAGCTACAGTAGGTACTGAAAATAATCAACAGTCACATACTCCTTTTCTCTGCACTATACAGTGAGGAGCAAGCTGGGGCAGAAATGTCCCCAAACAAGTGGAAGGGGGAAGGATACTCCCCCCCTGGAAATCTATTGTGAAAAAACGGGGTAGGAAGAGCTCCATGGCATTGGGTTGCTGGGTACAGCACAACTGGAAAGCAGCCCACATGAGCAACTTGCTCCCGTCTGTGCCATGCCGATTTTTGCTGCAAATCTAGCAGCAGATCATACAAGCTGAAGGTTTTTACCTATAGAAATTCCCTTCCATACATGTAATATTTTTTCCTCGGGGGGAGGGGATGCGTAGCTACAGGTTCCATGTTCTCAAAGGCTGTCTGGAATGGAAGGGGTTGCCCTTTATTGGGAAGGGCCAAGTTTCATGTCATTCTGTACAGTTTTTCCAGAAGATGCTCAAGAACCTCTGATTACACCATTCGCACCTCTGCCTCAGCTGTATGCACCTTTATTCTGCACCAAAAGAGGTACATTACATTCTGATATAAATCTACCTAGACCCAATTACGTCGGTGGATTAATACTGAGCTGCACAAGCTGACGATCCAGCCCAGAAGAGGGTGAAACACATAGTATTTAACCTCATTGCTTCCATACTGTTAGTGCTGCATAGAGCCTAAAGTAAGGGACAGTGCCTATTCCATAACACATACTCTGAGACGGTGTCGTAGTGACTGGAGCATAGTGCTGCTGATTATACTCACAGCTCTAATGATGAATCTCTCTGTAAGCCTGAGTCTGTCAATAACCTCTATGCCTCCCTACTCCCATTTGTAAAATGGAGATAATAGCACAAACTTATTTACCAGTCTTTTAGGAGCGTTCTGAGGATTGATTAATTAGTTAACATTGTAAAGTGCTTCAGAGAGGAAAAGTGCTATCCAAGTACTGAGCATGGTTAACGAAAAGCCAGAGTACAAACAGGACATTTGGGATCAACTATTAGTTACATGTGAAAAGGAGAGCAATTATAAGCAGAAAGAGGTGTAATATTGATTTTATCTTGGAATTGCTCAGAGCATTGGACTAGCCCATTGGATGTATGCATCAAGCTGAAGTGACACTTTGTCTTAGTCTGAGAAACATCCCATCAGTGCAGGAACTGAAGTCTGTAATCACTTCAGAGAAAAGATTGACCTATGGGAGTAGGAAGAAGATGTCTTGTGCAATGTTTTGAGCACATTAACAAGGCCAAGAACACAAAAAGCCCTGATCAGACATTACAAAAGGATGAAGATCTTTCAAGAGATGGCATTTGTGGGGAGGGCTTTAGGACAAAGGCCAAACATGGATATTGAAAGCATTCATAGATGGGACCAGACATCCATGCTCACCGTTAGATCAATTTATTTGACTCCCCTCCAAGGAAAAACTAGACCTTGTTTAATGTTTACAGAATTACTTCTGCTGTCTTCTAATAAAGCACACTGATGTAAGCCACACTTGATAACAAGATTTCTGTATTAGGCTAGCAAAATCTCATTTTGCAGGACAGCTGAACTATCCATTGCAAAGAACAGACAGGTTATTGTTCATGCTTCTCCAAGGTTCTTGTTATTAAAATGGAAATTGCCCAAGCTTTGTACATACGTGCCCACATACCCCCTCACCAGGCTATAACTGTCTACTCTAATTCTAGCAGCACATTTATTAAATTGGTTCTCACTATTATACTTTAGAAGTTTACTGAATAAGCCCAAGATAAACTTGGTATTTAGTGTAACCCTTCTGCCAGGGGGAGTCGGCAGCAACAAAGGTCAGGCTCAATATCGAGGCATTCCTCCAAACCATACAAAACAGAGCCAGCTACCCAGTAATCTCGGAAAACCTAACATTACCCCTGGCCACCTCTAGGTGGCAATACTTCCCCACTCACAAGCACTGAGTCTATATATAACAAAAGAGAACTCTTAATAAAAGGTAAAGGGAACCCAACATTAATTTGGGAAAACACCACATTCAAAAGCATGTCACCATAAGCAAGCCTCATATCATGTTGGGCAGTGTCCATCGCCTCAGTTTCCCACCCTGTGGTGGGAAAGTCCAGTGAATGAATGGCCTTTTAGCACAGCACGCCTCTCTCCCTCTGCTGCACCTCACTCACAGTTGGCTGTCCTTGGTTAGCAAAGACCCAGAATTCAGAGGTGCATTCACAGGTTTCATCTGCAACTGAGGCAACCAAGCAATGCCTCTGCTACTGTTTTTGCAAATGGCTTGCAGCTGCCACTACCCCTCTGCTGCCTCTGTTTGCTGCTCCCATGATGGCACATTCGGAGGTTCTACCACTTAACCCAGCCGTCGGTGATTTCAGCAAGTAGTGGGGAACCTCACAGCCAGCGTAGCCTCTGTATTCATTGTCCTCACACAAGCTCTGAGGCTTAACACCTAGACTTGCTCAGCAGTAACATCAGCTCTAGGGATTACCAACTAGAAACGAAGACTGTCTCTTAAATCTAATCAGCTGTCACTAAACACTAGAAACAGGCAGATCTAATGGTGTTTAGGATGCTTTGGAGAGAGTCCACATCATCACGTAGGAGCACCT